>NC_092115.1:45925988-46236122 GCF_045679555.1 Salvelinus alpinus
GCCCCCCGTTTTGAAAACACTGCCTTCGAAGGGCGGAAACGAGGAAGTAGGACACCTGTCAGGCTGTAGTCTTTACAAAGCCAGGGGAAATGATTCAACCTAGAAATCCTGCAATGTCCTGGCAGATGGGAACATAGTTGAGACAAGTGCAATGGCCCTATTATAAGCGAATAAGCGTGATCGTGCAACTGGCGAAACACAAAGGCCACGATAATTGTTACAAAACATGAATCCATTCATTTTTAGATCATACAGCAGGCTCAGTCAACCAATGACATCATTGGTTGAACTCTCCTGGCGCGAAAATGTACCAACTAATGATCGGTTTACATTAGAGCCTACCACAATGCAGGCGATGGCTACAGGATGCGTTTTGTGAAGGAGCAACTGCAGAAACTTGTCCCTTTTATGACTTGTTGAATTGTTCATGCAGTCTACACGCAGGTGCAAGTCAGACCATTTTATTTTGACATCGTAATCCAACACACTTTGACAACAGGGGTTCTCAAACGCGCCCCCTTGCTGTGTCCAAAATGGCACCCTATTGCTTATGTAGCGCACTACATTTGCCTCATGTTTTGTAGTAAGGCTGACTGATTATGATCAGTGAATAACAACTAAGACTGAACCGTGGGAGGGTAGTGAAGTGTGTTATGGGTTATCAGTGTTTGTGACGGTAGAGGTGACACCTCTGTAGAGGAGAAAGAGATAAGCCTGAGACACCGTTGATCGTAGAGGGGACAGTGGTGTCATTATCTTTAGGGTGCATCCCAAATGGCACCCTATTCCCTGTATCGTCCTTATGTGTCTTTGTCAAAAGTGGTGCACTGCAAAGTGATTAGGGGATGCGGCCTTGATAAATGAAGTTATGATATAAACTTTTGGCGAGAGGCGGAGATGACGTCACCACAGTAGGAGATTTGTGTGTCGTTGTTCTGGCGGAGGGGATTACAATGTAATTGTTTCACGTAAGGATGGTTTTACATCTCCCCGGGGCAGTATGTGTGTGTTTCTTTTAACAAGGCAGAGGGGTGAGAGCCAAATAGAAATAAAATACCATGTACTGATGATAGAGGCAGAGATGTGGGGTAGGAAGAAAGAGCGAGCAAATAGAGAGAGATAAACATCATTTTATTTCACTCTTAAATATAATACAATACGTCTGTTTCTATAGCAACCATCTAACCAGAGGCGGGAGAGAGAGAGAGAGAGAGAGGTGCTGCGCTGGAGAGACAGTTTCCGTAGCAACACGCAGAGGGAGAAAGGGACTTCAAAGAAATGTAGGAGAAGATACATATATAGATATATAGATGTCAAAAGGCAACATAGTCAAGAGCAGGTGTTTGAGAGAGGAGGGGAGGAGGGGAAAGAAGAGTGGGTTGTGTGTGGAATCTACAGTACAGGGCAAAGAAGAAACGGACGGATGGAGGAATGGAAAGGCTTTCATGAAATGGATTATGCTGCACTGCACATGGTAGAGGAGAAGAGGCAAAGTCCTGGTAGTCCAGCTTCAGCTCTGACCATAGGTGACCCCACCACAGAGGGGAGAGAGAGAGGGGAGGGAGGGAAAGAGGGGAGAGAAGACAGAATTGAGAGGGGACTCGGAGTTAATAGATTTCTGTCCTCAAATGTCACGGTTTGTCTCCCCAAGTCACAATGGTACTCAAGATCTGTGTCTCAATTCTAAGATTGTGTCTCATTGTGTCTCATGTAGATATCATCATAGCAAGCAAATGTACTATTATATATTTCAATTGCCATGGGCTATTTAGAATATAATAAACTGTATATATTCAATATATTCAAGTCAATTGTATATCAGTACTAAACAATAGCCTCATTATGCGTAGTGTGATCGTATTATTCACAACAGAATCTTTGCAGAAAATGTCCGGTTCTTCTTCACTCAAAACAGCAATTACAAAGTTAGCCCATTTTTTAAAAATTGACTTGGGTGATTTCAATGGGGTTTTAAAACAAATGTTTTGGGAAATATATTTTCAGACAACTCCCCACACTATTACTTAATCCGGTGTATTTAAAAATACATTTGAATTCTCCCTCTCGATCACCTTTTGGTTCAAAGATGATAGTCAAAAGTTTTGATAGGAAACATCATCTGTACTGTACATTTGGATAAGACCTATTAAGACTAGTTTGTCGTTAAATATAGCTTATTCTTGAATTTAATTAATTCTCTTTAAACTGTAAAGATGAACTGAACTGAAACTAGGGCAATATAGCAAGTCAATCTAACATGCACTGACTGCATGGGATTTTTACTATGCCACTTACATTATATGCACAGTAATGGACGACAGGGTTGGGGTCAATTCTGAATTGAGTTGCGAATTGGTCTTTAAGTCCAATTAAATTATTGAATTTTGAATTGAATTTCAATTGGCCACACCCCATAGGAAGCAGAATTTGCATTGAATTTGAATAAAAGGAAGTAGAATTGAATTCAATGAAATGACTTGAAATTCTAATGGATAATTTATTCCATACCTTTTGACATCATGTATGGTTACCAGTACTATGTTTTAACATATTATTTAAAAAAACATTTTTTTTTTATATTATTTAAAAAAACAACAATTTTTTATAAGTAGTGGTCTGGAAATATTCTAAGAAGATGTTTTAGGTTGTCTATAATAATTCATAACTCACCTACATGTTATTAAATATTTCAAATATTATTTTTTTTAGCCCAGAACGCATTAGATCACACTCCAGAATGGAAGGGAACAACCTAACATCTAATGACAAAAATACAAATAAAATACTGTTTGACATCTTTGAGCTATCAAACTAATATTTAAAATGGTATCTGTTTTCTTTAGTGAGAGGTGGCAGATGCTTTTGGCAAAATATTTGTCAAAGGAATGAGACGTATGATTCATGTCTCAGGTGAATTTCTTTGAATTGGTTTCAATTCAATTCTACTTCCTTTAATAAAATTATATTTAAAGTCTGCTTCCTGTGGAGTGTGGCCAAGTCAAATGTGAATTTAAATTCATGGGTGGAATTTAACTAAATTCCGAATTTACCCCAACTCTGATGGACGAATTCAACAGTGTTAACTCTGTGAAACTGATTTGGATTTCAATGCAAGGGTGGATTTTTGGAAGTTTAAACTTTTCTTTAAAAAAAGTTCTACCTAGAACCTAAAAGGGTTCTATATAAGGGGGTTCTACATGGAACACCAAAAGGGTTTTACCTGGAACCCAAAAGGGTTCTTCAAAGGGTTCTCCCACAGGGAAAGCTGAATAACCTTTTTGGAACCTCTTTTTCTAAGAGTGTAGGGTTTTTTGTATGGTTGAATGAATATGTCAATCTTATCTGCATTAAAAATCTGTACAACTCACTTTTACTTTTCAGTTATTCTATCCATTATTTAAATGTTTTCAATATATACATTTTTTATCTGGTTATTCTAATTTATTCAACTCTCGAAGGCAATGTCAATGGGTTTGAGTGAGTCATCAATGTCCTATTAAGACAGCTTCTTTTCTTTTGAAATCAGTTTATCTCTGTTTCTTTCCTTCTAAGATTATTTAATGGTGAATACACAACATATATTTTTTCCAGTTTTGTATTCCAGATATTTATTCAAATCTCTTATTTCAGATATTTATTTCCGTTTCTTATTCCACATATTTATTCCAGATTACATTTTTTTTACTGGCCAGGTCCATTTTGCTGTCATCTATACCAGCTGGCTAATGGCAATGCCTATGCATCTTTAGCTCCTATTGTGCTCCTATTGTCATGTGCTGTGCTGTCAATGACAATGATGTCATTAAGTCCAGGCTGTTATCTCTCATCTTGTAGATCTGCTTGTTATTTATTTGTAGGCACCTTGATGATTGTCTGTGTGTGTCCCAAATGGCACCCTGTTCTCTTTATAGTGCACTAAAGGGCTCTGATTAAAAGTAGTGCAGTATATAAGGAATATGGTGCAATTTGGGATGCAGATTCTGTTTGTCTGCTACCATGCCTCCCTGAGCTCAGCACATTTAGACAGGTCAAGATGCTTTACTCATTTCATCTCTCTGACTACATCCCAAATGGCACCCTATTATTTTTATATTGCGCTTGACCAGGGCCCGTGGTCAAATGTAGTGCACTATAAAGGGAATAGGGAGCCATTTGGGATTAAGTGTCTGTCTGCTGCTGGGTGCTGTCGTCCAAAACACACCCACATTACCTTTGCAGTGCTCTATCGTTTGGGATATATTGGCATGAAATGTGCATAGAATATATAGAATACAGTGCATTCGGAAAGTATTCAGACCCCTTGACTTTTCCAGCATTATGTTATGTTAAAGCCTTATTCTAAAATGGATTAAATAAATTATTTCCCTCATCAATATACACACAATACCCCATAATGACAAGGCGAAAACAGGTTTTTAAAAATGTTTGCAAACTTATACAAATAAAAAAATACCTTATTTACGTAAGTATTCAGAACCTTTGCTATGAGACTCAAAATTGAGCTCAAGTGCATCCTGTTTCCATTGATCATTCTTGAGATGTTTCTACAACTTGATTGGAGTCCACCTGTGGTGAACTCAGTTGATTGGACATGATTTGGAAAGGCACACACCTGTCTATATAAGGTCCCACAGTTGACAGTGCATGTCAGAGCAAAAACCAAGCCATGAGGTCGAAGGAATTGTCCGTATAGCTCCGAGACAGGACTGTGTCGAGGCACAGATCTGGGGAAGGGTAAAACATTTCTTTTCAGCATTGAGGACCCCAGGAACACAGTGGCCTCCATCATTCTTAAATGGAAGAGGTTTGGAACGACCAAGACTCTTCCTAGAGCTGGCCACCCGGCCAGAATGAGCAATCGGGAGAGAATGGCCTTTGTCAGGGAGGTGACCAAGAACCCAATGGTCACTCAGACAGAGCTCCAGAGTTCTTCTGTGGAGATGGGAGAACCTTCCAGAAGGACAACCATCTCTGCAGCACTCCACCAATCAGGCCTTTATGGTAGAGTGGCCATACAGAAGCCACTCCTCACTAAAAGGCACATGACAGCCCTCTTGGTGCCAAATGGCACTTAAAGGACTCTGACCATGAGAAACAAGATTCTCTGGTCTGATGAAACCAAGATTGAATTCTTTGGCCTGAATGCCAAGCATCACGTCTGGAGGAAACCTGGCACCATCCCTACGGTGGAACATGGTGGTGGCAGCATCATGCTGTGGGGATGTTTTTCAGTGGCAGGGACTGGGACACTAGTCAGGATTTAGGGAAAATGGAACGGAGCAAAGTACAGAGATATCTTTGATGAAAACCTGCTCCAGAGCACTCAGGACCTCAGACTGGGGCGAAGGTTCACCTTCCACCAGGACAATGACCCTAAGCACACAGCCAAGACGATGCAGGAATGGCTTCGGGACAAGTCTCTGAATGTCCTTGAGTGGCCCGGACTTGAACCCGATCGAACATCTCTGGAGAGACCTGAAAATAAATGTGTAGCGATGCTCCCCATCCAACCTGACAAAGCTTGAGAGGATCTGCAGAGAAGAATGTGAGAAACTCCCCAAATGCAGGTGTGGCAAGCTTGTAGCCTCATATCCAAGAATACTTGAGGCTGTAATCGCTGTCGAAGGTGCTTCAACAAAGTACTGAGTAAAGGGTCTGAACACTTATGTAAATGTGATATTTCCGTGTTTTATTTGTAATACATTTGACAAAAATGTCAAACTGTTTTTGCTTTGTAATTATGGGATATGTGCTTATATGGCATTTTTGAATACTTGTTTCTGATTAGCTTGAAGGGCATTCTAGAGCATGCATTATGTAAGGGATAAACGCTGACGTTCTGTACGTTACCTCGGAACTAATGGATGACACAGTGGGACAAGGTGGAGCCGAGTTCATTTCTCCAAGGTAATGTACAGAACGGAGACGTTTATCCCACTTATACCACAGTTGCCAAAGATAACAATATGAAAGCACACATTTGCCAGTATAAATACTTACAGTTGAAGTCAGAAGTTTACATATACTTATTTTGTAGCCTTAAAACTCGTTTTTCAACCACTCCACAAATGTCTTGTTAACTAGCTATAGTTTTGGCAAGTCGGTTAGGACATCTACTTTGTGCATGACACAAGTAATTTTTCACAATTGTTTACAGACATACAATTTCACTTATAATTCACTGTATCACAATTCCAGTGGGTCAGAAGTTTACATATACTAAGTTGACTGTGCCTTTAAACAGCTTGGAAAATTCCTGAAAATTATGTCATGGCTTTAGAAGCTTCTGATAGGCTAATTGACATAATATGAGTCAATTGGAGGTGTACCTGTGGATGTATTTCAAGTCCTACCTTCAAACTCAGTGCCTCTTTTCTTGACATCATGGGAAAATCAAAAGAAATCAGCCAAGACCTCGGAAAAATAATTTGTAGACCTCCACAAGTCTGGTTCATCCCTGGGAGCAATTTCCAAGCACCTGAAGTTAAAACGTTCATCTGTACAGACAATAGTACGCAAGTATAAACACCATGGGACGACGCAGCTGTCACACCGCTCAGGAAGGAGAGGCGTTCTGTCTCCTAGAGATGAACGTACTTTGGTGCGAAAAGTGCTAATCAATCCCAGAACAACAGCAAAGGACCTTGTGAAGATGCTGGAGGAAACAGGTACAAAAGTATATATATCCACAATAAAATGAGTCCTATATCGACATAACCTGAAAGACCGCTCAGCAAGGAAGAAGCCACTGCTCCAATACCGCCATAAAAAAGCCAGACTACGTTTTGCAACTGCACATGGGGTCAAAGATCGTACTTTTTGGAGAAATGTCCTCTGGTCTGATGAAACAAAAATAGAACTGTTTGGCCATAATGACCATCATTATGTTCGGAGGAAAAAGGGGAGGCTTGCAAGCCGAAGAACACCATTCCAACCGTGAAGCACGGGGGTGGCAGCATCATGTTGTGGGGGGGCTTTGCTGCAGGAGGGACTGGTGCACTTTACAAAATAGATGGCATCATGAGGTTGGAAAATTATGTGGATATATTGAAGCAATATCTCAAGACATCAGTTAGGAAGTTAAAGCTTGGTCGCAAATGGGTCTTCCAAATGAACAATGACCCCAAGCATACTTCCAAAGTTGTGGCAAAATGGCTTAAGGACAACAAAGTCAAGGTATTGGAGTGGACATCACAAGCCCTGACCTCAATCCCATAGAAAATTTGTAGGCAGAACTGAAAAAGCATGTGCGAGCAAGGAGGCCTAAAAACCTGACTCAGTTACACCATCTCTGTCAGGACGAATGAGCCAAAATTCACCCAACTTATTGTGGGAAGCTTGTGGAAGGCTACCCAAAACGTTTGACCCAAGTTAAACAATGTAAAGGCAATGCTACCAAATACTAATTGAGTGTATGTAAACTTCTGACCCACTGGGAATGTGATGAAAGAAATAAAAGCTTAAATAAATTATTCTCTCTACTATTATTCTGACATTTCACATTCTTAAAATAAAGTGGTGATCCTAACTGACCTAAAACAGGTAATTTTACTAGGATTAAATGTCAGGAATTGTGACAAACTGAGTTTAAATGAATTTGGCTAAGGTGTATGTAAACTTCTGACTGTATTTTTTGCAGATATTTTCATTTATATTAGCAAATTCATACTTTCTCATCTTTTGATTGTTAGCGACGCAACCCAGTCGTTTGTTCGATTAGTTCTATATTTGTGGACGCGACCCAGTCGTTCGTTCTTTATGTCCCGTTGCCATGCTTGCTGGCAATGTTCCTATCCCTTGCTTGCTAACTGGCCAGCTAGCTACGGCTAACACAGTCACAACCTCTCAGCCAGAATAACAGCAAAGTAGCTGTTTTCTATGAACATTCATTTGGATACATACATAATAATGAGATGATAATTCCAGATTTTTTTCTGGAATAGGTTAGAAAGGTTTGCCGCCTTGTCAGGATACTTGTCAACACTGACTGTTCATTATGAGGAAATCGCATTGCATATCAAGCACTAGGCTCGATGCTAGCTAATAAGTTTGTTGCTAGCAAACCTGCCAATATGACAACTGAATTCAAAAATATCCGTTGCTGAAAATAGCTGCTCAAACTAGAAACGTGGGAGGATTTGACAGCTTTAGCGGCGGAGAGGACAGGAAAAATGCAGGTTCACCCAAAAATGTACCTGCCTATTCCAGTGTCTATTAAGCTTAGCTAAATGGCATATTGAATGATATGGTATATTGAATGATATGGACCCTGCATGTGAAATCTGGTGTCGCGGCTCTTTCCCATTTCCCATTTGCATGATTTAACAAATGTTATTCATTTGTTGTTGCTATATCTTTTATGTTTTATTTGTCTTTGCTGCGGAAACAACATCCTCTGTAGAGATTTGAATGACATCACATGAGAATCTCACAATGAGTATCTCACAAACAGAATACCAGTTAAGAGGACCATTCTACACACACACACACACACACACACACACACACACACACACACACACACACACACACACACACACACACACACACACACACACACACACACACACACACACACACACACAATAATGGGGGCTTTACAAACAGAGAGAGTGTTGGTGGGGTAAGAAGGGCTGGGAGACAGTGAGGGGAGGATGGATGATAATGAGGGATTTCTTTTGTCTTTTTTAGTGTGTATCTCTCTCTCGCTCGGGATTCCTCCTTTTCAGTTACCATGGGGACTGCATGCATGCTTCCTCTTCTCCCTCTTACCTCTGCTCTCACTCGTCTCAGTGTTACCATGGTGATCTATTTCTCTCTCTCTCTCCTGCATACCTGCTACCTGTTTCACATCCTCCCCGCACTGTCCCGTTGTGTTTCACCCCAACATGTCTGTTTATTTATTTGTTTGTTTGTCTCTCTTGCTTCCTGTTTGTCTTTCTTCCTCTCTGCTTGTCTGTTTCTCTGACTGTCTGTCTGTTTGTTCTTCTGGCTGCCTGTTTGTCTGTCTACCTCTCTGCCTGTCCCCCTTGCTGCCTGTCTGTCTGTCCTTCTGTCTGGCTGCCTCTCTGTTTGACTGTCTCAGTCTCGCATTGTTAACCAGGTCTTTGTCTGTCTGTCTCTCCGTCTCTATCCATTTACGTCTGTCCATGTGCATGTGTGCCCATCTAGCTATGGCTCTCTCTTTCTGTTTTTTTTTCTTTCTCTCTGGTTGACTGTCTGGATAGGAGCCGCTTCACCTCTAATCCCCCCTTTTTTCTCTTCTCCTTTTTCTGCTCTATCCCTCTCTGTCTGATTGTCCCTCTCCTTGCATCTCCCTTTCTGCTTTTTCAGAAACATTTGTTTGTACTCCTCTATCTAAACAGTATTAATTGAACATCATTGGGAATGTTTGCAGAAGGCAGCTCTTGCTAGGGTGATATAACTTTTGGATTTGCTTGAGTGAGGGATGAATAGAGGGTTAGACAGAAAGACAGCTACAAGTATAGAGATGGAGAGAGAGGCAGGGGGAGAGTTGGAAAAAATCTAGCAAGTGAAAATGTACACGTCGCTATCCCTTCTTATCCCTTCTTGCATTGTTATACGTCGTTGCCAAAGCAAATGTCTTCATATGCTGTTAATGCAGGCAGCAGGCACTCTCCAATTCATTCCAATAGGGGTATTTGAAGACCCATATTACATGGGGAAGAGGGTTGGGGTCAAATCGAATTTAAGTCGGTCAATTCTGGAAGTAAACTGAAATTTCAATCTAATCATTGAAAAAAAAGGCAGCTATTCTCCCTGATGGGGAGAGATGGAAGACAAAATGTAAATCTGTGGAATTACTTGTAACGATCCTGGGAAAAGGGATGTGAGGATAGAGAGAAAGAGGCCAAAAGAGGGCAAGATATAGGAAGTATGAAGTAAGGTGAAAGACCTTATCAATAAATACAGAGGATACAGTCAGAGAGAGAGTGAGGGGAGAAGTGGGGAGAGAGAGGAGGGAGACAGATAGAGGAGAGCGAGAATGAGAGAGGGAGTGAGACGAGGAAGGAAGGAGAGAAGAGGTACAGAGAGGGAGAAAGGGGAGAGAGAGAGGAGAGGATAGGGTGAATGGTCAGTGGGGAGGCATAGATTGGTTGTTTGCTTAATCAACATACTCAACGAGACGGTATGCTACACTAACTGTTAGTTCCTATAGCCCAATGAAAGACATGTTGATGGGAGTACTAATTTTACAAATGTCAAAGTTGACATTTCATTACTGAGAGGCAGTGGGCTCAAGTGAGGGAGGATAGAAAGAGAGAGATTGACAGGGGGTGGAGAGAGAGGGGGAGGAGAGGAGGAAATACCATGCATTCCATTAGTGGTCAAAGAGAGCCACAGAGAGAGGGAGGGGAGAGAAAATGGAGTTGGGATGAAGTGAGAAAGGAACAGAGGAGGGGAAAGACAAAATGAAAGAGAAATAAAGAAAAAAAGGGAGAGGTGGTACTGCATGCATATAGAAAGAGAGGGGAGGATGAGCGGAGGGGATGAAAGCAGTAATACACTTAATTTAAAGATGGAGAAAAGGACATGACCAAAGAGAGAAGCTAGTCTTGAAGTAACATCACGTAGAAGGCGTAAAAATTCTTGTCGAGGAGAGAGAAAAGAAACTGTTGCGGAGGTTCTCTTCTGCACTTTCAACCAATCCAGTAAACGTGGAAGAGAAGTTAAGATGGAGTGTGCCTTGTTAACGTCCAAAAGCGGAATGTCACAGGCTCTCTTTCCGTTTCCCCTAAAAACGGGAACATCCGGTGGTTGAGGACTCGGCGGAGGCGACTTCAAGATGTACATGGTTTACTGCAAGATGTACATGGTTTACTGCAAGATGTACATGGTTTACTGTAAGATGTACATGGTTGCAAGATGTACATGGTTTACTGCAAGATGTACATGGTTTACTACAAGATGTACATGGTTTACTGCAAGATGTACATGTTTTACTGCAAGATGTACATGGTTTACTTCAAGATGTACATGGTTTATTGCAAGATGTACATGGTTGCAAGATGTACATGGTTTACTGCAAGATGTACATGGTTTACTGCAAGATGTACATGGTTTACTGCAAGATGTACATGGTTTACTACAAGATGCACCTGACCCTAACCCGCTAACATAGAAAATGCTTATTTTGCAGAGGGAAGACATTTAGGGACCAGTGAGAAAATGCTATAAAAAAAAAAAAGTAAAGATTTTCTATGTTAAATTTCCAAATTACATCATTTAGTTCGGTTGTAAGGAAATAGAAGGCTGTGAAAGATTTCAGTTCTGCTTGGATGCATATTGTATGTGGTTGAAATAGGCTACTATTAGCTTTTATGATGCTAATAAAGATAGATACCGTCCGAAGAGATGCTAAATGTGCATTCACATTCTCTCAAGATGCTGAAAGAAAGCAAAGTAAAAATGTAGCCTACATTTGGTGTATCATTTTACTGCAAGAAATACTTAATTCTGCAGGAGTTAATGTTAAGGCTGAATCATTGTCCAGGTTTCAGTTTCCATTTAACCCATCTGAACAGTAGGATACAGTTCCCTTGACATGCCATAGACCTATTTGAAGTCCTATCTTGTGACTGTCGAATTTGTATAGCATTTCACAGTAATTATACATAACATAGCTGGCCGGCACTGCTATCGTCGTCTTTTACCGCTTCACTTAATCTTTCCCTAACATGACTTTTCTGTCCCTCCCTTCTCTTTATTTCCAACTCTCCATTTCACAGATTTTCTCTTATTGAATTAAACTCCTACATTGTCCCTTTTCCCTCCTTGGATCGACATGAACTTTTTCTGCCCATTCCCTAAAGATTTTGGCAATCGGTGTGTAGGCTATTTGGCGCACGGACAGTTTGGCCGTAAAGGTGAGGCTTACACACTAATGCCAGATAGCCTAAAATAATGTAAGAAAAACTTCAATGTAGCCTATAGATATAAATTCCACAAGAATGTTTCATTTATGGATTTTGAAGGTATCTCTTTCTCATTATTCAACCCGCCCGCCACCCACCCGCCCTTCATACACACAATATTCCATGACCCTATACCCGCCCACCCCGCGGATATAACCGTGGGTTGCAGCTCGTTCAGTCGCTACCTGCAGCGAACTGAAAAGATGAGCTTTGGGGATCTTTAACAGAATGTGACTGGCAAAACAGGTGTTGTATGTGGAGGATGAGGGCTGTAGTAGATATCTCCGATGGGGGGAGTGAGGCCTAAGAGGGTTTTATAGATAAGCATCAACCAGTGGGTCTTGCGACGGGTATCCAGAGATGACCAGTTTACAGAGGAGTATAGAATGCAGTGATGTGTCCTATAAGGAGCATTGGTGGCAAATCTGATGGCCGAATGGTAAAGAACATCTAGCCGCTCGAGAGCACTCTTACCTGCTGATCTATAAATTACGTCTCCGTGATCTAGCATGGGTAGGATGGTCATCTGAAGCAGGGTTAGTTTGGCAGCTGGGGTGAAAGAGGAGCGATTACGATAGAGGAAACCAAATCTAGATTGAACTTTAGCCTCCAGCTTTGATATGGGCTGAGAGAAGGACAGTGTACCATCTAGCCATACTCCCAAGTACTTGTATGAGGTGACTCTAAACCTTCAGAGGTGGTAATCACACCTGTGGGGAGAGGGGCATTCTTCTTACCAAACCACATGACCTTTGTTTTTGGAGGTGTTCAGAACAAGGTTAAGGGCAGAGAAAGCTTGTTGGACACTAAGAAAGCTTTGTTGTCGAGCATTTAACACTACATCCGGGGAGTGGCCAGCTGAGTATAAGACTGTATCATCAGCATATAAATGGATGAGAGCTTCCTACTGCCTGAGCTATGTTGTTGATGTAAATTGAGAAGAGCGTGGGGCCTAGGATCAATTATTGGGGTACTCCCTTGGTGACAGGCAGTGGCTGAGACAGCAGATGTTCAGACTTTATACACTGCACTTTTTGAGAGAGGTATTTAGCAAACCAGGCCAAAGATCCCTCAAAGACACCAATACTCCTTAGCCGGCCCACAAGAATGGAATGGTCTACCGTATAAAAAGCTTTGGCTAAGTCAATAAAAATAGCAGCACAACATTGCTTAGTATCAAGGGCAATGGTGGCATCATTGAGGACCTTTAAGGTTGCAGTGGCGCATCCATAACCTAATTGGAAACCAGATTGCATATCAGAGAGAATACTATAGACATCAAGAAAGCCAGTCAGTTGATTATTGACAAGTTTTTTGACCACTTTTGATAAACTGGGCAAAATAGAAATAGGCCTATAACAGTTAGGATCAGCTTGTTCTCCCCCTTTAAATAAAGGACGAACCGTGGCTGCCTTCCAAGCAGTGGGAACGTCCCCAGAGAGGAGAGACAGGTTTGCCGATGATAGGGGCAGCAACCTTAAAGAAGAAAGGGTCTAAACCATCTGACCCAGATGTTTTTTTGGGGTCAAGTTTAAGGAGCTCCTTTAGCACCTCGGACTCAGTGACTGCCTGCAGGGAGAAACTTTGTAGCGGGGCAGGGGAAAAAGAGGGAGGAGCATCTGGGCTTGTCGCATTAGAAGGGGTCGGGGAGATGAGGAAATGTTGGATGGGCAAGGAGGCATGGCTAAGTCAAATAGGAATCCTGACTTAATGAAGTGGTGATTAAAGAGCTCAGCCATCTGCTTCTTGTCAGTAACAACCACATCATCAACATTAAGGGACATGGGCAGGTGTGAGGAGGAGGGTTTATTCTCCAGGTCTTTAACTGTTTTCCAGAACTTCTTGGGGTTAGACCCACAGACAGAGAACTGCTCCTTAAAGTAACTAACTTTGGCCTTCCCGGATAGCCTGAGTGCACTTATTTCTCATTTGCCTGAACGATAGCCAGTCAGTCAGAGTATGCATGTGCCGAGCCTTTCGCCAAATGCAATTCTTGAGGTGGAGTAACTCTGCAAGATCACGGTCGAACCAGGGGCTGAAACCTGTTTTAATTCTCATTTTCTTTATGGGGGCGTGTTTGTTCACAATACCACTGAAAATATCAAAAAAGAATGTCCAAGCGTCTTCGACAGAGGGGATCAAGCTGATTCTATACCATCTTACAGAGGCCAGTTCATGAAGGAAGGCTTGCTCATTAAAGTTTTTTAGCAAGCGTTTTTGACAATCAGGAGAGGTCATTTCACTGAGCAGTCATTACAAACACAGGCTGTAAAACAGTGATCACTAAGGTCATTACAGAAAACACCAGGCTGATACCTATCAGGATTATTTGTGAGGATAACATTGAGAAGAGTAGCCTTTTCTAGGTGTTTGGAGTCATGCATTGTGGGATTGGTAATAATTTGAGAAAGATTCAGAGGAGACTGCGTGAATCAGGCCTTCATGGTTGAAATGCTGCAAAGAAACCACTACTAAAGGACACCAATAAGAAGAAAATACATGCTTTGGCCAAGAAACTCAAGCAATGGACATTAGACTGGTGGAAATCTGTCCTTTGGTCAAAATGTTAGATTTTTGGTTACAACCGCTGTGTCTTTGTGAGACGCATAGTAGGTGAATGGATGATCTCTACATGTGTGGTTCCCACCGTGAAGCATGGAGAAGGTGGTGTGACGGCGTGGTGGTGCTTTGGAGGTGACACTGTCTGTGATTTATTTAGAGTTCAAGGCACACGTAACCAGCATGGCTACCACAGCATTCTGCAGCGATACACCATCCCATCTGGTTTGCGCTTAGTGGGACTGTCATTTGTTTTTTGACCAAGAAGGAGAGTGATGGCGTGCTGCATCAGATGACTTGGCCTCCACAATCACCCGACCTCAACCCAATTGAGATGTTTCGGGATGTGTTGGACTGTAGAGTGAAGGAAAAGCAGCCAACAAGTGCTCAGCATATGTGGGAACTCCTTCAAGACTGTTGTAAAATAATTCTTCATGAAGCTGGTTGAGAGAATGCCAAGAGTGTGCAAGCTGTCATCTTCTGCGAGCAGGCCTTTCTAATCAACCTGGCCGGGGTATCCTGGAATGACATTGACCTCATCCCGTCAGTAGATGATGCCTGGCTATTCTTTAAAAGTGCCTTCCTCACCATCTTAAATAAGCATACCCCATTCAAAAAATGTAGAACTAGGAATAGATATAGTCCTTGGTTCACTCCAGACCTGTCTGCCCTTGACCAGCACAAAAACATCCTGTGGCGTTCTGCATTGCATCGAATAGCTGTCACGTTCCTGACCTTATTTTCCTTGTTTTGTATTTATTTAGTATGGTCAGGGCGTGAGTTGGGGTGGGTTGTCTATGTGTGTTTTCTATGTTGGGATTTTGGGTTCGGCCTGGTATGATTCTCAATCAGAGGCAGCTGTCAATCGTTGTCCCTGATTGAGAATCATGCTCAGGCAGCCGGGGTTTCACGTTTGGTTTGTGGGTGTTTGTTCCTGTGTTAGTGTTTCGCCACACGGGACTGTTACGGTATGTTCGTTTGTTGTTTTATATCGTGTATTGTTTTCGTGTACATTAAATATCATGGAAACTTACCACTCTGCACATTGGTCCTCCGATCCTTCTCGCCTCTCCTCGTCCGATGAGGAGGACGACTTAGACTGCCGTTACAATAGCCCCCTTGATATGCAACTTTTCAGGGAGTTAAGACAAATATACACAGGCAGTTAGGAAAGCTAAGGCTAGCTTTTTCAAACAGAAAATTGCATCCTGTAGTACTAACTCAAAGTTCTGGGACACTGTAAAGTCCATGGAGAATAAGAACACCTCCTCCCAGCTGCCCACTGCTCTGAGGCTAGGAAACACTGTCACCACCGATAAATCCACTATAATTGAGAATTTCAATAAGCATTTTTCTACGGCTGGCCATGCTTTCCACCTGGCTACCCCTACCCCGGTCAACTGCCCGGCACCCTCCACAGCAATCCGCCAAAGCCCCCACCATTTCTCCTTCACCCAAATCCAGATAACTGATGTTCTGAAAGAGCTGCAAAATCTGGACCCCTACAAATCAGCCGGGCTAGACAATCTAGACCCTATCTTTCTAAAATGATCTACCGAAATTGTTGCAACCCCTATTACTAGCCTGTTCAACCTCTCTTTTGTATAATCTGAGATTCCCAAAGATTGGAAAGCTGTCGCGGTCATCCCCCTCTTCAAATGAGGTGACACTCTAGACCCAAACTGCTACAGACCTATATCTATCCTACCCTGTCTTTCTAAGGTCTTCGAAAGCCAAGTTAACAAACAGATTACCGAACATTTCGAATCCCACCGTACCTTCTCCGCCATGCAATCTGGTTTCAGAGCTGGTCATGGGTGCACCTCAGCCACGCTCAAAGTCCTAAACGACATCATAACCGCCATCGATAAGAGACATTACTGCGCAGCCGTATTCATTGACCTGGCCAAGGCTTTCGACTCTGTCAATCACCACATTCTTATTGGCAGACTCGACAGCCTTGGTTTCTCAAATGATTGCCTCCGCTGGTTTACCAACTACTTCTCTGATAGAGTTCAGTGTGTCAAATCGGAGGGCCTGTTGTCCGGACCTCTGGCAGTCTCTATGGGGGTGCCACAGGGTTCAATCCTCGGGCCGACTCTCTTCTCTGTATACATCAATGATGTTGCTCTTGCTGCTGGTGATTCTCTGATACACAGACGACACCATTCTGTATACTTCTGGCCCCTCTTTGGACACTGTGTTAACTAACCTCCAGACAAGCTTCAATGCCATACAACTCTCCTTCCGTGGCCTCCAACTGCTCTTAAACGCAAGTAAAACTAAATGCATACTATTCAACCGATCACTGCCTGCGCCTGCTCGCCCGTCCAGCATCACTACTCTGGACGGCTCTGACTTAGAACACGTGGACAACTACAAATACCTAGGTGTCTGGTTAGACTGTAAACTCTCCTTCCAGACTCACATTAAGCATCTCCAATCCAAAATTAAATCTAGAATTGGCTTCCTATTCCGCAAAAAGCATCCTTCACTCATGCTGCCAAACATACCCTCGTAAAACTGACCATCCTACCGATCCTCGACTTCGGTGATGTCCTTTACAAAATAGCCTCCAACACTCTACTCAACAAACTGGATGCAGTCTATCACAGTGCCATCCGTTTTGTCACCAAAGCCCCATATACTACCCACCATTGCGACCTGTACGCTCTCTTTGGTTGGCCCTCGCTTCATACTCGTCGCCAAACCCACTGGCTACAGGTTATCTACAAGTCTCTGCTAGGTAAAGCCTGCCTTATCTCAGCTCACTGTACACCATAGCAGCACACACTCGTAGCACGCGCTCCAGCAGGTATATCTTACTGGTCAGTCCCAAAGCCAATTTCCCTTCTGGTCGTCTTTCCTTCCAGTTCTCTGCTGCCAATGACTGGAACGAACTGCAAAAATCTCTGAAGCTGGAAACACGTATCTCCCTCACTAGCTTTAAGCACCAGCTGTCAGAGCAGCTCACAGATTACTGCACCTGTACATAGCCTATCTATAATTTAGCTCAAACAACTACCTCTTCCCCTACTGTATTTATTTATTTTGCTCCTTTGCACCCCATTATTTCTATTTCTACTTTGCACATTCTTCCACTGCAAATCTACCATTCCAGTGTTTTACTTGCTATATTGTATTTACCTCGCTACCATGGCCTTTTTTTTGCCTTTACCTCCCTTATCTCACCTCATTTGCTCACATTGTATATAGACTTATTTTTCTACTGTATGTTTTGTTTATTCCATGTGTAACTCTGTGTTGTTGTGTGTCGAATTGCAATGGTTTATCTTGGCCTTCATCTTATCTTGGCCAGGTCGCAGTTGCAAATGAGAACTTGTTCTCAACTAGCCTACCTGGTTAAATAAAGGTGAAAAAAAAGGCAAAGGGTAGCTACTTTGAAGAATCTCAAATATAAAATATGTTTTGATTTGTTTAACACTTTTTTGGTCACTACGTGATTCCATATGTGTTATTTCATAGTTTTGAGGTCTTCACTATTATTCTACAATGTAGAAAATAGTACAAATAAACAAAAACCTTTGAATGAGTAGGTGTGTCCAAACTTTTGACTGGTACTGTATATTTTTTTAAGGTATGCACTATGCAGAATCACTCTGCCATTTCCTGGTTGCTAAAATTCTATTAGTTCGCTTAATTTCAGTTTATGTGACAAAAAAATTAAGTTTAGTACAGAAAATCACTTTCCCATCTAAACCATTTTCAGCTGTTTGAAGCTGGTGTAAAAGACGCACAGTAAACGATGCTAAAAATAAACTTTAAGAACGGGAAGTATAGAAATAACACACATAACAAATCGACCACTTCTTGGACTTGCTTTCAATGAGAATGACATATCTATAACACACATTGTGAATATGTGATGTGAATTTGGTCGGGTCGTCAACAAAGTCACACATTGCAGAAGTGGTGCGTCATAAAAGGGAATTTGGTGGCATTTGGGACACAGATACTGTTTCTCCCATGTCCTGTGGGAGTTGTTGTCTTGTCAGCACCCCTGTCTGCATGCGGCTGAAGGTGCAGATGGTTTCTGATAGTCCTGTGACCGCAATCAGCTGTCCTCCTCCCTAAACCACATCTGCAGTAATGAACAGCATACTCTCTCTCCCTTTGTCCTGGAGCCAACTGGAGCTGCTGTACTCTGCACACACATTAACACACGCACTCGCAAGCACGTGCACGCAAGCACACTCACACACACAAACACACACACTCTCTCGCTGCTCCACGCTGGTTCCATATCTTGAGGTAAAATCCTTCTAAAAGAAATAGATCATCAGAGGAACTCCTCTGTAATTCCAGTGGGATCTAAAATATCTTTCATTCCTCTTTTTTACCTCAGAGCAACTCCAGATTGAAGTACAACCAAATTATTTCCTCCTGATGATTTTAGTGTAAACCCAAAATGGAAAAATGCATTAAATTACATTTAATGCTCAACGCTCAATCAAGTCCTAGATTTCTTCGGAGGCAAAATGCATAATTGACACATATTTTCTGTGTCATTGCTGATGTCGAGCGTCAGAGTATGGGAAATATGGAAAACAATATGTATGTATATTCTTTCATTTGAATCCAATCATGGTAACATTCCATTCTCAGTCATCTGTGAGAGAGAGGGAGAGAGACATGAGTCAGGAAATAGATGGATAGAGGTGGTAGGGAAGGGAGAACACCACGATAAACACGCAGAGAGACCACAGTGGGAATTTGTGGAGTGGAGACAAGTGAACCCGTAAACCGTGATGTGTGAATGGATCAGGGACGAGGGGGGACAGAGAGAGAGGAGAGAGACAGAGAATGAAAAATATAGAGAACCATATGTATATATATTGGTTTATTCTTTCATTTTAATCCAAAAATGTTAACATGCCAATCTGTCATCCTGAAAAGAGAGAGAGGGGACAGGGTAGCGAGAACAACAGGGAGAGAGAAAGAGAGAGAGTGAGAGAGAGACATGGTATAAAGGAGATGGACCCACTGGTTGCCCTCTAGGTTACAGAGAGCTGGTAGTCCCATCCATCAAACTACCAGGTGTGAAACAGGGAAGAGACTCAGGGGATATGTACATTTGGTATATAGCAGACCTAACCCACTCTATTAAATTCGTCAAAACAGGAACATTTTACATCTGCCTAGAAATGATTAAGGAAATGATATCAACAGAGAAAAATGGCCATGTGTGCTACCTACATCCCCTCAATAGAATCCCCTTACTTTAACAATGACAGCTTCTCCATCCTAGAGGGGGAGATCAACCATTTCCAGGCTCAGAGACATGTACTAGTCTGTGGCGACCTAAATGCCAGCACTGGACAAGAACCTGACACCTTCAGCACACAGGGGGACAAACACCTACCTGGAGGTGACAGCATTCCCTCCCCATATGCCCCCCTAGACACAACTACGACAGCATAACCAACAAAATGGGTCAACTCCTGCAGCTCTGTCGGACGCTAGGTATGTACATAGTCAATGATAGGCTTCGAGGGGACTCCTTTGGTAGGTACACCTATAGCTCATCTCTTGGCAGTAGTACTGTAGACTACTTTATCACTGACCTTAACCCAGAGTATCTTAGAGCGTTCACAGTCAGTCCACTGACAACCCTATCAGATCACAGCAAAATAACACTCTACTTGAACAGAGCTATGCTCGATCATGAGGCATCAAAGCCAAAGGAACTGAGTAATATTAAAGAAATGCTGTAGATGGAAGGAAAATATTGTGGAAATATACCAAAAAACAATTATGCAACAACAAATTCAGTCCCTTCCAGACATTTTCCTGGACAAAATGTTTCACTGTAATAGTGAAGGTGTAAACTTGGCAGTAGAAAACCTAAACGGTATATTTGACCTCTCAACTTCTCAAATCAAAACATTTCAAGCAGACAACCTAAGAAAATGTACAAAAATGTCAAATGGTTTGATGAAGAATGCAAAACCCTAAGAAAAGATGTTAGAAACCTATCCAGCCGAAAACATAGAGACCCAGAGAACCTGAGTCTACGCCTCCACTATGGTGAATGACTAAAACTATACAGAAATACACTACGGAAAAAGAAGGAACAGCACATCAGACATCAGCTCAATGTATTTGAAGAATCCATAGAATCTAACCACTTCTGGGAACATTGGAAAACTCTAAACAACATCACAAATAGATTTCTGTCCAATACGGAAAAGTGTGGATAAACCTTTTCTCTAATCTTTTTGGCTCTATAACAAGGAACAAACAGCAAAACATATACATGATCAAATACCAGTCTTAGAATAAACTGTTAAAGACTACCATAACCCACTGGATTTTCCAATTACATTGAATGAACTACAGGACAAAATACAAACCCTCCAACCCAATAAGGCCTGTGTGGTTGATGGTATCCTAAATTAAATGATAAAATATACAAAAATACCAAGTGGCAATGCTTAAACTCATTAACATCATCCTCAGCTCTAGCATCCTCCCCAATATTTGGATCCAAGGACTGATTGCCCCAATCCACAAAAGTGGAGACAAATTTGACCCTAATGACTACCGGGGGATATGTGTCAACGGCAACCTTGGGAAAATCATCTGCATTATTATTAACAGCAGACTCATACATTTCCTCAGCGAAAACAACGTACTGAGCAAATGTCAAATTGACTTTTTACCAAATTACCTTATGACAGACCATGTATTCACCCTGCACACCCTAATTGACAAACAAACAAACCAAAACAAAGGCAAAGACTTCTCATGCTGTTTTGATTTCAAAAAAGATTTAGACTCAATTTGGCATGAGGGTCTGCTTTACAAATTGATGGAAAGTGGTGTTGGGGGAAAAACATACAACATTATGAACACAAACAAGTGTGCGGTTAAAATTGGCAAAAAAACACACAGATTATTTTCCCACAGGGCCGGGGGATGAGACAGAGATGCAGCTTCTGCCCCACCCTCTTCAACATATATATCAATCAATTGGTGAGGGCACCAGAATAGTCTGCAGCACCCGGCCTCACCCTACAACAATCTGAAGTCAAATGTCTTCTGTTTGCTGATGATTTGGAGCTTCTGTTCCCAACCAAGGAGGGCCTAGAGCAGCACCTAGATCTTCTGCACAGATTCTGTCAGACCTGGGCCCTGACAGTATATCTCAGTAAGACAAAAATAATGGTGTTCCAAAAAAGGTCCAGTTGCCAGGACCACAAATACAAATTCAATCTAGACATTGTTGCCCTAGAGCACACAAAAAATGGCCTAAACATCAGCACCACAGGTAACTTCCACAAAGCTGTGAATGAGCTGAGAGACAAGGCAAGAAGGGCCTTCTATGCCATCAAAAGGAACATAAAATTTGACATACCAATTAGGATCTGGCTAAAAATACTTGAATCAGTTAAAGAATCCATTGCCCTTTATGGTTTTGAGGTCTGGGCTCCGCTCACCAACCAAGAATTCACAAAATGGGACAAACACCAAATTGAGAATTCTGCTAAAATATCCTCAGTGTACAACGTAAAACACCAAATAATGCATGCAGAGCAGAATTAGAGACGTTTAATTCTACAACCACCTAAAAGGAAGCGATTCCCAAACCTTCCATAACAAAGCCATCACCTACAGAGAGATGGACCTGGAGAGGAGTCCCCTAAGAGAGCTAATCCTGAGGCTCTGTTCACAAACACAAACAGACCGCACAGAGCCCCAGGACAGTAACACAATTAGACCCAATCAAATCATGAGAAAACAAAAAGGTAATTACTTGACACATTGTAAAGAATTAACAAAGAAACAGAGCAAACTAGTATGCTATTTGTCTCTAACCAGAGAGTACACATTAGCAGAATACCTTAACACTGTTAGTGACCCAAACTTAACGAAAGCTTTAACTATGTACAGACTCAGTGAGCATAGCCTTGCTATTGAGATAGGACGCCGTAGGCAGACCTGGCTCTCAAGAGAAGACCGGCTATGTGCACACTGCCCACAAAATGAGGTGGAAACTGAGCTGCACTTCCTAACCTCCTGCCAAATGTATGACCATATTAGAGACACATATTTAGAAAAACATATCCACAAAGAATTCGAAAACAAATCCAATTTTGATTAACTCCCATATCTATGGGTGAAATACCACTGTGTGCCATCACAGCAGCAAGATTTGTGACCTGTTGTTACAAGAGAAGGGCAACCAGTGAAGAACAAACACCATTGTAAATACAACCCATATTTATGTTTATTTTCCCTTTTGTACTTGAACTATTTGCATATCATTACAACACTGTATATAGACATCATTTATTATTTTGGAACTTCTGTGAGTGTAGTGCTTACTGTTCATTTTTATTGTTTATTTCACTTTTGTTTTATCTATTTCACTTGCTTTGGCAATGTAAACATACATTTGAAGTCGGAAGTTTACATACACAGGTTGGAGTCATTAAAACTCATTTTTCAACCACTCCACAAAGTTCTTGTTAAAAAACTATAGTTTTGGCAAGTCGGTTAGGACATCTACTTTGTGCATGACACAAGTAATTTTTCCAACAATTGTTTACAGACAGATTATTTCACTTATAATTCACTGTATCACAATTCCAGTGGGTCAGAAGTTTACATACACTAAGTTGACTGTGCCTTTAAACAGCTTGGAAAATTCAAAGAAATTATGTCATGTCTTTAGAAGCTTCTGATAGGCTAATTGACATAATTTGAGTCAATTGGAGGTGTACCTGTGGATGTATTTCAAGGCCTACCTTCAAACTCAGTGCCTCTTGGCTTGACATCATGGGAAAATCAAAAGAAATCAGCCAAGACCTCGGAAGAAAAGGTACCACATTCATCTGTACAAACAATAGTACGAAAGTATAAACACCATGAGACCACGCAGCCGTCATACCGCTCAGGAAGGAGACACGGTCTGTCTCCTAGAGATGAACGTACTTTGGTGTGAAAAGTGCAAATCAATCCCTGAACAACAGCAAAGGACCTTGTGAAGATGCTGGAGGAAACCGTCACAAAAGTGTCTATCCACAGCAAAACGAGTCCTATTTTATTTATGTATTTAACTAGGTAAGTCAGTTAAGAACCAATTCTTATTTTCAATGAAGGCCTAGGAACAGTGGGTTAACTGCCTTGTTCAGGGGCAGAACAACAGAT
Organism: Salvelinus alpinus; assembly: GCF_045679555.1. Classification (NCBI taxonomy): domain Eukaryota; kingdom Metazoa; phylum Chordata; class Actinopteri; order Salmoniformes; family Salmonidae; genus Salvelinus; species Salvelinus alpinus. The sequence continues at coordinate 45,949,658 of NC_092115.1, forward strand.
TTTTACCTTGTCAGCTCGGGGATTCGATCTGCGGTTACTAATCCAACGCTCTAACCATTAGGCTACCGGCCACCCCAAAACGAGTCCTATATCAACATAACCTGAAAGGCCGCTCAGCAAGGAAGAAGACACTGCTCCAAAACCACCATAAAAAAGCCAGACTACAGCTTGCAACTGCACATGGGGACAAAGATCGTACTTTTTGGAGAAATGTGCTCTGGTCTGATGAAACAAAAATAGAACTGTTTGGCCATAATGACCATGGTTATGTTTGGAGGAAAAAGGGGGAGGCTTGCAAGCCAAAGGACACCATCCCAACTGTGAAGCACGGAGGTGGCAGCATCATGTTGTGGGGGTGCTTTGCTGCAGGAGGGACTGGTGCACTTCACAAAATAGATGGCATCATGAGGGAGGAAAATTGTGTGGATATATTGAAGCAACATCTCAAGACATCAGTCAGGAAGTTAAAGATTGGTCGCAAATGAGTTTTCCAAATTGACAATGACCCCAAGCATACTTCCAAAGTTTTGGCAAAATGGCTTAAGGACAACAAGGTCAAGGTACTGGAGTGGCCATCACAAAGCCCTGACCTCGATCCTATGGAAAATTTGTGGGCAGAACTGAAAAAGCATGTGCGAGCAAGGAGGCCTACAAACCTGACTCAGTTACACCAGCTCTGTCAGGAGGAATGGGCCAAAATTCACCCAACATATTGTGGGAAGCTTGTGGAAGGCTACCCGTAACGTTTGACCCAAGTTAAACAATTTATAGGCAATGCTACCAAATACTAATTGAGTGTATGTAAACTTCTGACACTGGGAATGTGATTGAAAGAAATTAAAGCGGAAATAAATAATTCTCTCTACTATTATTCTGACATTTCACATTTTTACAATAAAGTGGTGATCCTAACTGACCTAAGGCAGAGCATTTTTACTAGGATTAAATGTCAGGAATTGTGAAAAACTGAGTTTAAATGTATTTGGCTAATGTGTATGTAAACTTCCGACTTCAACTGTATGTTTCTAATGCTAATAAAGCCCTTAAATTGAATTGAAATTGAATTGAATTGAGATTGTGTGCAGGGATAGGGGAAGGAGGAGGAGGAGGATGGGTATTGTGAGTGAGAGCCAGCATCCATCGAGGGGAGTTGAGTCACTAGGGGAAAGAAGAGTGAAAAGCCTAGACTGAAATTTGATGTGTTTGTTTCTCTCCTCTGTCCCACTTACATTTCCCCATGGAGGAAGAGAGGAGACGGGAAAGAGAGGGACATTTAGGAGGAGTGGGGGAACATGCTCTGCTGCTCAGTCATCTAATGCTAAATGAAGGAGACAGATCTGAGTCAGTATCATCAATAGACAACAAGACTGACTGACTGAGATGGAGAGAAATGGGAAATGGATGGAGGGAGGGAAATGGCCAGACCGAGAGAGAAAGAGCGAGAGAACATACGACAAAATATAATCCATGTACACAAACAACAAGTGTGTTGTTACAATTGGCAAAGAACACACACATTTTTTTCCATAGGGCCGTAGGGTGAGACAGGGATGCAGCTTAAGCCCCACCCTCTTCAATATATGCAGTACCATTCAAAAGTTTGGACATACCTACTCATTCCAGGGTTTTTCTTTATATGTATATTTTTTTTTACATTGTAGAATAATAGTGAAGACATCAAAACTATGAAATAACAATATGGAATCATGTAACCAAAAAAGTGTTAAACAAATCAAAATTATATTTGAGATTAGAGATTCTTCAAAATATATTCAGATTTGTTTAACACTTTTTTGGGGTTATTACATGATTCCATATGTGTTATTTCATAGTTTTGATGTCTTCACTATTATTCTACAATGTAGAAAATAGTCCAAATAAAGAAGAACCCTTAAATTAGTAGGTGTGTCCAAACTGTTGACTGGTACTGTTTATCAAGGAATTTGCGATGGCACTAAAATAGTCTGCAGCACCCGGCCTCACCCTACTAGAATCGGAAGTCAAATGTCCACTGTTTGCTGATGATCTGGTGCTTCTGTTATAGAACCCATTGCCCTTTATGGTTGTGAGGTCTGGGTTCCGCTCACCAACTAAGAATTTACAAAATGGGACAAACACCAAATTGAGACTATGCATGCAGAATTCAACAACAAAAAAACAGGGGAAACTAGAATGCTATTGAGAAAGGCCGCCGTAGGCAGACCTGGCTCTCAAGAGAAGACAGGCTATGTGCACACTGCCCACAAAATGAGGTGGAAACTGAGCTGCACTTCCTAACCTTCTGCCAAATGTATGACCATATTAGAGACACATATTTCCCTCAGATTACACAGATCCACAAAGAATTTGAAAACAACGATAAACTCCCATATCTATGGGTGAAATACCACAGTGTGCCATCACAGCAGCAAGATTTGTGACCTGTTGTCACAAGAAAAGGGCAACCAGTAAAGAACAAACACCATTGTAAATACAACTCATATTTATGTTTATTTATTTTCTGTTATTTTCTGCACTTTCTTTACTACAACCTCTACTGAGCCTAAACCCCCAACGTCTTATAGTGTTAATCAAATGACCATCACTAAATGACGTTGTTATTTTGATAATGGATGAACCCCAAATGGCACATTATCTCCTAATAAATCAAATATCAGTCATTTGTTTATAGTGCACTACTTTTGAACAGGGCCCACGACAAAAGTAGTGTACTATGGGGAATAGGGTGCCATTTGGGAATTTGGTGCCAATGACTCACAACTATTACTATTGCATGGTAAGTGCTGCTACTTTATCTAGCTGTCAATTCAACCACAATGTAGAGGATGTGGATAATGATCTCACACACAGTCCCCCCCCCTATTTCACACACACCTTGCTCATTCAGTGATGCTAATGCTAGTGGACATGGGCAGCGTGCTTTACGGAGGATGGTGGGAGGGGGAGGGCGTTAAGGGGGTGTTTACCACTCTTGAGAAGCAATTCATGTCGCAGAGAAGAGCAAATGAAGAGGTGAATAAAACCTGACGAAAAACAGATGGAGGATATCCGAGAGAGAGAGGTTGAGGAGAAAGAGGCAGGGGAATTAGTGAAGAAGGGGGAAATATAAATGGAGTATAAAAAAGAAAATGAGATGAGATGAAATGAAATGGTAAAAAAAACAGTCAATTAGAGTGAGAGGGAGCGAAAGAGGGAGAGAAAGCGGGAGGGAGCCTCTGAGGGATAGTTGGAGAAGTAGAGAGGGGAAGAATAGTTGTACTGTGTTTGTTTGCGTGTGTGTGTGTGTGTGTGTGTGTGTGTGTGTGTGTGTGTGTGTGTGTGTGTGTGTGTGTGTGTGTGTGTGTGTGTGTGTGTGTGGCAGTATATTTCTCTCTCAAGCAAACCCAGTTCTTTGAAGTCTCTTGCTACCTGATGCTGTTGGATTGATCTATCCCTTTATGGTAAAATTGCTTACCTAAACACACAAGCTCAGTATGTGTCAAACATCTCAGAGGATGAGTGCTGATCTAGGATCAGTTTAGCCTTTTAGATCAAAATAAAAAAAGGTTACATGGGCAGGGGAGACTTGGGCCCATATCTGCCAAGCCTCACATATTAGGAGTGCTGATCTAGGATCAGTTTAGCCTTTTAGATCAAAATAAAAAAGGTTGAAGGGATACTTTGGGATTTTAGGCCATCGTCAGTGTATTGTATGTGTTGTTGTGACAACACTGATTACGGCGTAGCAACCCGAAATATTAATTTGTGTTTTGCTCTTGTTGCCTCTAAATAAACAAAATAGCATAAAATAACATAGAAAATATTTTGGGCGGAAAATAACTCTTAAAAAAAAGAATAAAGAAGTAGCAGGCTTTGTTCAAAACCTCTCTGGCATTCATTCCTCAGTCGTGCATCATACTTGTGTTACCAGCAACTGTTTATGAGATCAATTGAAATAATCATTTGGAAAGAGGAAGCACTAGGGCATCATTGAACAAGTATTTACACCAAGAGCCAGAGTATGTCACAAGTACTAATACAGGAGAATACACCAATCTATAGCTACAGCACTTTCTTTCATATTCACACAGACACACACCTACGTACAGTCCGTATACTCCGTCTTACACACAGTGGTTTAGCAGGTGAAATTGGAACAAGGAGTAGCCTGAAGGTGAATATGAGGACAGTGTCAGTCGGCGTTGGGGTTTGGACAGCAGGGTTTCAGATGAACACAGCATTAGTTCAAATCAAATCAAATGTTATTTGTCACATGCGCCGAATACAACAGTGAAATGCTTACTTACAAGCCCTCAACCAGCAATGCAGTTTTAAGAACCCCCCCCCCCCCAAAAAAAAGCAAGCGATAAGAATAACAAATGATTAAAGAGCAGCAGTAAATAACAATAGCGGGGCTATATACAGGGGTTACCGGTATAGAGTCAATATGCGGGGGCACCAGTCTCGAGGTAATTGAGGTAATATGTACATGTTGGTAGAGTTATTAAAGTGACTATGCATAGATAATAACAGAGAGTAGCAGCAGCGTAGAATAAGGGGGGGGGGGGGGGCAATGCAAATAGTCCGGGTTGTCATTTGATTAGCTATTCAGGAGTCTTATGGCTTTGGGGTAGAAGCTGTTTAGAAGCCTCTTGGACCTAGACTTGGTGCTCCGGTACCGCTTGCCGTGCGGTAGCAGAGAGAACAGTTTATGACCATGGTGGCTGGAGTCATTGACAATTTTTAGGGCCTTCCTTTGACACCGCCTGGTATAGAGGTCCTGGATGGCAGGAAGCTTGGCCCCAGTGATGGTGCGGTATGCAAATTGGAGTGGGTCTAGAGTTTCTGGGATAATGGTGTTGATATGAGCCATGCCTTTCAAAGCATTTTATGGCTACAGATGTGAGTGCTATGGGTCGGTAGTCATTTAGGCAGGTTACCTTAGGGTTCTTGGGCACAGGGACTGCTTGAAACATGTTTGTATTACAGACTCAGACAGGGAGAGTTTGAAAATATCAGTGAAGACACTTGCCAGTTGGTCAGCACATGCTCGGAGTACAAGCCCTGGTAATCTGTCTGGCCCTGCAGCCTTGTGAATGTTGACCTGTTTAAAGGTCTTACTCACATCGGCTGAGGAGAGTGTGATCACACAGTCGTCCGGAACAGCTGATGCTCTCATACATGTTTCAGTGTTACTTGCCTCGAAGCGAGCATAGAAGTGATTTAGCTTGTCTGGTAGGCTCGTGTCACTGGGCAGCTCTCGGCTGTGCTTCCCTTTGTAGTCTGTAATAGTTTGCAAGCCCTGCCACATCCAACGAGCGTCGGACCCGGTGTAGTACGATACGATCTTAGTCCTGTATTGACGCTTTGCCTGTTTGATGGTTTGTCTGAGGGCATAGTGGGATTTCTTATAAGCTTCCGGGTTAGAGTCACACTCCTTGAAAGCGGCAGCTCTACCCTTTAGCTCAGTGCGAATGTTGCCTGTAATCCATGGCTTCTGGTCGGGGTATATACTGTACTTACTGTCATTGTTCGGACAACGTCCTCGATGCACTTATTGATAAAGCCGGCGGCAGGTAGCCTAGTGGTTAGAGCGTTGGGCCAGTAACTGAAAGGTTGCTAGTCTGTCGTTCTGCCCCTGAACAAGGCAGTTAACCCACTGTTCCTAGGCCATCATTGTGAATAAGAATTTGTTCTTTACTGGCTTGCCTAATTAAATAAAGGTAAAAATACACCATTTTTTTTTCTGTCACCTCAATGCCATCGGAAAAATATTGGAACATATTCCAGTCTGTGCTAGCAAAACAGTCCTGTAGTTTAGCATCTGACCACTTTTTATAGACCGAGTCACTGGGGCTTCCTGCTTTAGTTTTTGCTTGTAAGCAGGAATCAGGAGTCAGATTTGCCAAATGGAGGGCGAGGGAGAGCTTTGTACGCGTCTCTGTGTGTGGAGTAAAGGTGGTCTAGAGTTTTTTTACCTCTGGTTGCACATTTAACATGCTGATATAAATTAGGTAAAACTGACTTAAGTTTCCCTGCATTAAAGCCCCCGGCCACTAGGAGCGCCGCCTCTGGATGAGCGTTTTCCTGTTTGCTTATGGCGGCATGCATCTCATTGAGTGCGGTTTTAGTGCCAACATCGGCCTGTGGTGGTATGTAAGACAGCTACAAAAAAATAGAGATGAACACTCTCTAGGTAGATAGTGTGGTCTGCAGCTTATCATGAGATACTCTACATCAGGCGAGCAAACCTCGAGACTTCCTTAGATATCGTGCACCAGCTGTTGTTTACATATATGCATAGGCCCCTGCCCCGTGTCTTACCAGAGGCTGCTGTTCCTGCCAATAGAGTGTATAACCCGCCAGCTGTATGTTCTTAATGACGTCGTTCAGCCACGACTCGGTGAAACATAAGATATTACAGTTTTTAATATCCCGTTGGTAGGATATACGTGCTTTCAGTTCGTCCCATTTATTTTCCAGCGATTAAACGTTAGCTAGCTGGACGGAAGGCAAGGGCAGATTAGCCACTCGTCGCCTAATCCTCACAAGGCACCCTGATCTCTTTCCGCAAAATCTCAGTTTCCTTTTCCAGTGAATCACGGGGATTTGGGCCTGGTCGGGTGTCTGTAGTATATCCCTCCCTTCCGACTCATTGAAAAAAAAAAACTAATCTGAGGTGAGTAATCGCAGTTCTGATGTCCAGAAGCTCTTTTCGGTCATATTAGACGGAAGCAGTAACATTATGTACAAAACAAGTTACGAACAACGCGAAAAAACAAATGAAATAGCGTGGTTGGTTAAGAGCCGATAAGACGGCAGCCATCCCCTCCGGCGCCATCATGATCAATACTGGAGGAATAGGAATGAGAATGTGTGTGTGTGTGTGTGTGTGTGTGTGTGTGTGTGTGTGTGTGTGTGTGTGTGTGTGTGTGTGTGTGTGTGTGTGTGTGTGTGTGTGTGTGTGTGTAGTACTTATGATCTTAATTAATATATAATGAGAATATGGAGATGTGGTACATCCCACACAATCCATGTGCATTTTCCCCACATATGTCAGCATTTCGTTTTTCGCTGTGTTTAGATGTTTGACATTCTGCGAGCATAATAACAATCACATGTTCAACATTCGACACACACAGTTGATCTTAGCAGACGGACAGATATAATTTCTGTTTATTTTAGGAAAAGAGGGAAATATCAGTGAGCGTACAGTACTGTAGTTCACCAATCTCTACCACTGTGTTATTACGCAACAATAGAGAGGGAGGACAAGGAAGGAGGGAGAGGTGGAGAGCAAAGGGAAAAGGGGCATAGAGCAGACCAACCAACACTACCTGCTACTTCCCCAAAGCCATGGAAGCACAGAGGGAGGGAGAGACGGAGAGAAACGGGGAGAGAGGGATCCCCCAGGGTTAATTCAATCTCCGTTCTCTAACCATGTGGTTGTCTCCTTCTCTTTCTGAGTCTCAGCTACAGTCTGACAGCCCTCCTATCACGCTCTCTCTCTCTCTCTCTCTCTCAATTCAATTCAATTTTCAATTCAAGGGGCTTTATTGGCATGGGAAACATGTGTTAACATTGCCAAAGCAAGTGAGGTAGATATTATACAAAAGTGAAATAAACAATACAAATTAACAGTAAACATTACACATACAGAAGTTTCAAAACAATAAAGACATTACAAATGTTATATTATATATATACAGTGTTGTAACAATGTACAAATGGTTAAAGCACACAAGTTAAAATAATCTCTCTCTCTCTCTCTCTCTCTCTCTCTCTCTCTCTCTCTCTCTCTCTCTCTCTCTCTCTCTCTGTCTCTCTGTCTCGCTGTCTCGCTGTCTCGCTGTCTCGCTGTCTCGCTCTCTCTCTCTCTCTCTCTCTCTCAATTCAATTCAATTCAATTGACTTTATTGACATGGCAAGTTCATTATTACTTACATTGTCAAAGTATACATATCGAAAAATAAAAATCTAATATATATATGTATATATATACAAAATATATATATATTTATATATAAATAAATGGTGGAACCAACAGCAATAATAATAGTAGTAGTGGACATGGGATTACCATTAACAGCAACTACAACAACAATATTAATCAGAACAACAATACATTAAAGCAACAGTAGTAGACCAGTGTCAACATGACTTGAGAAGACATATGACCTGGTATGAAAGACAAAACAAAACTAAGCTAAATGGGAAATATTATCAACATTACTTTGCATTTTTCACTGGCTGTCCCTCAGGTTGTGGCAGGAGGACACATATTTGGCTGCCAAAACTGCACATTTTGGCTTTTCACCCAATAAATATTTGATATAGTTTTATAGTTTCAAATTCTTTGTATTGAGTTATAATTTTGGGAAAGAAATATGCTCTTAGGTCTGAGTATTTGTCACAGTGTAGTAGGAAATGCACCTCTGTCTCTACCTCTCCCCTGGAGCAGAGTGAGCACAGCCTGTCCTCTCTGGGCAGCCAGGTTTGTCTGTGACGACCGGTCTCTATAGCCAGACTGTGCTCACTGAGTCTGTACCTAGTCAATGTTTTCCTCAGTTTTCTATCAGTCACAGTGGTCAGATAGTCTGCCACCATGTACTGTCTGTTTAGAGACAAATAGCATTGAAGTTTACTTTGATTTTTTGTGGTGTCTTTCCAATAGGTTATATATTTTTCTTTTTGTTTTGTGATGATTTGGTTGGGCCAGATTTTCTGAGGGCTGTCCCGAGGCTCTATGGGGTTGGTTTGGGTTGGTGAACTGAGCCTCAGAACCAGCTGGCTGAGGGGACTCTTCTCTGGTTTCATCTCTTGACATTGTAGAGCTGTGTGATGGAATGTTTTGGGGTCACTTGTTTTTAGATGGTTGTAAAATTTGATGGCTCTTTTTTCTATTCGAATGAGGAGGGGGTATTGGCCCAATTCTGCCCTACATGCGTTATTTGGAGTTTTTCTTTGTACTTGCAAAACAGTCTTGCAAAACTCTGCATGCAATATTTCAATTGGATGTTTGTCCCATTTGGTAAATTCATTATTAGAGAGTGGACCCCATACTTCACTACCATATAGAGCAATTGGTTCTATAACTGATTGAAAAATTTTGAGCCAGATTCTAATTGGAATTTCAATTTTGATGTTCCTTTTAATGGCATAGAATGCTCTTCTTGCTTTGTCTCTCAGCTCATTCACAGCCATGTGAAAGCTACCTGTGTTGCTGATATTTAGTCCTAGATATGTGTAGTTTTTGGTGTGTTCTAATAGAACTGTGTCCAAATAGAATTTATATTTGTCATCCTTATTTCCCGACCTTTTTTGGAATATCATTATATTTGTTTTTTTTAGGTTAACGGTCAGAGCCCAGGTCTGACAGAACCTGTGAAGACGATCTAGGTGCTGCTGTAACCCCTCTTTAGTGGGAGACAGCAGCACCAGGTCATCTGCGTACAGCAGACACTTGATTTCAGTGTTGTGTAGGGTGATACCAGGTGCTGCCGATTCTTCTAATATTTTTGCCAATTCATTAATGTAGATGTTAAATAATGTTGGACTTATTGGGCAGCCCTGTTTCACTCCCCGCCCCTGAGAGAAGAAGTCTGTTTGCTTGTTGCCAATTTTAACCGCACATTTGTTTTTAGTGTACATTGATTTAATAAAATCATATGTTTTCCCTCCAATACCACTTTCTATTAGTTTATAAAAAAGACCTTCGTGCCAAATTGAATCAAATGCTTTCTTGAAATCTACAAAACACGAGTAGATTTTGCCTTTGTTTTGGTTAACTTGTTTATCAATTAGAGTGTGGAGGGTGTAAATGTGGTCTGTTGTACGATAATTTTTTAGAAATCCAATCTGGCTTCTGCTCAGGACGTTGTGTTCGTCAAGGAAATGATGTAGTCTGCTATTTATAATACTGCAGAGAATTTTCCCCAAGTTGCTGTTAACGCAAATTCCTCTGTAATTATTTGGGTCAAATTTGTCTCCATTTTTATAGATTGGTGTGATCAATCCCTGGTTCCAAATATCGGGGACAATACCTGCAGTGAGGATAATGTTGAAGAGTTTGAGTATAGCCAATTTGAATTTGTGGTCTGTATATTTGATCATTTCATTTAAAATACCATCAGCACCACAGGCCTTTTTGGGTTGGAGATTGCATAGTTTTTCCAATAATTCTTCTTCTGTAATTGGGGTATCCACAGGATTCTGATAGTCTTTGACTGCTAATTCAAGGATTTGTAATTTTTCTTGTATATCTTTTTGTTCTGGGCTCTTTGTTATATTGCTGTAGAGGTTTGCAAAGTGATTTCTCCACATATCCCCATTTTGGATAGCCAATTCCTCATGATGAGGTTTGTTTAATTTATTCCAATTCTCCCAGAAGTGGTTTGATTCTATGGATTCCTCAATTCCATCCAGCTGATTTCTAATGTGCTGTTCCTTTTTTGTTCTTAGGGTGCGTTTGTATTGCTTCAGTGTTTCCCCATATTGAAGGCGTATATTTTTGTTGTCTGGTTCTCTGTGTTTTTGATTAGATATATTTCTCAATGACTTTCTTAGATTTTTGCAATCATTATCAAACCATTTTTCATTATCTGTTATTTTTGGTTTGCTCTTATGCTTCTTTAGATTAGCCAAGGAGGCTAATTTGTAAAATATAAAGTTTATGTTCCTAACGGACAAATTTACACCTTCATTGCTGAAGGAGAACGTTAAGGCTAAAAAGTTGTCCAGGAGAGATTGTATTTTTTGGCTACTAATTGCTTTTTGGTAGATGTCTGTACTGTTTGCACTCCATCTATAGGCTTGTTTAGTACCATGTAATTTATTGGGCCGTGATGCTTCATGGTTGGGTTCTGCTCTTCTCAGATACACTGTGATTTTACTGTGGTCTGAGAGAGGTGTTAGTGGGCTGACTGTGAAGGCTCTGAGAGACTCTGGGTTTAGGTCGGTGAGGAAGTAGTCTACAGTGCTGCTGCCAAGAGATGAGCTGTAGGTGTACCTACCAAAAGAGTCTCCTCTCAGCCTGCCATTGACTATGTACAGACCCAGTGTTCGACAGAGCCTCAGGAGCTGTACTCCGTTTTTGTTTTTCACTTTGTCATAGTTGTTTCTGTGGGGGTATGTGGGGAGGGAAAGGTTGTTGCTTCCTGGTAGGTGTTTATCCCCATGACTGTTAATAGTGTCTTGTTCTTCTGCTGTTCTAGCATTCAGGTCTCCACAGACCAGTACGTTGCCTTGGGCCTGAAAGTGACTAATCTCTCCCTCTAGAATGGAGAAACTCTCTTCATTGAAGTAGGGTGACTCTGAGGGGGGAATGTATGTGGCACAGAGGAAGACGTTTTTATCTGTCAAGATAGCCTCCTTGTTTATTTTTAACCAGATAAAGAATTCTCCTGTTTTGATCAATTCGATTGAATTAATTAGTTCAGATTTATACCATATTAGCAATCCCCCTGAGTCTCTGCCCTGTTTGATTCCTTTTAATTTAGTGGATGGTATGATTATCTCCCTATAACCTAGTGGACAGCCAGTGGAAACATCACCTCTGCACCATGTTTCCTGTAGTACTACAATATCAACATCATCAATTTCTTTCAGGAAGTCTGGGTTTCTGCTCTTTAGCCCAAAAGCAGAGGACTTCAATCCTTGTATATTCCAACATGCAACGTAAAAAGACTTCATCACTTTTTTTCTTTTCTTTTCTTTACCTTTCAAAATGAGACAAACACTCACAATCCAAGAAGAACCATTAAAATAGGACTTTTCAATTAAAGTAAACTCTTATTTTGCAAATGTGATTTGTTTATAATTTAAGATAGAATTTGTGTCATGCCACTTGGGTGGATGTAGTGTGAGAATGGTGGAGTTCATGTGCTCATCTTACCATGACCCTCGGCCCATCACATGTGAGCATAGTAGACTCAGCATTTGTTTGATGTCACTCATTTGGTTGGTGGGGGCTGGGCCAGTTGCTCCTCTCACAGCCTGTGCGTAGCTCTGCCTGCTGGGCTGTGGCTCCTCCAGGTGTGGGTCTGCGGTGGGGGGCAGGGGGGTGGGAGGCCTCGTCTGGGTGGCTCTGAAGCTGGGCTGGGGTGGTCTGTGCTGCCCTGGCTGTGGTGGGCATTGAGGTTGGTGGTGCTGTGGTCGTGGCTGGGGGGTCCAGGGTGCTGGTCCGGGATGTTGTCTCGGTGATCTCGGCAGGGTGGAGATTGCTCTGCTGTTCCTGGGTGGAGAGGTCGGGCTGCGGTTTAAAGCGACGTCCTTGAGAGTCTTGGCAAGGATGGGGACTGTCTCCCTGTACAGGTGAACATGGTCATAGAGACAGTCCAGATCGAGGGTGGGATGGTGGGCCAGGTGTACATTGGGTCGCAGGGCACAGTCCCGGGATAGGCTGGCGTTTATTCTTTGGATTGTGGCAGGGTGGAAGTCCCTCCTCTGTAGAAGGGTTGACACTATGATTCTTGTGTTGGGGAAGATTGCGGAGGCCTTCTCAATCACTCCCCGTAGTGAAGTGGCCACCCTCTCCTGCTGAGCACGCAGGTCGTTGCTTCCGGTGTGTATGATTATGTGGCTTGGCGACCCGAGATGGTTCTTATCAAGCAGCTCCATGGCACTCTGCGTTGTTGGGCACCACACCTTTCTCGTTTTGTGTCTAGGGAAAAGTTTCTTCTCCTGAACATACTTCCCATTTGAGTCCATTAACAGGACGATGTCAGCCAGTGTTTCTTCTGGACTGGGGGGGGCAGAGGGGGGGCTGGTGGGTGTTGGAGCTGGGGTGTGGCTGGTCTGTGTCGGTGCCACTGTCAGTGGGAGGCTGTTCTGTGGGTTGGGGAGGAGGGATGCAGCAGCCAGGGCTGGGGAAGTCTGGCTGGTTGAGCTGGGCTCCTCTGCTGTGTGAGGGCAGGTCATAGGGTGGTGATCTATCTGCTCCTGCAGCCTGTCCTCTGCTCTCTTTCTCTCCTGCAGCTCCTCTCTTAGTGCGGTCAGCTCCTTATTGCTGCTCTGCCTGTCTTTTTGGAGCTCTCTCACCTCCTTTGTTAGATCAGCCAGCTCTCTCTTGAGTCCGTCTCTCTCTTGCTGAACCTCTTTCAGCTGTGTTGCAAGGCTGCTGTCCTGCTCTGTCCTCACCTTGGTTAGGAGCTCCTCTAAGGTGTGGTTGTCTGGTTGCTGTTTGCTCACGCTCTCCCTGAGCAGGACCACCTCCCCCTCCAGTTTGGTGAACTCATCCATCATGGCAGCCATGGTGGTGAGGAGGGCCTGAGCCTGCTCTGCACTGAGGGGGTCGCTCTCCTCCTGGGGCGTGTCCTCCACTATGGTGGGAAGAGAGGTGCTGGATGTGCTTGTTTGGGTGGGGAGGGTAGGGGTGAGGGTGGTGCTGGTGGAGTTTCTCTTGTGGGAGGGCATGTCACTGGTGGTGTCCTTTTCTCTCTCCGCTCTCTCCTTAATGGTCTGAAAGTCTGTTTCAAACAGCCTAATGTTACCTTGCACCATGACAGTTCCAGTCTTGTAGAGGTTGATTGTTATCATGGTGCTGTCAGGGTCGTCTGTCTCTTTGATTTTCAGCTTCCACCCATTACAGATTCCCTCTTTCTTTATGCATGGGTAGTGAGAGCAGACTGCTGAGCGCCATGCATTTGGCTGGTCAGTGAGGAAGATGAGATTACTCACGTCACCGTTTTTGTAGAGGTCTGCAAAAAGGGTTTCTGGCCTCTCCTCTAGTAGTTTCTGTTTAAAAGTTTTCCTCATTGTGTCATTTTTGGCCTTTTTTGGGTAGAGAATGGATTCTGCGCTGAGGGGGAGTGGGGACATGGTATCTGTGCGCTCTGCTACTACCGCTGCTGCTGCGCTGTTCTGCTGCTCCGTTGCCATGGCAACCGATTTGTTTGTCTGCTGTTCGCGCTACTTTCAAAAATCAGCAAAAATAGTGAAAAATCCTCACACAAAAAACTGAAGATATGTTTACAGTTAGTCCGTGCTCCTTTTTGGTTTACTCACTCAGTTTGGTCGTTTGATGTAGTTGTATTAACTGCCCTTGCTAGGTTTGTTCTAGCTCGTTTCTTCTGGCTAGGTCTTTGATGTGTAGCTAGCTAGCTAGACTCAAAACTTCTTAACTTGAGGCGCAAAGTTATTTTTTTTTTTCTATTCTGAATGTATAGAGTTGTTGTTCATTACTTCTTGTCTGGAATTCTTCTTCGATTAGAGTGTTTATCTCATTCTAAAAACCAAAAAAAAATCAAATATATCAGGAGCTCATGTTGAGCATGACTCTCTCTCTCTCTCTCTCTCTCTCTCTCTCTCTCTCATGGAAACATATGTTGTGAAATAAACAATAGAAAATGTACAGTGAACATTGCACTCACAAAAGTTTCAAAGGTTTAAAAATGTCCAACTATGTACCGTGTTTTTCTTTATGATGCGCAAATAGTTCAAGTACAAAAGGGAAAATGAATAAACACAAATATAGGTTGTATTTGCAATGGTGTTTGTTCTTCACTGGTTGCCCTTTTCTCGTGGCAACAGGTCGCAAATCTTGCTGCTGTGATGGCACACTGGTATTTCACCCAATAGATCAAAATTGGATTTTGTTTAGAATTCTTTGTGGGTCTGTGTATTGAAGAAATATGTGTCTATAATATGGTCATACATTCGGCAGGAGGTTAGGAAGTGCAGCTCAGTTTCCACCTAATTTTGTGGGCAGTGTGCACAGCCTGTCTTCTCTTGAGAGTAAGGCAATGCTCACTGAGTCTGTACATAGTTAAAGCTTTCCTTAATTTAGGGTCAGTCATAGTGGTCAAGTATTCTGCCACTGTGGACTCTCTGTTAAGGGCCAAATAGCATTCTAGTTTTCTCAGTTTATATGAAAATCTTTCCAATGTGTCAAGTAATTATCTTTTTTGTTTTCTCGTGACTTGGTTGGGTCTAATTGTGTTGCTGTCCTGGGGCTCTGTGGGGTCTGTTTGTGTTTGTGAACAGAGCCCCAGGAATAGCTTGCTTTTAGGGGCTCTTCTCTTGGTTAATCTCTCTGTAGGTGATGGCTTTGTTTGGGAATATCTTCCTTTTAGATGGTTGTAGAATTTAACGTCTCCTTCCTGGATTTGGATAATTAGTGGCCTAATTCTGCTCTACATGTATCAGTTGATCTTTTACGTTGTACACAGAGGATGTTATTGCAGAATTCTACATGCAAAGTCTCAATTTGGTGTTTGTCCCATTTTGTGAATTCTTAGTTGGTGAGCAGAACCCAGACCTCACAACCACAAAGGGCAATGGGTTCTATAACTGATTCAAGTATTTTTAGCCAGATTCTAATTGGGATGTCGAATTTTATGTTCCTTTTGATGGCATAGAATACCCTTCTTGCCTTGTCTCTCATATCGTTCACAGCTTTGTGGAAGTTTACCTGTGGTGCTGATGTTTAGGCCGAGGTACAGTATGTATAGTGTCAAAATTGACACTGTATTTGTGGTCCTGGCAACTGGACCTTTTTTGGAACACAATTATTTTTGCCTTACTGAGATATACTGTCAGGGCCCTGGTCTGACAGAATCTTTGCAGAAGATCTAGGTGCTGCTGTAGGCCTGTCCTTGGATGGGGACAGACGCACCAGATCATCAGCAAACAGTAGACATTTTACTTTTGTCTCTCTTTCTCTCCTGCTCTCACTCTCTCTCTCTCTCCTTCTCTCTCTCTCTCTCTCTCTCCTTCTCTCACTCTCTCTCTCTCTCTCTCTCTCTCTCTCTCTCTCTCTCTCTCTCTCTCTCTCTCTCTCTCTCTCTCTCTCTCTCTCTCTCTCTCTCTCTCTCTCTCTCTCTCTCTCTCTCTCTCTCCTTCTCTCTCTCTCACTCTCTCTCTCGCTAGTCATGTCCTCTCAGAGAGAGAGAGAGAGAGAGAGAGAGAGACTTTGGTTGTCCACCTGCTGTTGTTTGTGTGTGAACATGTTTGATCTTGTGTACTGTAGCTATATGTTTCTGTGTTTATTTGATACTTTCTCTCAAATAAGCGCCACGTACACCTACAGTATACCTTCTCCCTGACAGTGTGTTTGTCTCTGTGACAGTGTGGACAGCGAGGTTCTCACAGGAGCCAGCGGACCAGTCTGTTGTTTTGGGAGAGAGAGTAGTCATGTCCTGTGTCGTCTACAACTACACCGGAATCGTACAGTGGACCAAGGATGGACTCGCACTGGGCATCGGAGAGGGCCTCAGGGGTGAGAGCATACACACATACATACAAAAGGATGCACACACGCACACTTAACCCAAAGGTAATTATCTGAAATGTGGTGTGCGTGTTCATCTCAGTTTGATTCACAGGTTCAATTAAGGTCAGAAGCTTCTGTCTGTCTGTCTGTCTGTCTGTCTGTCTGTCTGTCTGTCTGTCTGTCTGTCTGTCTGTCTGTCTCTGTCTGTCTGTCTGTCTGTCTGTCTGTCTGTCTGTCTGTCTGTCTGTCTGTCTGTCTGTCTGTCTGTCTCTGTCTCTGTCTCTGTCTCTGTCTCTGTCTCTGTCTCTGTCTGTCTGTCTGTCTGTCTGTCTGTCCTCCCCAGATTCAAAATGGAGCATAGCAGTGCAGTGTCATACACAGAGACGCACATGAAGAAGATGAAAGCAGACATACCGTATATGCGTTTATGCTCACATGCACACTCAAGCACGCACAAACACACACTGATCCTCTGATTCATGCACACCTGCGCTGCTTCATTGTGCCCCTTGGTGTTCACCTCTCTGGTGGTTGCTATGCTGCTGGTTCTGCTGGTTGCTATGCTGCTGGTAGGTGGAGGCAGGCAAAGATGATGTAATCTGGACCAATACTTTTGTCCCCTTCAGAATCCAAATCGATGATGTCATAATTCGGGGGTGCTTCTAGACTCCTGCTCTGCCCCCGAGTGGATGGAACACACCATGCATGGTGTGATGAGATATTGTCCTTTTCTCAATTATATTTTATCGACTCCTCTCCTCCCATCTTCTCCTCCTTTTGAAAACATCAGAGGGAAGCGAGCGGAGGCGGCAGGGAGGAGGCGCGGAGAGAACGGCTTTTTACCTCATTGAGAAAAGTCCATTGAGTCAGTTTTGCATTGTGTTTGTCTGTCTACGCGTTTGAATTCCAAATGTGTGTTCAATCTCTGAGATTCATGGTATGCCACTATTTTCATAGGTCTACATTTGAATATATTTATATTCTACGGTATGTAAATGTGTGTACGACTGGTACGTGTCTGACTCTGCCTCTCTCTCTCTCTCTCTCTCTCTCTCTCTCTCTCTCTCTCTCTCTCTCTCTCTCTCTCTCTCTCTCTCTCTCTCTCTCTCTCTCTCTCTCTCTCTCTCTCTCTCCCCCCCCCCCCCCCCCGGGCCTAGGTACCGTAAGCTGTGGGTGTACAGTGAGGGAAAAAAGTATTTGATCCCCTGCTGATTTTGTACGTTTGCCCACTGACAAAGAAATTATCAGTCTATAATTTTAATGGTAGGTTTATTTGAACAGTGAGAGACAGAATAACAACAAAAATATCCAGAAAAATGCATGTCAAAAATGTTATAAATTGATTTGCATTTTAATGAGGGAAATAAGTATTTGACCCCTTCTCAATCAAAAAAGACTTCTGGCTCCCAGGTGTCTTTCATACAGGTAACGAACGGAGATTAGGAGCACACTCTTAAAGGGAGTGCTCCTAATCTCAGTTTCTTACCTGTATAAAAGATACCTGTCCACAGAAGCAATCAATCAATCAGATTCCAAACTCTCCACCATGGCCAAGACCAAAGAGCTCTCCAAGGATGTCAGGGACAAGATTGTAGACCTACACAAGGCTGGAATTGGCTACAAGACCATCGCCAAGCAGCTTGGTGAGAAGGTGACAACAGTTTCTGTGATTATTCGCAAATGGAAGAAACACAAAAGAACTGTCAATCTCCCTCAGCCTGGGGCTCCATGCAAGATCTCACCTCGTGGAGTTGCAATGATCATGAGAACGGTGAGGAATCAGCCCAGAACTACACAGGAGGATCTTGTCAATGATCTCAAGGCAGCTGGGACCATAGTCATCAAGAAAACAATTGGTAACACACTATGCCGTGAAGGACTGAAATCCTGCAGCGCCCGCAAGGTCCCCCTGCTCAAGAAAGCACATATACATGCCCGTCTGAAGTTTGCCAATGAACATCTGAATGATTCAGAGGACAACTGGGTGAACGTGTTGTGGTCAGATGAGACCAAAATGGAGTTCTTTGGCATCAACCCAACTTGCCGTGTTTGGAGGAGGAGGAATGCTGCCTATGACCCCAAGAAACCATCCCCACCGTCAAACATGGAGGTGGAAACATTATGCTTTGGGGGTGTTTTTCTGCTAAAGGGACAGGACAACTTCACCGCATCAAAGGGACGATGGACGGGGCCATGTACCGTCAAATCTTGGGTGAAAACCTCCTTCCCTCAGCCAGGGTATTGAAAATGGGTCGTGGATGGGTATTCCAGCATGACAATGACCCAAAACACACGGCCAAGGCAACAAAGGAGTGGCTCAAGAAGAAGCACATTAAGGTCCTGGAGTGGCCTAGCCAGTCTCCAGACCTAAATCCCATAGAAAATCTGTGGAGGGAGCTGAAGGTTCGAGTTGCCAAACGTCAGCCTCGAAACCTTAATGACTTGAAGAAGATCTGCAAAGAGGAGTGGGACAAAATCCCTCCTGAGATGTGTGCAAACCTGGTGGCCAACTACAAGAAACGTCTGACCTCTGTGATTGCCAACAAGGGTTTTGCCACCAAGTACTAAGTCATGTTTTGCAGAGGGGTCAAATACTTATTTCCCTCATTAAAATGCAAATCAATTCATAACATTTTTGACATGCGTTTTTCTGGATTTTTTTGTTGATATTCTGTCTCTCACTGTTCAAATAAACCTACCATTAAAATTATAGACTGATCATTTCTTTGTCAGTGGGCAAACGTACAAAATCAGCAGGGGATCAAATACTTTTTTCCCTCACTGTATGTACACTGTATGCATACTGTATGTGTATGTGACTCTGTCTGACACTGTCTGTGTGTGTGTTGTGTGTGTGTGTGTGTACATGTATCTATCTGTGTGTATGTGTGTGTACGTCTATCCGACTTTCTGTCTCCCTCTGTGTCTCAGCGGGTGTGCTGTGGGTACGTCTCTCTCTCTCACTCTCTCTGTCTCTCTTTCTCGCTCTCTTCCAGCCTGTCCTTGGTACTGTGTGATGCGGGTACATGTCTCTCTCTCTCTCTTTCTCTCTCTTCCAGCTGGTCCTAGGTACTGTGTGATGCGGGTACATGTCTTTCTCTCACTCGCTCTCACTCTCTCTCTCTCTCTTTCTCTCTCTTCCAGCTGGTCCTAGGTACTGTGTGCGGAAAGTATTCAGACCCCTTGACTTTTTCCACATTTTGTTACGTTACAGCCTTATCCTAAAATGTATTTTAAAAATCATTTTAAACTCAGCAATCTACACACAATACCCAATAATGACAAAGCGAAAAGCGGCTTTTCACATTTTTTGCTCATGTATAAAACATAAAATACAGAAATATCTTATTTACATAAGTTTTACGACCCTTTGCTATGAGACTAGAAATTGAGCTCAGGTGTATCCTGTTTCCATTGATCATCGATCATGATGTCGAAGGAATTGTCCGCAGAGCTCCGGGACAGGATTGTGTCGAGGCACAGATTTGGGGAAGGGGACAAAACATTTCTGCAGCATTGAAGGTCCCCAAGGCCAAAGTGGCCTCCATCATTCTTAAATGGAAGAAGTTTGGACCCACCAAGACTATTCCTAGAGCTGGCTGCCCGGGCCAAACTGAGACATCGGGGGACAAGGGCCTTGGTCAGGGAGGTGACCAAGAACCCCATGGTTACTCTGACAGCTCTAGAGTTACTCTGTGGAGAAGGGAGAATCTTCCAGAAGGACAACCATCTCTGCAGCACTCCACCAATCAGGCCTTTATGAGGAAACCTGGAGGAAACCTAGGATGAACAGAGCAAAGTACTGAGAGCAAAGTACAGAGAGATCCTTTATGAAAACCTGCTCTAGAGCACTCAGGACCTCAGACTGGGACAAAGGTACACCTTGCAACAGGACAACAACCCTAAGCACACAGCCAAGACAACGCAGGACTGGCTTCAGGACAGGTCTCTGAATGTCCTTGAGTGGCCCAGCCAGAGCCCAGACTTGAACCCGATCGAACATCTCTGGAGAGACTGTGCAGCAAAAGCTGTGCAGCAATGCTCCCCATCCAACCTGACCGAGCTTGAGAGGATCTGCAGAAAAGAATGGGAGAAACTCCCCAAATACAGGTGTGCCAAACTTGTAGCGTCAGCCCAAGAAGACCTGGGTCCGTAATCACTGCCAAAGGTGCTTCAACAAAGTACTGAGTAAGGGTCTGAATAGTTATGTGAATGTGATATTTCCGTATTTTTTTTATTTTTTTTTGCAATAATTTCTAAAAACCTGTTTTTGCTCGGCCTTTATCGGGTATTGTGTGTAGATTGATGAGGGGGGGGGGGGAGTATTTAATACATTTTAGATTAAGGCTGTAACGTAATTTTTTTGGGGAAAAAGTCAAGGGGTCTGTATACTTTCCGAATGCACTGTTTGTGTACATCCCAGCAAACTTGGCCCCATGTGGATATTTTGTGAGCAAGGCGGGCAGGGGCTAGCCCACACAGCCTAGCCCACACAGGCTAGCCCACATCAAGCCCAACTTGGGGTAGCCTTACCAAAGCCCAGCACGGGCAATCCCACACCATGCCCAGCTATCTTATACTGTAGAGGCCGGGGATCATTTGAATATTTGCGGGCGTGGTTCATGTACCCCAATTCATGTTGTTAAGTTACTGTTTAAGTGATTTGTTGTGTGATGTCAACAAAAAATGTATATTGTCTGTAAAAAGACTAAGGTAAGAGAATTTGATATAAGATAAAATTTTAAGTTTCTCTGGTAAAAATATGTACAGTTGAAGTTGGAAGTTTACATACACTTACAGTTGAAGTCGGAAGTTTACATACACTTAGGTTGAGGTCATTAAGCTCGTTTTTCAACCACTACACAAATTTCTTGTTAACAAACTATAGTTTTGGCAAGTCGGTTAGGACATCTACTTTGTGCATGACACAAGTAATTTTTCCAACAATTGTTTACAGACAGATTATTTCACTTATAATTCACTGTATCACAATTCCAGTGGGGCAGAAGTTTACATACACTAAGTTGACTGTGCATTTAAACTGCTTGGAAAATTCCTGAAAATGGTGTTATGGCTTTAGAAGCTTCTGATAGGCCAGTTGACATAATTTGAGTCAATTGGAGGTGTACCTGTGGATGTATTTCAAGGCCTACCTTCAAACTCAGTGCCTCTTTGCTTGACATCATGGGAAAATCAAAAGAAATCAGCCAAGACCTCATCTGTACAAACAATAGTACGCAAGTATAAACACCATGGGACCACGCAGCCGTCATACCGCTCAGGAAGGAGACGCCTTCTGTTTCCTAGAGATGAACGTACTTTGGTGCAAAAAGTGCAAATCAATCCTAGAACAACAGCAAAGGACCTTGTGAAGATGCTGGAGAAACAGGTACAAAAGTACCTATATCCAAAGTAAAACGAGTCCTATGTCAAAATAGCCTGAAAGGCCGCTCAGCAAGGAAGAAGCCACTGCTCCAAAACCGCAATAAAAAAGCCAGACTACGGTTTGCAACTGCACATTTTCGTACATTTTGGAGAAATGTCCTCTGGTCTGATGAAACAAAAGCAGAACTGTTTGGCCATAATGACCATCGTTATGTTTGGAGGAAAAAGGGGGATGCTTGCAAGCCGAAGAACACCATCCCAACCGTGAAGCACGGGGGTGGCAGCATCATGTTGTGGGGGGGCTTTGCTGCAGGAGGGATTGGTGCACTTCACAAAATAGATGGCATCATGAGGGGAATTATGTGGATTTATTGAAACAACATCTCAAGACATCTGTCAGGAAGTTAAAGCTTGGTCGCAAATGGGTCATCCAAATGGACAATGACCCCAAGCATACTTCCAAAGTTGTGGCAAAAATGGCTTAAGGACAACAAAGTCAAGTTATTGGAGTGGCCATCACAAAGCCCTGACCTCAATCCTATAGAATATTTGTGGGCAGAACTGAAAAGGCGTGTGCGAGCAAGGAGGCCTACAAACCTGACTCAGTTACACCAGCTCTGTCAGGACGAATGGGCCAAAATTCACCCAACTTATTGTGGGACGCTTGTGGAAGGCTACCCGAAACGTTTGACCCAAGTTAAACAATTTAAAGGCAATGCTACCAAATACTAATTGAGTGTATGTAATCTTCTGACCCACTGGGAATGTGATGAAAGAAATAAAAGCTGAAATATATAATTCTCTCTACTATTATTCTGACATTTCACATTCTTAAAATAAAGTGGTGATCCTAACTGGCCTAAGACAGAGAATTTTTACTAGGGTTAAATGTTTGGAATTGTGAAAAACTGAGTTTAAATGTATTTGGCTAAGGTGTATGTAAACTTCCGACTTCAACTGTATATGATAGTAACAACTTTGTTGTCTTTCTGATACAATGTAACTCGCGGTCGATCTAAAAGGATGGGCTTATTTCAGGCAAAGTGAGGGCTGCTCTGGGGGCCATCTGCCATGGGGCCAATGTGGAACCAATGAGTGAAGGCGCATCGGCCTAATTAGAGCAGCCTACGTGGGGCCAAAATTTTAGTCCGCATCGGGCCTATGTCGTGCCAATGTGGGCATGTTTGTGGTAAAAAGATGGGCTTATTTCAGGCAAAGTGAGGGCTGACATCACCAGTTATGGGCTTCCCACACTGGGCCACACTGGGCAAATGCCTTGGGGTTTAATGTGGAGCCGATGAGCAAAGGCATGTTCGCCCAATGTGGGAAGCCTATGTGGGGCCAATATTTTAGCCCGCATTGGGCTCACATCATGCCATTGTGGACATGTTTGCTGGGATGTGTCTGACCCTCTCTCTCGCTCAGCCTGGCCCAGGTACCGTGTGCTGCGGGTGATAGACGTGGGCCAGTATAACCTGGAGATCTCTGCGGCAGAGCTGACCGATGACTCCCTGTATGAGTGCCAGGCCACAGAGGCTGCCCTACGCTCCCGGAGAGCCAAACTCACCGTCCTCAGTGAGTGTCTATCTGTCTGTCAGGAATGTGTGTGTCCAGTGCAGTGTGGACTGTATAAGCAGATTGTGTGTGTGTGTGTCCAGTGAAGAGTGTGTGTGTGTCCAGAGCAGTGTGTGACTGTGTGTGTGTTCAGTGCAGTGTGTGTACAGCAGAGTATGTGATCGGAGCTGGAGCGGAGCCTATCCAATTTGACTGGAGCATAGAGCGAGATTCCCAAAGGCCGGAGCGTCATTTCACGAGCTCAGGGCATGCCCGGCCCAGCATGCATTTGTAGTCTACTTTATTTAGCTACTGTTATGGAGTTTGCTAAATATTTTCATAAAGAATCTGATATAAAACACACAGGTGCAACATTAAGGTGACTTACAAAGATGAGGACCAAGAGCAAGAGAGGGAGTGCTGTGATGTAATGTCCACAACTAAAGAATTATTGTGGAATCTGAAAAGACACTTATCCCGAGAGCATGATGGTGTAACCTACCTTTTATGTGCACATGCTAAAAGAAAGGAACGAGGTGGGTAGATAATTGTGTCATTGTAGCAAAGTATTTATAAACCAAAAAACTGATCTCTTAAAGTGTTCATTCGTTTTTGTTCTATTATCTATACAATAGGCCATAATAGATTTTGGCCCAATAGGACTGGCATATTGCAACTTTCAAGCATTCCTTTTGATTGGGTTATTTTGCCTAAAAACCTTTAGGACTAGCTATAGAAAAATAAAAAAACAACTCAATCTCTGCCCAGCCTGGCAACAGTGGCCATAAGGGTGTTTAGGATCCCCAATGGCTTTGCAAGTGTGGAGAGGATATTCTCTGCTGCTGGCCTGTCTCTCCAGGCACCATCGCATGAGCCTGAAGCCACAGACTCTGGTCAAACTGGTGTTTCTAAAAATGTATTCAAAGGCACTGTAGACAAAGCCAAATAAGGCATTTACATTTTTTTTTTCATTCGAAGTAATGCGCAATTTATAGACTATAATGATTTAATACAACAAAATGTTGTTTACGTGCTGAGCACTTAATGTCCCTGACTCACTACCAGCCTAGTGTGTCGCACTCGCAAATGCTATCTATTTCTTTGTAGGCTATAGCCTTGAAATAATTAAAATGAATTATTTAGGCTATATTATTTCAACTCCCTGTCTGGCTCCTGACCTATTTAGAGTGTTTATATGCTGTTTAATATGACATGTAGCCAATTTGAAATGATGTGCTATTCTTACATTGACCTTTTCATGTTGATTAAAATTATTTTTATTCAAATCATATGGTTTGGTTTCAATACTTCAAAACAACATGGTAGGCCCAGGTAGTCACAAAAAATAGATAGGTGTTGGTTAAATTGTGATTTTAATGAATGGAGGGAATTTGGAGCAGCAGTTTCTTTTTTCTTTGAGCGCGGAACGGTTTTTAGCGAAGCGGTTGGAAAGGATGTGAATTTACAACTGCTCAACTCCGCTCACATACTCTGCAGTGTGTTTGTCTAGTACACTGCGTGTGTTGCCCTACAGTCCCTCCCGATGACCCAGTGATCGAGGGCTTTCCAGAGATCCTGCTGAGAGCCAATGTCTCCTATAACCTGAGCTGTGTGTGCCATGGGGCCAAGCCACTGGGCATCATCGAGTGGAAACGGGACGGGGTGGCCCTGGAGGGAGCCTTCAGCACCACCGTGAGTTACATACAGACACAGCGGCATGAACACCCATGCATATTGCCATATTGTGTCACTAAATACACCTTTAGTTGGCTCCACCCTGTCCTCCTCTTTCTTTTTTTCCATTTTCTCTCTCTCTTTATCTCTCTATCTCTCTCTTTATCTCTCTCTTTATCTCTCTCTCTCTCTTTATCTCTCTCTCTCTCTCTCTCTCTCTCTCTCTCTCTCTCTCTCTCTCTCTCTCTCTCTCTCTCTCTCTCTCTCTCTCTCTCTCTCTCTCTCTCTCTCTCTCTCTCTCTCTCTCTCTCTCTCTCTCTCTCTCTCTCTCTCTCTCTCTCTCTCTCTCTCTCAATTCAATTTCAATTTAAAGGCTTTATTGGCATGGGAAACATATGCTAACATTTCCAAAGTAAGTGAAGTAGATAATAAACAAAAGTGACATAAACAATACAAATTTATATTAGACATTACACTAACAAAAATATTCCAAAAGAATAAAGACATTTCAAATGTCATATTATGTCTATATACAGTGTTGTAATGATGTGCAAATAGCTCAAGTACAAAAGAGAAAATAAATAAACATAGATATAGATTGTATTTACAATAATTTTTTATATTTTTTATATTTCACCTTTATTTAACCAGGTAGGCCAGTTGAGAACAAGTTCTCGTTTACAACTGCGACCTGGCCAAGATAAAGCAAAGCAGTGCGACACAAACAACAAAACAGAGTTACACATGGAATAAACAAACATACAGTCAATAACACAATAAAAAAAGTCTATATACAGCGTGTGCAAATGAGGTAGGATAAGGGAGGTAAGGCAATAAATAGGCCATAGTAGCGAAGTAATTACAATTGAGCAAATTAACACTGGAGTGATATACACTGCTCAAAAAAATAAAGGGAACACTTAAACAACACAATGTAACTCCAAGTCAATCACACTTCTGTGAAATCAAACTGTCCACTTAGGAAGCAACACTGATTGACAATAAATTTCACATGCTGTTGTGCAAATGGAATAGACACAAGGTGGAAATTATAGGCAATTAGCAAGACACCCCCAATAAAGGAGTGATTCTGCAGGTGGTGACCACAGACCACTTCTCAGTTCCTATGCTTCCTGGCTGATGTTTTGGTCACTTTTGAATGCTGGCGGTGCTCTCACTCTAGTGGTAGCATGAGACGGAGTCTACAACCCACACAAGTGGCTCAGGTAGTGCAGCTCATCCAGGATGGCACATCAATGCGAGCTGTGGCAAGAAGGTTTGCTGTGTCTGTCAGCGCAGTGTCCAGAGCATGGAGGCGCTACCAGGAGACAGGCCAGTACATCAGGAGACGTGGAGGAGGCCATAGGAGGGCAACAACCCAGCAGCAGGACCGCTACCTCCGCCTTTGTGCAAGGAGGAGCACTGCCAGAGCCCTGCAAATGACCTCCAGCAGGGTTGTTGCCCTCCTACGGCCTCCTCCACGTCTCCTGATGTACTGGCCTGTCTCCTGGTAGCGCTTCCATGCTCTGGACACTACGCTGACAGACACAGCAAACCTTCTTGCCACAGCTCGCATTGATGTGCCATCCTGGATGAGCTGCACTACCTGAGCCACTTGTGTGGGTTGTAGACTCCGTCTCATGCTACCACTAGAGTGAGAGCACCGCCAGAGTGTTGGAGGCTATTTTGTAAAGGACATCACCGAAGTCGAGGATCGGTAGGATGGTCAGTTTTACGAGGGTATGTTTGGCAGCATGAGTGAAGGAGGCTTTGTTGCGAAATAGGAAGCCGATTCTAGATTTAATTTTGGACTAGAGATGTTTAATATGAGTCTGTTTGTTCTTCACTGGTTGCCCTTTTCTTGTGGCAACAGGTCACACATCTTGCTGCTGTGATTGCACACTGTGGTATTTCACCCAATAGATATGGGAGTTAATCAAAATTGGATTTGTTTTCGAATTCTTTGTGGGTCTGTGTAATATGTGTCTCTATGGTCATACATTTGGAAGGAGGTTAGGAAGTACAGCTCAGTTTCCACCTAATTTTGTGGGCAGTGTGCACATAGCCTGTCTTCTTTTGAGAGCCAGGTCTGCCTACGGCGACCTTTCTCAATAGCAAGGCAATGCTCACTGAATACATATATCTTTCTTTAATTTTTGGTCAGTCACAGTGGTTAGGTATTCTGCCATAGTGTATTCTCTGTTTAGGGCCAAATAGCATTCTAGTTTGCTCAGTTTTTTTGTTAATTCTTTCCAATGTGTCTTTTTGTTTTCTCACGATTTGGTTGGGTCTAATTGTGTTGCTGTCCTGGAGCTCTGTGGGGTCTGTGTGTGTTTGTGAACAGAGCCCCAGGACCATCAACTGCAGGTTCATCACTCTGTAGATGATGGCTTTGTTATGAAAGGTTTGGTAACCTTTCGGTGGTTTTAGGTGGTTGTAGAATTTAACAGCTATTTTCTGGATTTTGATAATTAGCGGGTGTCGGCCTAATTCTGCTGTCTCAATTTGGTGTTTGTCCCATTTAATGAGCGGTGAGCAGACCCCAGACCTCACAACCATAAAGGGCAATGGGTTCTTTTACTGATTCAAGTATTTTTTTTGCCAGATCCTAATTGGTTTGTCGAATTTTATGTTAGTTTGATGGAATAGAAGGCCCTTCTTGCCTTGTCTCTCAGCTCTTTCACAGCTTTGTGGAAGTTACCTGTGGCGCTGATGTCTAGGCCAAGGTATGTATAGTTTCAAATCAAATGTTATGTCACATGCGCCGAATACAGCAGGTGTAGACCTTAAAAGTAACACAATAAAATAACAGTAATGAGGCTATATACAGGGGGTACCGGTACCGAGTCAATGTGCTGGGGTACAGGTTAGTCGAGGTAATTTATATACAGTGGGGAGAACAAGTATTTGATACACTGCCGATTTTGCAGGTTTTCCTACTTACAAAGCATGTAGAGGTCTGTAATTTTTATCATAGGTACACTTCAACTGTGAGAGACGGAATCTAAAACAAAAATCCAGAAAATCACATTGTATGATTTTTAAGTAATTCATTTGCATTTTATTGCATGACATAAGTATTTGATCACCTACCAACCAGTAAGAATTCCGGCTCTCACAGACCTGTTAGTTTTTCTTTAAGAAGCCCTCCTGTTCTCCACTCATTACCTGTATTAACTGCACCTGTTTGAACTCGTTACCTGTATAAAAGACACCTGTCCACACACTCAATCAAACAGACTCCAACCTCTCCACAATGGCCAAGACCAGAGAGCTGTGTAAGGACATCAGGGATAAAATTGTAGACCTGCACAAGGCTGGGATGGGCTACAGGACAATAGGCAAGCAGCTTGGTGAGAAGGCAACAACTGTTGGTGCAATTATTAGAAAATAGAAGAAAATAGAAGAAGTTCAAGATGATGGTCAATCACCCTCGGTCTGGGGCTCCATGCAAGATCTCACCTCGTGGGGCATCAATGATCATGAGGAAGGTGAGGGATCAGCCCAGAACTACACGGCAGGACCTGGTCAATGACCTGAAGAGAGCTGGGACCACAGTCTCAAAGAAAACCATTAGTAACACACTACGCCGTCATGGATTAAAATCCTGCAGCGCACACAAGGTCCCCCTGCTCAAGCAGGCGCATGTCCAGGCCCGTCTGAAGTTTGCCAATGACCATCTGGATGATCCAGAGGAGGAATGGGAGAAGGTCATGTGGTCTGATGATTCAAAAATAGAGCTTTTTGGTCTAAACTCCACTCGCCGTGTTTGGAGGAAGAAGAAGGATGAGTACAACCCCAAGAACACCATCCCAACCGTGAAGCATGGAGGTGGAAACATCATTCTTTGGGGATGCTTTTCTGCAAAGGGGACAGGACGACTGCACCGTATTGAGGGGAGGATGGATGGGGCCATGTATTGCGAGATCTTAGCCAACAACCTCCTTCCCTCAGTAAGAGCATTGATGATGGGTCGTGGCTGGGTCTTCCAGCATGACAACGACCCGAAACACATAGCCAGGGCAACTAAGGAGTGGCTCCGTAAGAAGTATCTCAAGGTCCTGGAGTGGCCTAGCCAGTCTCCAGACCTGAACCCAATAGAAAATCTTTGGAGGGAGCTGAAAGTCCGTATTGCCCAGCGACAGCCCCGAAACCTGAAGGATCTGGAGAAGGTCTGTATGGAGGAGTGGGCCAAAATCCCTGCTGCAGTGTGTGCAAACCTGGTCAAGAACTACAGGAAACGTATGATCTCTGTAATTGCAAACAAAGGATTCTGTACCAAATATTAAGTTCTGCTTTTCTGATGTATCAAATACTTATGTCATGCAATAAAATGCTAATTAATTACTTAAAAATCATACAATGTGATTTTCGGGATTTTTGTTTTAGATTCCGTCTCTCACAGTTGAAGTGTACCTATGATAAAAATTACAGACCTCTACATGCTTTGTAAGTAGGAAAATCTGCAAAATCGGCAGTGTATCAAATACTTGTTCTCCCCACTGTATGTAGGTAGGGGTAAAGTGACTATGGGTGTCAATGCAAATAGTCCGGGTGGCCATTTGATTAATTGTTCGGCAGTCATAGTTTTTTGTGTGCTCTAGGGCAACAGCATCGAGATGGAATTTGTATTTCTGGTCCTGGCAACTGGACCTTTTTTGGAAAACCATTATTTTTGTCTTACTGTGATTTACTGTCAGGCCCCAGGTCTGACAGAATCTGTGCAGAAGATCTAGGTGCTGCTGTAGTCCCTCCTTGGTTGGGGACAGAAGCACCAGATCATCAGCAAACAGAAGAGATTTGACTTAAGATTCTCGTAGGGTGAGACTGGGTGCTGCAGACTGTTCTAGTGCCCCCGCTAATTTGTTGATATATATGTTGAAGGGGGTGGGGCTTAAGATGCATCCAGGTCTCACCCCACAGCCTTGTGGAAAGAAATGTGTGTGATTTTTGCTCATTTTAACCACACACTTGTTGTTTGTGTACATGGATTTTATTATGTTTTATGTTTTCCCCCAACACCGCTTTCCATCAATTTGTATAGCAGATCCTTATGCCAAATTGAGTCAAAACCTTTGAAATCAACAAATCCTGAGAATACTTTGCCTTTGTTTTGGTTTGTTTGTTTGTCAATTAGGGCATACAGGGTGAATACGTGGTCTGTCATAAGGTAATTTGATAAAAAGCCAATTTGACATTTGCTCAGTACATTGATTTACTGAGGAAATATGCGAGTCTGCTGTTAATGATAATGCAGAGGATGTTCCCAAGGTTGCTGTTGACGCATATCCCATGGTAGTTATTGGGGTACAATTTGTCTCCACTTTTGTGGATTGGGGTGATCAGTCCTTGGTTCCAAATATTGGGGAAGATGCCAGAGCTAAGGATGGTGTTAAAGAGTTTAAGTATAGCCAATTGGAATTTGTGGTCTTTATATTTTATCAATTGATTTAGGATACCATCAACCACACAGGCCTTTTTGGGTTGGAGTGTTTGTATTTTGTCCTTTAGTTCATTCAATGTAATTTAGAGAATCCAGTGCATTCTGGTAGTCTTTAACAGTGGATTCTAACATTTTTGTTTATCATGTATATGTTTTTGCTGTTTGTTCTTTGTTATAGAGCCAAAAAGATTGCAGAAGTGGTTTATCCATACATCACCGTTTTGGATAGATAACTCTTCGTGTTGTTGTTTGTTTTGTGTGTTACAATTTTCCCAGAAGTGGTTAGATTCTATGGATTCTTCAATTACATTGAGCTGATTTCTGACGTGCTGTTCCTTCTTTTTCCGTAGTGTATTTCTGTATAGTTTTAGTTATTCACCATAGTGAAGGCATAGACTCAGGTTCTCTGGGTCTCTATGTTTTTAATTGGATAGGTTTCTCAATTTCTTTCTTTGGGTTTTTTCATTCTTCATCAAACCATTTGTCATTGTTTTTCATTTTCTTAGGTTGTCTGCTTGACATGTTTTGATTTGATAGGGAAGCTGAAAGGTCAAATATACTGTTTAGGGGGGATTGTCTAAAAGGGATTGAATTTGTTAGTGCCTAATTCCTTCTATCTATAGCATTTCTTAGTATTGTGCAGTTCCTTTGGCTTTGATGCCTCATGAGTATTGCTCTGTTCAGGTGCTGTGATTTTGCTATGATCTGATAGGGATGTTAGTGGGCTGACTGTGAACGCTCTGAGAGACTCAAGGTTGTTTTACATTATACATTATTATTTATTAACCTTTATTTAACTAGGCAAGACAGTTAAGAACAAATTGTTATTTACAATGATGGTCCTACCCCGGGCCAAACCCTAAACCGGACGATGCTGGGACAATTGTGCACCTCCCTATGGGACTCCCAATCACGGCCGGTTGTGATGCAGCCTGGAATCGAACCAGGGTCTGTAGTGACGCCTCTAGCACTGAGATGGAGTGCCTTAGAATGCTGCGCCACTCGGGGTTGAGATCAGTGATAAAGTAATCTACAGAACTACTGCCAAGGGATGAGCTGTAGGTGTACCTACCATAGGAGTCTCCTGTACATAGTAGTGTACGACAGAGCTGCAGGAGTTGTGACCCATTCTGTAGTTTTTTTTTGTCATAGTTGTGTCTAGGGGGGCATATTTGGGAGGTTATACTGTCACCTCCAGGTAGGTGTTTGTCCACTGTGTGCTGAGAGTATCAGGTTCTTGTTCAGTTCTGGCATTTAGGTCGCCAGACTAGTACATGTCCCTTGGCCTGGAAATTATTGATCTCCCCCTCTAGGATGGAGAAGCTGTCATTGTTAAAATATGTGGATTCTATTGGGAGGATATAGGTAGCGCACATGAGGACATTTTTCTGTGTTGAGATCATTTCCTTAATAATTTCTAGCCAAATGTAAAATGTTCCTGTTTTGACTCTCTCTCTCTCACTCTTTCTCTCTCTACCTCATCGACCACGCCCCCCCGTCCCTCCTCGAACCCCCCACCCCAGGAGGTTCTCCCAGACAGAAAGAGGGTGACGACAAGGAGCTTCCTGCCCATCATCCCAGAGGACAAAGACACGGGACACAACTTCACCTGTGTGGCCAGCAACAAGGCTGTTCCAATGGGAAAACGCACCACCGTCACCCTCAACGTGCACCGTAAGTGTGTTTGTATGTGTGTATGTCTGTGTGTATGTGTGAATGTGTTTCAAGATTATTGAATCTCCCTCCCTCCCTCCCTCCCTCCCTCCCTCCCTCCCTCCCTCCTGCAGACCCCCCCAAGGTGACCCTATCCATGGAGCCTCGGTCTGTCCTGGAGGGAGAGAGAGTCATCTTCACCTGCCAGGCCACTGCCAACCCTCCCATCATGGGTATCCGGTCAGTAGTAGTCTGTGTGTGTGTGTGTGGCCACTTCCACCCCCACCGCCAAATATGGCGCTGTACAACGTGACCGGTCGGGAGTAGGCTACAGTACTAAGAGCGAAATAATCCTACCATTTCCACACCCTAATTGTAGTCTAACCAATACCCAAATGGAGATTCAGTGAAAATAAAAATCTGATCGAGTTACCAAGACCAGTCTCCGTGTTTGTCTCAGAGCAGCGTGAAACGGTGGTGAAATAGTTGACAACACGCGTATAGGCTATTGCTTCAAATCCTATTATAACAATTGTATGACTTTGGGACTTTCAGTAAGCTACAATTAGGTGCCTTCATTAGCCTTTATTTCAAGATTTAGGTCATGGTAACCATTCAGATCACATGAACCATCCCGTTGTTACACACATAGACATTTCCATATATCTGTGTTAGATGCATGTGTGACAACTCCACCAGTCCTATTTAAAATTCTGTTTTTTTTTATCAATTAGTATATTTGAGTTTAACCACAATATTTGTTGTATTATTTGTTCTGTCTTATCTGGTGGATTAAACTGAATTTGCAACCAACTATATCTTCGAGATGATTTTGTTTTCAAATAACCGAAAGTGAGCGGTTGTAATCTGTATAAAGGGGAAAAGCCATTCTTGAACATGGGGTGAGACATTCTTATTAATTTGCGAAAGAACCAGTTTGGATTTAAGTATAACTTTTGTATGACTGACGCCTTTAGTGAGAGGTCTAATGCTTTAATATTTAATAATTTCTGTCCCCCGAATTCATATTCATTATATAAATAGGCCCATGTGCACCTTGATATTTGAGATGGAGGCGGGAAGTCCCGGTTCACCAGCATCCCCCGATCCCCTTCGGACGCAGCCGCGCCTAACGGGGAAAGGGGGTGCGCCTTGCGGCCGTGCCTAACGTTGAAAGGGGGGATGGAACTGGTCGGGCGCAACCCATGCGTCATGGAGAAGCGGGGAACCGAGCGAGAGCCGAAGCCAACCTCCCGGCCCAGAACCCCGCGCCGAGGGAAGGGAGAAGTGGAGGGCGTGGGCCCTACCCTACCCAGTCCCCAGAGAGATAGATACTCCCACCGTGCTTCATTGGTCTGTTTCGCTTGATGGCCCTCCGATCTGCACTTATTTGATGGCCCTCCGACCTGCAACCATTTTCTACGGTTATATACAGTATATGTATTCCCTTACTTGTACTGTGTCTGCCCGTTTTACTATCGTCCTGGGCTTATAGATCGAGTCAATCCTTCATCAGATGAACCGCAACATGTCGGCTAAAGCGATTTAATTCATGAATGCTTTTGAAAGTTTATAATATTGTGATAGTGAAGAGCAAAATTCCTCTCAAGAGAATTAACATTACAGTTACACCAACTGGTAGGCTAATCACACAATTGTACAAAATGGTGAAGAAAGTTACCCCTCTACATACACATTTTCACACCTACAGTAGCCGGGCTATTAAACGAATCGTTGGATAACAGATCGGCTCTCGGAACTCATTAACAGGCGTTACTGTGTGTGTTTTGATATCCTCTCTCTCTCTCACGATCGTCTTGATGAGGAAGAGTGGACCAAGGCGCAGCGTGATATAAATACATCCTCTTTTTATTATACGAAGAAGATGAACATGAAACGAAACACTTTACAAACTAACAAAACAACAAACGACCGTGAAGCTACAAAACGAAAGTGCACACACAAGCTACTAACGTTTAGACATAGACAATTACCCACAACAGCCTAATGCCTATGGCTGCCTTAAATATGGCTCCCAATCAGAGACAACAATAAACAGCTGTCTCTGATTGAGAACCAAACCAGGCAACCATAGACTTTCCTAAACACCATCACTGAACACAACCCCATACACTCTACAAAACCCCCTATACAATACAACCACCCAAGACGAGACAAATACACACAGACATCCCCCATGTCACACCCTGACCTAACTAAAATAATACAGAAAACAAAGATAACTAAGGCCAGGGCGTGACACTCTCGCACTTGCTGTCTTGACCTCTGAATGCTCGGCTATGAAAAGCCAACTGAAATGTACTCCTAAGGTGCTGACCGGTTGCACCCTCTATAACCACTGTTTATATTTATGTTTATGTTGATAAATGAAGGTGAAATAAATAAATAAATATTATTTGACCCTGCCGGTCATTAATTACATTTTTACATTGTATTCAATTTCCAGCGAGACTATTCAAGCCATTGACTCACTGATGGTTGAAGATGATGGGCGATCGGCAAAGGCAGTCTGGAATCTGCTGGCATCACAGCACAATATCAACATCGCTCTAATCACAGTCATAGAACAGTTGAATAAACTTGAGTGAACTTATGGAAAGGCTCTGTAAGACTATATATATATATTTTTTTTTATACCTTTATTTATGTATACCTTTATTTAACTAGGCAAGTCAGTTAAGAACAAATTCTTATTTACAATGACGGCCTACCCAGGCAAAACCCAGATGACGCTGGGCCAATTGTGCGCCACCCTATGGGACTCCCAATCACGGCCGGATGTGATACAGACTGGATTTGAACCAGGGACTGTAGTGATGCCTCTTGCACTGAGATGCAGTGCCTTAGACCGCTGCGCAATTCGGGAGCCATGACCAATATGACCAATATTTACAGTCGGAAGTTTACATACACCTTAGCCAAATACATTAAACTCAGTTTTTCACAATTCCTGACATTTAATCCTAGTAAAAATTCCCTTTTTTAGGTCAGTTAAGATCACCACTTTATTTTAAGAATGTGAAATGTCAGAATAATAGTAGAGAGAATGATTTATTTCCGCTTTTACTTCTTTCATCGCATTCCCAGTGGGTCAGAAGTTTACATACACTCAATTAGTATTTGGTAGCATTGCCTTTAAATTGTTTAACTTGGGTCAAACGCTTCAGGTAGCCTTCCACAAGCGTCCCACAATAAGTTGGGTGAATTTTGGCCCATTCCTCCAGACAGAGCTGGTGTTACTGAGTTAGGTTTGTAGGCCTCCTTGCTCGCACAAGCTTTTTCAGTTCTGCCCAAAAATGTTCAATGGAATTGAGGTCAGGGCTTTGTGATGGCCACTCCAATACCTTGACTTTGTTGTCCTTAAGCCATTTTGCCACAACTATATGCTTGGGGTCATTGTCCATTTGGGGTCATTGTCCATTTGGAAGACCCATTTGCGACCAAGCTTTAACTTCCTGACTGATGTCTGGAGTGTTGCTTCAATATATCAACATCATTTTTCTACCTCATGAAGCCATCTATTTTGTGAAGTGCACCAGTCCTTTCTGCAGCAAAGCCCCCCCCCCCCCCCCCCCACAACATGATGCTGCCACCCCCGTGCTTCACGGTTGGGATGGTGTTCTTCGGCTTGCAAGCCTCGCCCTTTTTCTTCAAAACATAACGATGCTCATGATGGCCAAACAGTTCTATTTTTTGTTTCATCAGACCAGAGGATATCTATCCAAAAAGTACGATCTTTGTCCCCATGTGCAGTTGCAAACCGTAGTCTGGCTTTTTTATGGCGGTTTTGGAGCAGTGGCTTCTTCCTTGCCAATCGGCCTTTCAGGTTATGTCGATATAGGACTTGTTTTACTGTGGAAATAGATACTTTTGTACCTGTTTCCTCCAGCATCTTCACAAGGTCCTTTGCTGTTGTTCTGGGATTGACTTTCACTTTTCACACCAAAGTACATTCATCTCTAGGAGACAGAACGCGTCTCCTTCCTGAGCGGTATGACGGCTGCGTGGTCCCATAGTGTTTATACTTGCGTACTATTGTTTATACAGATGAATGTGGTACCTTCAGGCATTTGGAAATTGCTCCCAAGGATGAACCAGACTTGTGGAGGTCTACAATTTGTTTTCTGAGGTCTTGGTTGATTTCTTTTGATTTTCCCATGATGTCAAGCAAAGAGGCACTGAGTTTTAAGGTAGGCTTCGAAATACATCCACAGGTACATCTCCAATTGACTCAAATTATGTTAATTAGCCCATCAGAAGCTTCTAAAGCCATGACATCATTTTCTGGAATTTTCCAAGCTGTTTAAAGGCACAGTCAACTCAGTGCATTTAAACTTCTGCCCCACTGGAATTGTGATACAGTGAATTATAAGTGACATAATCTGTCTGTAAAAAATTGTTGGAATAATTACTTGGGTCATGCACAAAGTAGCTGTGCTAACAGACTTGCCAAAACTATAGTTTGTTCACAAGAAACTTGTGGAGTGGTTGAAAAACGAGTTTGAATGACTCCAACCTAAGTGTTTGTAAACTTCCAACTTCAACTGTATATAAAAAAAATTGTCCAGCCCTTTGCCCATTGATCTCCACGGATGGTTGTTGGCATGGTTCTATGCTCTGAAAAAACACATTTGTGTTTTTAGTACACAATATCGATTTTATTACAACAGTATGCCTACACATTGATAGGCTATATACATTTTTTTAAAGGTAACGCACTGAAACCTCTCAGCTCCGACTCATTTTCAAGTTCTCTGGTGTTTACAGTCCTAACCCTGGAACGGGTAGCACCATAGAAAGAAGCTGGCTTGAAGAAAACTGTCTGTAAGCCGGAAAAGGGTCTGCTCGGACCAAAACACACTGCTGCCTGGGTTTGCATTGCAAATGAGGGCATAAACTGGGTCAAGACGCCAGAAGAGTAAGTAGACCTTTATGTAGTAAAATAAAGGTTAATTAAAAATAAATACCTATAACACAGACGGTAGGCCTACAGTATATCTAAAAAATATTTTTGTAGGTCTGCCGACTTTAAACCCGATCGAACTTGTTTGGCTTCAACTGAAAACATTCATCCGTAACTCTGCCAAGCCTACAGTACAAGCAAAGATGAACTGGTGAAGGCCATCAAGACGTTTTGGCTTGAGACATTGACGATACAATTCTCCCCCTTACCCTCCTTCTTGGCAAGAGTCTATTGTTCTGCTAATTGCCCATAATGGGTAGATGGATGGCTACTTTTGTATTCAAATGTACTGAATGAATGTATTAACTACAGTCATTTACCATATTTTGGAGATTATTTTGTTTTCAAATAACCAAAAGTGAGCGGTTGTAATCTGAATAAAGGGAAAAGGCCATTCTTAAACATTGGGGGAGACAATAAGCCCTTTAATTTTGTCTGGCTTGCCATTCCAAATAAAATGGAATATTTTTTGCTCATATAATTTAAACAGGTCGCTCTCCTCCTGACTCTCCACTTATTTTAGTTAAACGCTCTTCACAGTCGTGATTATTTGAGACCAAAACTAGCGATCAACTGTAGAGTTGAGTTCCTCTGTCCAGTGTCTGTGTTCTTTTGCCCATCTTAAACTTGTATTTTTATTGGTCAGTCTGAGATAGGGCTTTTTCTTTGCAAATCTGCCTAGAAGGCCAGCATCCCGGAGTCGCCTCTTCACTGTTGACATTGAGACTGATGTTTTGCGGGTACTATTTAATGAAGCTGCCAGTTGAGGACTTGTGAGGCGTCTGTTTCTCAAACTGGACACTCTAATGTACTTGTCCTCTTGCTCAGTTGTGCACCAGGGCCTCCCACTCCTCTTTCTATTCTGGTTAGATCCAGTTTGCGCTGTTCTGTGAAGGGAGTAGTACTCAGCGTTGTACCAGATCTTCAGTTTCTTGGCAATTTCTCGCATGGAATAGCCTTAATTTCTCAGAACAAGAATAGACTGACGAGTTTCAGAAGAAAGTTCTTTGTTTCTGGCCATTTTGAGCCTGTAATCGAACCCACAAATGCTGATGCTCCAGATACTCAACTAGTCTAAAGAAGGCCAGTTTTATTGCTTTTTAATCAGGACAACAGTTTTCAGCTTTGCTAACATAATTGCAAAAGGGTTTTCTAATGATCATTTAGCCTTTTTAAAATGATAAATTAGCTAACACAACGTGCCATTGGAACACAGGAGGGATGGTTGCTGATAATGGGCATCTGTACACCTATGTAGATATTCCAATAAAAATCTGCAGTTTCCAGCTTCAACAGTCATTTACAACATTAACACTGTATTTCTGATCAATTTGATGTTATTTTAATTTACATTTTTTTTTGCTTTTCTTTCAAAAACAAGGAAATTTCTAAGTGACCCCAAACTTTTGAACAGTGGTGTATGTTATGTCGGAAAAAGTCAGTTATAAATTCTTCTGTCCTAGTTAAAAACAAGTTATGATCCAGTAGGCTTTGATTAAATTTCCAATGTCCTCACCCACTTGGAAATTATGTAAGAGTAATATATATGCTAATTATGTGGTGGTCCGACCGAATGACATAAGAGAATGACATAGAGAATGACATAAGAGAATGACATAAGAAAGTAATCAAGACGACTAGCTTAATTAAGCCTTCACCATGTATATCTCACTAGGTCAGGGTATTTAAGCCTCCATATATCCACTAATATATCCATGACATTCATGATTTCCTTAAGTGCATGAGGGTGATTAGTTTGTAGTCTGTTTTCCTTTACGGTCTATAGAGGTATTTTAAACGGTATTATAATTTCCCACCATAACAATACAGTCTTGTGTTGCTTGTAGGGTTGATAAATTATTATATATATTTTCAAAGAAGCGTGGATCATCATTATTTGGACCGTATAGGTTAATACGCCATATCTGTCATCCATCTACTTTGAGGATCTGTTTGGACAATTTGCACATTTGGATCAAATTTACTGTTAATTAATATCATCACGCCTTTTGAATTTCTTTGCCCATGGGAGAAATATGTTTTGCCCCCCCAGTCCTTTTTCCACAAATCTTAATCTAAAATTGTTGAACGAGTTTCCTGTAAACAATAGATATTATATTCCTTCTCTTTTACCCAGGTAAATACTGATCGTCTTTTCTTATTATCTGCTAAGCCATTACAATTATAAACTGGCTATACTTATTTCACCAATTACAATCATGCGACATAATATATGTTTGTAAACCTACCATTAAAAAGTAACATGATGATTGAGTGTCTTTCATAGCTGTACCATGATATTTGCATTGCTACCTTAAATTGATCCCCACTATTCTACCCTCTAAAACCCCTCCTCATCCCGAGTTGGGTTGTCATCCCAATGACCGGCAGATCACCCCCAACCCCCCGAATCCCATGGCTCCCGAGAGACCGGGACCCATCCTTCAAAAAGAGCACATGGTGCCACCCACAGAACAGAAGCAGATCAACCGCCAAAAGCATTTCCATCGCCCTCACCTTGATTTGTATTATATATACCTATTAATAAAGATATATTTAAAAAATCCTGCTTGTATACATTTCCATAATTAGCAATTAATATTTGTAGTAATGTAGGCAGTTTATGCAAGGGATTGTTACCTCTTACCAGTATTGCCATTACAAAAATTTAATTGTGGCTGTCACGTTCCTGACCTATTTTTATGTTATTTTTATTATGTTTAGTTGGTCAGGGCGTGAGTTGGGGTGGGCATTGTATGTTGTGTGTGTTTGGTTAGTCTATGGGTGTTGTATGTGTATGGGATAGTGTTTGTTAGGTTGTCTAGTTATGTCTATCGCTGCCTAGATTGGGTCTCAATCAGAGACAGCTGTCATTCATTTGTCTCTGATTGGGAGCCATATTTAAGGTAGCCATAGGCAGTAGGCTTTTGTGGGTGTTTGTTTCCTGTGTCAGTGTTTGGACCACACAGGACTGTTTTGAGGTATGTCACGTTTGTTGTTTTGTAGTTTGTAGTGTTTTCTTGTTATTTACATTAAACATGTACAATTATCAATCCGCATCTTGGTCCGATCCATGCTCCTCCTCGTCTGAGGAGGAGAACGACTTTGACAGCCATTACAGAAACACCCACCACAACAGGACCAAGCGAATTGAGGAAGGAGGGCAAGAACTAAAGCAATGGAGAGAGGAGGAATGGAGTTGGGAGCAAATTTTCAATGGAGAAGGACCCTGGGCTAAGGTGGGAGAGAATCGCCGCTCTCGGGAGGAGAAGGAGGCAGCCACAGCCCAGGAGCGCTGGTATGAGGAGGCAGCACGTATGAGAGGCTGGAAGCCCGAGAGGCTCACCCAAAAATTTCTTGGGGGGGGCTAAAGGGGAGTGTGGCGAAGCCGGGTAGGATACCTGAGCCAACTCCCCGGGCTTGCCGTGGAGTGAGAGGGCGTCGTACTGGTCAGACACCGTGTTATGCGGTAAAGCGCACGGTGTCCCCAGTACGCGTGCTTAGCCCAGTGCGGGCTATTCCACCTTGCCGCACTGGGAGGGCTAGGTTGGGCATCGAGCCGGATGCCATGAAGCCGGCCCAACGTATCTGGCCTCCAGTACGTCTCCTCGGGCCGGCGTACATGGCACCAGCCTTACAGGTGGTGTCCCCGGTTCGCCTGCATAGCCCAGTGCAGGCTATTCCACCTCGCCGCACTGGCAGGGCTACGGGGACCATTCAACCTGGTAAGGTTGGGGAGGCTCGGTGCTCAAGAGCACGTGTCCTCCTTCACGAACCGGTATATCCGGCGCCACCTTCCCACCCCAGCTCAGTACCATCAGTGCCTACACCACGCACCAGGCTTCCAGTGCATCTCCAGAGCCCTGTTCCTCCTCCACGCACTCTCCCTATGGTGCGTGTCTCCAGCCCAGTGCCTCCAGTTCCGGCACCACGCACCAAGCCTCCTGTGCGTCTCCAGAGCCCGGTACGCACTGTTCCTTCTCCCCGCACTCGCCCTAAGGTGCGTGCCCTCAGCCCGGTACCTCCAGTTCCGGTACCACGCACCAGGCCTAGAGTGCGCCACGAGAGTCCAGTGTGCCCTGTTGTTGTTCCCCGCACTAGCCTGAAGGTGCGTGTCCTTAGCCCGGTACCTCCAGTTCCGGTACCACGCACCAGGCCTACAGTGCGTCTCAGCCGGCCAGAGTCTGCCGTCTGCCCAGCGGCGCCTGAACTGCCCGTCTGCCCAGCGGCGCCTGAACTGCCCATCTGCCCAGCGGCGCCTGAACTGCCCGTCTGCCCAGCGGCGCCTGAACTGCCCGTCTGCCCAGCGGCGCCTGAACTGCCCGTCTGCCCAACGCCGTCTGAACTGTCCGTCTGCCATGAGCCTGCAAAGCCGCCCGTCTGCCATGAGCCTGCAAAGCCGCCCGTCTGCCATGAGCCTACAGAGCCGTCCGCCAGACAGGAGCCGCTAGAGCCGTCCGCCAGACCGGATCAGCCAGAGCCTTCCGCCAGACCGGATCAGCCAGAGCCTTCCGCCAGACCGGATCAGCCAGAGCCTTCCGCCAGACCGGATCAGCCAGAGCCTTCCGCCAGACCGGATCAGCCAGAGCCTTCCGCCAGACCGGATCAGCCAGAGCCTTCCGCCAGACCGGATCAGCCAGAGCCTTCCGCCAGACCGGATCAGCCAGAGCCTTCCGCCAGACCGGATCAGCCAGAGCCTTCCGCCAGATCTGACCAGCCAGAGCCGTCAGCCAGCCATGACCGGCCAGAGCCGTCAGCCAGCCATGACCGGCCAGAGCCGTCAGCCAGCCATGACCGGCCAGAGCCGTCAGCCAGCCATGACCGGCCAGAGCCGTCAGCCAGCCAGGATCCGTCAGCCAGCCAGGATCCGCCAGCCAGCCAGGATCCGCCGTCCCTCAGCCCGGAGCTGCCGTCCCTCAGCCCGGAGCTGCCGTCCCTCAGCCCGGAGCTGCCGTCCCTCAGCCCGGAGCTGCCGTCCCTCAGCCCGGAGCTGCCGTCCCTCATCCCGGTGCTGCCCCTTATCCCGGTGCTGCCCCTTATCCCGGTGCTGCCCCTTATCCCGATGCTGCCCCTTCAGTTAGGTGGGTTTAGTTGGAGGGTGGTCATTGGGTGGGGGATACGGAAGCGGGGAGTGACTATGGTGGTGTGGGGACAGCGTCCAGAGCCGGAGCCACCACCGTGGACAGATGCCCACCCAGACCCTCCCCTAGACTTTTGGTGGTGCGTTCGGAGTACGCACCTTGAGGGGGGGGTTATGTCACGTTCCTGACCTATTTTTATGTTATTTTGATTATGTTTAGTTGGTCAGGGCGTGAGTTGGGGTGGGCATTGTATGTTGTGTGTGTTTGGTTAGTCTATGGGTGTTGTATGTGTATGGGATAGTGTTTGTTAGGTTGTCTAGTTATGTCTATGGCTGCCTAGATTGGGTCTCAATCAGAGACAGCTGTCATTCATTTGTCTCTGATTGGGAGCCATATTTAAGGTAGCCATAGGCAGTAGGCTTTTGTGGGTGTTTGTTTCCTGTGTCAGTGTTTGGACCACACAGGACTGTTTTGAGGTATGTCACGTTTGTTGTTTTGTAGTGTTTTCTTGTTATTTACATTAAACATGTACAATTATCAATCCGCATCTTGGTCCGATCCATGCTCCTCCTCGTCTGAGGAGGAGAACGACTTTGACAGCCATTACAGTGGCAAGCAATTATTATTTTAGGAAACAATTATTGTGATTCATCCTATATTGTCCCGAACATCTTTTACTCCCTCGCAACAGTTGTGGGACACACACACACACACACACACACACTCCCATGAGGGGACTTTGGCTTTGTAGGACCAACCCTGCCAGGCAGGCTCAGAATCTTGAGGGGTGGTGTTGCTTTAGAAGGTCTTTGACCACATTCATCTTTCTGAATTGGCTGCGTATAGGCTACTTACAGTAGGCCCATAAAACAGATAAGGACTTCTCCTTAGTGTATGGGTCTCTCAGGTGGGTGTCTAGGGTATAGGGTTGGGGACCATTCCATCACGATAGGACAGTAAATAAATACATATTAATAATTTATTTTAAATATCTGCA
Organism: Salvelinus alpinus; assembly: GCF_045679555.1. Taxonomy (NCBI): domain Eukaryota; kingdom Metazoa; phylum Chordata; class Actinopteri; order Salmoniformes; family Salmonidae; genus Salvelinus; species Salvelinus alpinus. The sequence goes on from NC_092115.1 coordinate 45,992,618, forward strand.
CACAATTGAATGCTCTCTTTCATAACCCCTGCTCAACAAACACACATGGGCTCTGGGATTTGCAACCTGCATAGTTTTTCAGTCACTTAACTCCACACTTTTCCAAACACAAAAACACACACCCCACCTTCGATCACAATACATGCGCACATACCCACGTACTGTGCCTTCTGTGTACCTCTGTGTTTTCATCTCTTCCATGTTGATTCAGTACTTTTGTGTTCCAGTTCCTTATATTTGATGATGTGTTATTTCACTAATTATCCTTTCTTCTAATACTGTCTTATCAATTTATGAAATACTGTAAATGGAAACTCTAAAACTAATTATTTTCTAACATTCCCTATCTAAAATGGTATATTGTAGTTGTAGTCTATTTCTTTAATAATTGTTGTATTTTGTTGCTTTTCTATATATATTTTTTTATTACAATCTCTAACATTTTCAAATCTATTGGAACTTTGTAATATTTAGAATAGCCATGGAGTAGTCTTTGTGTCTCTGAACATTTGGTTATCAATAAATAGTTAATCGACAACGAGAGCTACACGTTTTTCCTTCGGGAACTGATCCTTCATGCCTATTTTCGTGCCAGCAAGTCTTTTACCCAGGTTTTTATCTTGAAAAAAAGTCGCCTCTCTGTGTGAAACGGTGTACACATTCGAGTGTGATTTCGTGGACAGCTTCGCGTGGGATCTGAAGCTCTGTAAGGAGGAACTCCCCAACCACACCCTCAGGAACTTCTCCTTCTTTCTCTTGAATACCAGTAAGTACCAGATTCTCTCTCATGGATCTAGTCTGTAAGTCAAGTAAGGCTTCTCTCAGAAAGATGTTCTCCTTTTTAAGTTCATTGACGTCGCTTTCAATCTTATTGACTCTCCCTTTTTAGCTTGTTTGAATCTTTCTCCAATGTCGCAGCTTTTTCGACACTCATCTTGAGGCTCGCCTTCAACTCCTTTATATCCTTACTGACTAATTCAAGTATGCCCAGTTTGTCATTTATTGATTTTAACAGATCGGTTTCAACCTTTACCATTCCCGGTGGTGAATAAAAAAAAATTGTCTGTAGAAAAGTCACGTTTTTGTTTCGGCATTAGTTTCCCTGTTTTACTCTCCGTCATGTTTGGATGTTGCTTGTTTTCGTAACATGTGTTGTTACGTTTCTCTAGTCTCATGATTTGTTTTGTATTGTTATCCAGATTGAAGGTTATAACCAACCAGTTCGTGAAGTGCTAATATTTAGTCTAACTTACCGCTATTGAATATTACGTTTTTATCTTGAGGTGATCTACACTGCTGTTCAGTCCGCCATCTAGCCTGCTCCCTTTTGAAAACATACTGTAGCTTGTGTCTTGGCACAACTTACCCTGGGTATGGGCAGGGGTGGAGCCAGAGGGGTGTCCGGGTTGGCACTTGACACCTCTGACATCTGATTGGCCACCCCAAAATGTCATTCGCTACTGGCAGTTTGATGCTGATTGACATTTCATTTCACCTCTTGTTGAAAGAAGATTTATGACGTTCTGCGGCGCATTTTTTCAAATTGAGGACAAGGAAGAGAGAATATTAACGTTGGTTGCGAGATACAGAAGAATAAGAAGAACATATAGACGAAGAGAGAATATTTCCACAGGTCCACAAGCTCTTTTCACGACTGGCGAAGGCATCATATTTGAAGTAAGTTTTACGTTTTAGCATCGGGTTTAGGTTTCCTGAACAACTTTTACGAAAGTTGAGTCGCTGTGTAAGTTAACGTTAGACCTTTGGCTCCATTAACAAACAGGCAGTTCACTTTTTTTTCTCTTCTGCAGAAGCTTAATTACTTTGTATCTGGCTCAAACGTTCATCTCAAGTGGCTTGCAGTTCAGAAAGAGCTGTATCCACAGCAGCAGCCCGGGGAACTACAGAGACTTACGGATGTAAGGTGGGCATGCAGATACATGGAATGCCGTAATCTGAGGGACAGGCATCCAGCAGTTCTGAGAGTGCTACAGGATATCACACATGAAAATAGTGGTGATAGATCAGTGGAGGCAAGGGGCCTTCTTTCTCAGATTTACATTTCATAGGGCTTTTGGTTACCTTTTGTAAAGTGCTTGGTGATGCCAAATGTCTTTCTGACATGCTCCAATCAAGCTCTCTTGACCTAGCAAGGGCTGTGGATCTAGTAGGTGCCCTTACGGACACATTACAGGACTACAGAAGTGAGGGTTACTATGGAAAGAGGTTGAAGAGATTGCAGAGCACTGCAAACTAAGTGGACAAACAATGTGCAAAAGAGCCTAAAACAAGCTTAAGATTTCACGACTCACAGAAAAATTGTGACCAAAGAGATGGTGAGAGTTTCCAAAGAGCTATCTTTTATCAGGTGCTTGACAGTCTCACAGCTAAGCTGCAGAGGATATTTCAAAGAAGAATTGCAAGATAATGCAATGGGTCCAGTCTCTCAGTGCAAAGAGTACAACATTCTTGAATGAGGTGCCTCTGTTTGCCATTGCTCAGACCTTTGAGTCAGATTTGAGGTCCATCAAACCAAGCGACTATAGGAGAGAGAAAAGTGGAAGGGACAGACTGTCTACTCTCCTTGACTTTGTTGTGTTTCTAGAACCTTATAAAGAGGTCTTCCATGAGCTATTTCCACTTTGTAAGGTTTCTGTTGTTACACCAGTCAGCAGTGCTTCTTATGAGAGAAGCTTCTCAGCTTTAACACGGATTAAAACCCACCTTAGGACAACAATGGCCGATGACCGGTTAAGTCACCTATGAATTCAGTGTTGAGTCAAGGAGGTCACGCTCCCTCAACATGGATGAGGTTGTGAAACATTTTGACAGGACTCACCAGAACCGCAGAATTATGCTGTTTTAAATCTACCAGGGATAATTTGGCACTTAGGTGGTCCCTCTGGTCATGATTAAAACCTGCACTGTGTACTAGCTAGTACACTGACATTCTAAAATGATCAATCCAAAGGGTATCATGTCACACAGATTTAATTTGGTCTTGATTAGGCCAATTCCAAAACTTTTCTTTGCTTTCTTTGTTAACATAATATATATGAGCATAAATATGATACTGTACATTTGTAATTTTGATGGACACCAGAATTATTTTAATTTTTCAATTCCATTTCTGCTTGATACCTGGTATGTCAAATTGCAGTGTTTTTTTGGTATGTAAATAAACTATGCAATTTATGTAACACACGAATGCTATCTTATCTCCTTGGTGCTTGAGCTTAATTTTCTGAAAATATTTTGGATGTTCAATACTTATAGATTCAGATTTTATTCATGAAAACAGAGTGACCCAAGTCTCTTCAGTACGTGTGTGTGTGTGTGTGTGCGTGTGCGTGTGCGTGCGTGCGTGCAAAATTGAGCTGCAGTTCCGAGGTAGAGACACTAACTATTCATAGTGTGTTAAAGAATTCTAGTGAAGTGACCCTTTTGGACCTCACTATCTGCCACATTGAAGAACTCTGGGTTAAGTGAATTATCACTTCTACCTCTAATCAGGAATCATAGGAGTCATTCATGCTCCTTAGATGCCAGGTTAGGGTTACACACACATTTTCTGTCATGGTCTATGGACCCCCTGAAGTAGCCTTGGCCACCCCATGTTTAAAACTCTAGTTCTGCCATTTGGTATGGGGTAAGTTGAGCAAAGGGACAGGCTGAGTTGAGCCGGGGTAAGTGGGTGATGTTGTCCTGTGACATGGAATGGGGGGCGTAGATCAGCTTTAATATTGCAGATAGATTGTAGCTTCCATCAATGTAATTGTCTGAATCATTTCCAATCCCCCAAGCTGTCATCAAGGCAAAGGGTGGCTACTTTGAAGACGCTAAAATATCAAATGTATTTAGATGTGTTTAACACTTTTTGGTTACTACATGATTCCATATGTGTTATTTCATAGTTTTGATGTCTTCACTAATATTCTACGTTGTAGAAAATAGTCAAAAATTCAGAAAAAACATTGAATGAGTAGGCGTGTCCAAACTTGACTGCTACTGTATATATAGACATATTTTTAAAATACGTTTTTCTTTATTTTCCACTAACCCTCCCCTAATTGGAGTAAACTAATGAAAAACAACACTTACGGTTCTACTGCCAGCTTACACATACTATATACATTTTACAGACACAATCTATTTTACAATAGTTATCTTTTGTTTGTTTTTACTCCTATCCTATTGTAATGTATATCGTAAATAATATATGACATTCAGATATAGATCTCTTTGTTCAATATCACTTACTCTTCCATTTCACGACTAGTTGTTCGGGACAGGGATGTTGTTTCAATGTGCCAATTTGTAGGCAAATTCTCTTTAGTTGAGGCCGACTAAGTCCATAAAACAAGATTCTTGATATGTTTAGCAAGCTCAGACGCCATGTCATCTTTCACACAGGTACATGTTTGTGTTCTTTTTTTGTCATTGTAACTCTTCAGTTTCATTCAGTCAATTTATTTCATCCATTGTTGCTGCTCAAATGGACTTCTTCCCTTCTCTCGCTTCCTTGGCTGCTCCCTCAAGAACGTCAGACCCCTAGACCCCTGCTGGTTTTACGTTTGGCGTACACGGGGCATGATGATTTCTGCTCCGTAACAATACAAATGCACTATCTTGAGTTCATATGCATGAAACATTGGAGAAATACTATACATGTTACGCATATTATGCATAAAACTGACAAGATGCCATCCTCATTTGTATGGCGTATGGTTCCCATTGGCTCAACTTACTCCATGGCCATTGGCTCGACTTACCCAAATGCAAACATTTTGACTATATTAGCCAACACAGCTACAAGGATACACTTTAATGCTAGATTTAGGACCTCATACTTTAGCTTATGGAGACCCCAACTGATGTACAAAAAAATATTAAAACTATCAACGTTGGTTTAGATAGTAGCCTCATGAAACCTATAACACAATACATTTATTTGACTTTGTGAAAATCTGTTTTTTGGACCTCCGTGAAATTATGACCTCTTCCTAAATATTTGGTTAAATTATAAATGCTGTGTATGGTTTCCTAGAAACAATGGGTGGCTCAACTAACCCTTTGGCTTAACTTACCCCACTCTCCCCTATCAGCAAAACGTAGTAAAACATTTTGCAACAGAAAACCAAAAACAAGCATTTCATATTGGACAAGTTCAGGTAGTCCCTCCCCGTTTCCGTTTCTGTTTTCTTCCATTTGGTGTCTAGTGAATACAACTTGTGAAAGTGTATCTGTTTGTCTGTGCTTGTGCTATGTGAACATGTACTGTAGTGAAGATCAGTGTGGCTATGTGACACCTGTGTCTCTCTCAGGTGGGCGAAGGGTGGTGTTCTCCTGGAGGGGGCGAGGGAGAGTGTGTTTGTGACCCCAGTAGACCACTCCTTTCACACCGAGCCGGTCTCCTGCTCTGTGTTCAACGCTGTGGGACACACCAACCTCAGCATCGTGGTCGATGTACACTGTGAGTCTGACTATTAGATAGATGTTATTGTCCTCTGAAGAGGAAATTCATTTCCACAGCTCGTACATTTACATATCAAGACCAACAAACACATCACCTAGACTTGTCATTTACAGTTCCATACCTCCATACACTTAAGACATAAACAGACAGAAGACTGAGACCGCACATTAGTCTGTTGTCTGTTTATCTGCTTTCTTATCTACTGTATCTGTCTGTCCGTCCGTCCGTCCGTCCATCCCAGGGCACGCAGGGCACGTGACCCCCCCCCCCATTTGTAGTATTTCAGTAAATTAGCTTTCAAACAGCAACATTTTATCTCAGGCCTCATGGTCCAACTCATCCTAAACAATGCTCCCGAGTGGCGCTGTGGTCTAAGACACTGCATCTCAGTGCAAGAGGCGTCACTGCAGTACCTGGTTCGAATCCAGGCTGCATAACATCTGGCCGTGATTGGGAGTCCCATAGGGTGGCACACAATTAGCCCAGCGTCATCCGGGTTTGGCCAGGGGTAGGCCGTCATTGTGAATAAGAACTTGTTTTTAACTGACTTGCGTAGTTAAATAGAAATAAAAATCTAAATTGGGTTGAGGTCGGGTGATTGTGGAGGCCAGGTCATCTGATGCAGCACTCCATCACTCTCCTTCTTGGTCAAATAGCCTGGAGGTGTGCTGGGTCATTGTCCTGTTGAAAAACAAATGACAGTCCCACTAAGCACAAACCAGATAGGATAGCGTATTGCTGCATACAATGTCACCAGCAAAGCACCCCCACACCATTACACCTCCTCCATGCTTCACGGTGGGAACCACACAAATGAAGAAAAAAAAATATTGGTCACATACACGTGATTAGCAGATTTTATTATGGATGTAGCGAAATGCTTTTGCTTCTAGCTTCGACACCTACATGCGGAGATCATCTGTTCACCTACTCTGCGTCTCACAAAGACACAGCGGTTCATACCAAATAACAGATTTCCACCGGTCTAATGCCCATTGCTCGTGTTTCTTGGCCCAAGCAAGTCTCTTCTTATTATTGGTGTCATTTAGTAGTGGTTTCTTTGCAGCAATTTGGCCATGAAGGCCTGATTCACGCAGTCTCCTCTGAACAGTTGATGTTGAGATGTGTCTGTTACTTGAACTCTGTGAAGCATTTATTTGGGTTGCAATTTCTGAAGCTGGTAAATTTAATGTAGTGATGCACCGATATGACATTTTTGGCCGATACTGATATCCGATATTACAATTTTTTGCGGCCTTTTAAGCATTCTAGTACAGTTAAGTAGTTAACAGACACACATGGACGCAGCGGTCTAAGGCACTGCATCTCAGTGCAAGAGTCCCTGGTTCGAATCCAGGCTGTATCACATCAGGCCGTGATTGGGAGTCCCATAGAGCGGCGCACAATTGACCCAGCGTCGTCCGGGCTGTCATTGTAAATAAGAATTTGTTCTTAACTGGCTTGCCTAGTTAAATAAAGGTTACACACACACACACCACACTGACCAAAAAGTTATTTTGTTGGCATTTACGTATGTCCCCATTACCAGTAAAACATAATCAAAACCTATATATTTCACTTACTTGCTGTGCTGTTTCGTTGTTCATTTGTTCAGTCGTTTCATTCTCAACCAGGATTTCTATGGAACGCCATTTGGGTCCAAAAAGATACACGTCAAATAACACTTGTCTCACGCACCGACAGTGCTGGTCATAAAAAAGCTAGCTAGCTCATGGATATAAACAATGTAGTTATTCCTCAAAAACATAGCATACCGACATAATCTGTTTCAGTAGTTACAGTTAGCTAGCTAACTATATAGCTAGGTGTCATCATCTAGAATAACCCTAATTTATAAGTCAGTTATTATTTGATTAATGGTGGTCGGACCCATCTATGTGACGCTAGCCACAATAATGATTAGCCACAATTGTGGACTTTGCGGTTAGCCTTCAAAATAAATGTATGGCATAATTCTAATATTTGTATTCATTTGCATCACTGTCAATGCCATGCTTTTATTTTGAAGGCAACCCGCAAATTCCACTATTGTGCCTAATCCTTATTGTGTCTAGCTTCACAACACATAACCCAGTCCGGTCGAGCCTCACGAGCCAGATGAAGCTGGCTCTGCTTATATCGTTAGCTTTGGGCAACAGGGTTAAGTAGCTGGCTAGCTATTTATTTTCATGAACTAAAGTTCAATTTCAATAGGCGAACAACAAGTGGCAACCTAGATAATACTTACTCACAAGGATTCCTAAATCATTGCTAAGAATAATGAAAATGACTGCAGTTTCTACTGGTCATTGATTTCAGGCTGGTGGTATTGGTACTAGCTAGGTACCAAGCTAAAGCTAGCTAACCCGGAAGTTGCGGTCGAACAAATGATGCTTTATTACCAACGCGGTGTTGTAAACACATCGTTCGTGGCCAGGGTGTTTGCTTGTTTACAGACTTTTTTTAGTACAGCTTTGACAGTGCTACTGTATCTTTTTTGATACCCAAAGACCCAAACGGCGTTCCATAGTATGTATATAGTCTCCCGGGTGGCGCAGTGGTCTAGGGCACTGCATCGCAGTGCTAGCTGCGCCACCAGAGTCTCTGGGTTCGCGCCCAGGCTCTGTCGCAGCCGGCCGCAACCGGGAGATCCGTGGGGCGACGCACAATTGGCATAGCGTCGTCCGGGTTAGGGAGGGTTTGGCCGGTAGGGAGGGTTTGGCCGGTAGGGATATCCTTGTCTCAGTATGTAAAAATATATATATTTTTTAAATGTAATAAAATGGATGCACTCTACTGTAAGTCGCTCTGGATAAGAGCGTCTGCTAAATGACTAAAATGTAATGTAAATGTATATCATGAAGCTAATAGCAGTGAAGCTACTACTGTGTATCTCCGGTAGGGCAACATCTGAAAAATAGTTGAGCACCGATACACACTACCAATTGCGCTAACATCACCCACGACAGAGAACAGTTAATTATCAAGGGCAATGAGTTCCATTATCTTGGCTTTAATGGATTTCGCAATTAAGTTGTCTCACTGGAAATGTCTTACTCTTTCAAATGACTGCTCGACTTGTTGACTGCTCGATCCACACAGCAGACATTGTGGGCTAGGTTAGGAATGTTGTGTTGCACGTGTAGCGCAACATTTTACGTGGCGTCATTACATCCTGTACCTACGTTATATAGGTATGCACGGTAGCTTTGACATCAGTTTTTAACATCGGCGTTAAACTAGACATCGGGCCGATACCGATGATGGCATTTTTAGCTAATATCGGCCGATTACGATATGTTCACCGCTATATCGTGCATCCCTACTTTAATGAACTTATCCTCTGCAGCAGAGGTATCTCTGGGTCTTCCTTTCCTGTGGCAGTACTCATGAGGGCCAGTTTCATCAAAGCGCTTGATGGTTTTCGCGACTGCACTTTAAGAAACTTTCAAAGTTCTTGAAATGTTCCGTATTGACTGACCTTCTCTTAAAGTTATGATGGTCTGTCGTTTCCTTTTGCTTATTTGAGCTGTTCTTGCCATAATATGGACTTGGTCTTTTACCAAATAGGGCTATCTTCTGTAAACCACCCCTACCTTGTCACAACACAACTGAGTTGCTCAAACGCATTAAGAAGGAAAGAAATGTCACAAATAAACTTTTAACAAGGCACACCTGTTAATTGAAATACATTCCAGGTGACTACTGTACCTCATGAAGCTGGTTGAGAGATTGCCAAGAGTGTGCAAAGCAGTCATCAAGGCAAAGGGTGGCTACATTGAAGAATCTCAAATCTCAAATATATATATAAAGACATATATATTTGTTTTTACACTTTTTTGGTTACTTCATGATTCCATATGTGTTATTTCATAGTTTTGATGTCTTCACTATTATTCTGCAATGTAGAACATAGTAAAAATAAAGAAAAACCCTTGAATGAGTAGGTGTGTCCAAACTTTTGACTGGTACTGTATATGTCTGTCTATATTTTGTATTTATAGGCAAGTCAGTTAATATTCTATTCTATATACCTGTTTAACTACTGTATCTGTCTGTCTGTCTGTCAGATGGTCCTATCCTGAAGGGGGCGCTCACGCCGATTACAGTGGACATTGACTTTGACGCCAAACTCAACTGCAAGTGGGCCGGAAACCCTCCACTCACACTCACCTGGACCAAGAAGGGATCTAACATGGTGAGAACTGAGAAGCTATCCTCTGCTATAAATCCTGGGTTGGGGTCAATTCCATTTAAATTAATTCAATTCAGTAAGTAATTCTAAATCATATTTTTCGCAATGCTTGTCTATGAGAAACAATTTCACTTTACTTCCACAATTGACTGAACTAAAATGGAATTGACCCCAGCACTGCTGCGATCCAGGACCCTGAAACCCATATCGGGACCTCCATATCCATTCTACCAGTGTTTGACTTGGACTGAAAGAGGTGCCAGATGTAACTCATTTTGGATGCTGGTACTCTTTATATTTCGGTCCTGATACTCATCACATTTAAGGTTAATATTGCCCACCGGCCCAATTTAAATACCCTAAACCCATAAAAGCAGCACTACATTGATCCTTGTCCCACCTGAACTTCTTACTCTCCCCAAACCTAAATCTAACCCCCCCAACCCAACTAATGTTGAACTCCTAACCTATGCCCTAAATATTTTATTAATGCTTTATAACTACTGTAATAAAAAAATATATTGGAGCCTGCTGCTGTGAATATCAACATGTTTTATGAATGAAATATCTCCCTTCCTCCCTCCCGTTGCAACTCGGTTCCATCTAATCTCCCTCCCGTACGCGTGTGCGTGCCTGTGTGTGTCCTTTTCAGGTCCTTAGTAACAATGAGGAGCTGGTCCTGAAGTCCGTGAGCCAGGCAGACGCGGGCCAGTATGTGTGTAAGGCCATCGTCCCCAGGATCGGAGTGAGAGAGACTGAGGTCAATCTTATAGTCAACGGTCAGTTACAGTACAGCCATGTATAGTGTACACACACACACAGACACACACATACATACAGTGTTACTTTTAACATTCCTACCCTCTTGCTGCTGTTACTACTTTTGGGTCCATATTCATAAAGTGTCTCAGAATAGAAGTGCCGATATAGGATCAGGTTCCCCTTGTCTACCACAAATTCCCCCTCATTATCACTTGTTTTGTCATAAGTGGAGTCTAAATAGCTGTATCTGTCTGTCTCTCACCCAGGCCCTCCCATCATCTCCAGCGAACCAGTGCAGTACGCAGTGAGAGGGGAGAGAGGAGAGGTCAAGTGCTATATCGCTAGCACCCCTCCACCCGATAAGATTGTGAGTGAAGTGAACTCTGTGAGATATCCTATGAAATATCTGTAACCCTTCATAATAACTTTCATGTATATGCATTTATGAATGCTTACAAATGCTTTGTAAATGGTCTAATTTCTTATTAAGTGTAAGGCTTTGTGAAAAGAGCGAGTGAATGAATGAATAGGAGCTGTACTGACAACATGGGGTGTGAGAGGGGGATGATGTGAGAGTGAAGGGGAGAGTAAAATTCTGTACCTTTCAGTATCGATTATCCACGACACCAGCAGAGACATGACAGAAATCTGTGCTTTATTAAAAAAGTCTCCACTCCTGCCTTTTAGTGGATACATCCCAAATGGCACCATATTCCCTTTATAGTGCACTACTTTTGACCAGAGTACTGTCAAAAGTAGTGCACTATAAAGGGAATAGTGAGCCGTTTGTGACAGCCAGTGGGTGCTTGGAGCATATAGTGTGATACGACATTTATAGTTTTAACTTAATGCAGTGAAAGAGGACCTATGAAATATGGCGCTGTGTACTTGTGAGAAAGGACACAGGGGGCTGGTGAAGGGGAGTGAGGGAAGAGGAGGGGATAACTTCAAAATCTTTTATTTATTTTTCTGCCTCCAGTCGCTTTGCCTTTTTCATTTTTGGGGGGTTAAAAGGTACATTAGCACAACATATTTGATGTATTTATTCTCCATATTTAATAGTTTTACTACTTCAGCAGATTTACGGTAGAAAAATCTGCTAGACTCTCTATTGCTCGTGTACACCTGCCTCGACCAGGTGTGTGTGTGTCTGCATGCATGCGTGTGTCCTTGGGTGTGTTTGTGTTAAAGACACGGAACCCAATGTAGTGTGTGTGTGTGTGTGTGTGTGTGTGTGTGTGTGTGTGTGTGGGGGGGGTGTATGTATGGTTATGTGAGTACTTATATGTTGTGTTTGAATATACAGTATGGCTGTGTAGACAGATTTTCTGTTCTCCATTGACTCACAGTTTTTATTGTTGTGCGCGCATGTGTGTTTGATTCCTTACAGGTGTGGGCGTGGAAGGAGAACGTGTGGGAGAAGGAGAAGGGGACTCTGCTGGAGAGGTACACGGTGGAGCAGAGTAAACCTCACTCCCAGGGAGGGGCTGTCCTCTCCACCCTCACCATCAACAACGTCATGCAGTCTGACTTCTACTCTCCGTACAACTGCACCGCCTGGAACACCTTCGGACCGGGGACTATGATCATCACCTTGGAGGAGAAAGGTACACCTTAAAGCTGGCTGGATTCAGGCCAGAATCTGGTCTAGCAGTAGTCCATCCGACCTCCCCCGAAGAGGCGATCCCCGGGTCCACCACTTGCCCCTTTCCTCTCTGTTTCCCACACTAATCTCCCCCTCTCATTCATGTATGTATCTATCGATATCTAAATAAAATACATAAAGAGGAGGGAATTCCACTCCACATCCTTAAAAAGTAAGTCACTTTGGATAAAAGTGTCTGCTAAATGGCATACTGTATATTAGCATTATATGTTGGTATAACCATGTGTCTCTGTCTCTCTTGTCTCTGTGCACAGAGATAGTTCCGGTGGGGATTATAGCTGTTGGAACAGTTGGAGCCTCCATCCTGCTCCTGATCTTTCTGCTGGCTCTGGCCTTCTTCCTCTACCGCCAACGAAAAGGCAGTGAGTACTGTACCAACCAGCTACCACGCCCTCTGCATGCAACATCTCTCTGTGTGTGCATGTCTGTGTGTCTGTCATTCATATAGGATGTGTCCCAAAAATCACCTGATTCCCTATATAGTGTACTATTTTTGTTCAGGGTGCCTTTTGATACAACCCAGATGTCTGTCATTGCGTAGGTGTGTTTTGTTGTATATGTTTGTGTGTGTGTGTGTGTGTGTGTGCGTGCGTGCGTGTGTGTTTGACAGCAGCCTCTGTCTTGTTTGGGTTCCAGGTCGGCGTGGGGTCACTCTGGGGAAGCCAGACATCAAGGTGGAGACAGTCAACAAGGAGACACACAGTCTGGAGGAGGAGTCAGGGAGCATTTCCACGGCAACACGCATGGTCAAAACCATGTACTCCGTGAGTACCCCACAACACCCACCTCTGTAATACAAATCAAACTTTATTTTAAAGGGCAATTGTTTTGACAAAGGAGCCTCCCAAAAAAAATGCGCCAGCTATACCATCTAGAAGGGAATCAAAGTGCAGCCCTGAACCTTTCTTTACTGTCTCTGTTTATTTCAAGTGCATTTACACTTTATAGTAAAACAATCCAATGAAGGATCAGGGAGACATGGATAGAGGGTTTATGTTATCTTTTACCTGAAGACTTCTCACAGGCTGAGGGTGTGTCTCAAATAGCACTCTATTCCCTGTGACAAAACAAGCAAGTATAGTGTAAAGAATCATTGTGCCATCTAACCGCTGTGAAATGTATTTTCCATAACCAAAAATATTATATTTCAGCTGGTTGAAACTACAAAAAGCGAAAGTTAAAAGACGCAACAACTAAACTTAAGAACGGGAAGCATAGAAATAGCACACATAGAACTGATCTACGGCTTCTTATTCTTGCTTTCGATGATAATGACAGATCTATAACTCACATTTCTATGTGAATTTGGTTGGGTCGCCCAAAAAGTTACCTATTGCAGCCTTAAGACAGAAAGTGTTATAGAAGCGATAAGGTGCTGAAGCATTTAATTGTTGTTTAAGAACAAACCACGGACTGAATTCCCCCTTATGTGCTGCATAGCCCTGGCTATAACATCTTGAACTGTAGTCAACAAACATTTATCAAATAACATTTATTTTGTCTTCATCATATGAAAAACCTGATATTCTGTTTTCCTCTTCCTTCCCTCCTTTCTCTCTCTCCCCCTGTGTGTCTTTTGTTGTTTGATGGTTTAGTTTCTGCCCTCTGTCTCCCTCTCTCCCTCCACTCAGCCATTCAAAGACGATATGGATCTGAAGCAGGACCTGCGCAGTGAGCTCGATACCCGCGAGGAGTACGAACTGAAGGTGAGCAACTCTCTCTCTCTGCTACTCACTTCATACAACCTATGTCCAAAACAACAAACATCCCATACATACAGTGCCTTCAGAAAGTATCCACACCCTTTGAGGTTTTTTAGAAAGGTTTACAAATTAATAAAAAATGAAAAGCTGAAACATCTTGAGTCAGTACGTATGATTCAACCCCTTTGTTATGGCAAGCCTAAATAAGAAAAATGTGCTTAACACGTCACATAATAAGTTGTATGGTCTCACTCTGTGCACAATAATAGTGTTTAACATGATTTTTGAATGACTACCTCATCTCCCCACACATTCAATTATCTGTAAGGTCCCTTAATTGAGCAGCGAATTTCAAACACAGATTCAATCAGACCAGGGAGGTTTTCCAATGTCTTGCAAAGAAGGGCACCTATTGGTAGACGGGTAAAAAAAAAAGATCAGACTTTGAATATCCTTTTGAGCAAGGTGCAGTTATTAATTACACTTTGGATGGGGTATCAATGCACCCAGTCACTACAAATATACAGGCTTCCTTCCTAACTCAGTTGCCGGAGAGAAAGGACACTGCTCAGGGATTTCACCATGAGGCCAGTTGTGACTTTAAAACAGTTACAGAGTTGAATGGCTGTGAAGGGAGAAACCTGAGGATGGATCAACAACATTGTAATTACTCCACAATACTTACCTAATTGACAGTGTGAATAGGAAGCCTGTACAGAATAAAAATGTTGCAAAACATGCATCCTGTTTGAAAGTAAAACTGCTAAAAATGTGGCAAAGAAATTAACTTAATGTCCTGAATACAAAATGTTATGTTTGGGGCAAATCCAACACATCACTGAGTACCACTCTTCATATTTTCAAACATGGTGTTGGCTGCATCATGTTATGTGTATGCTTGTCATCGGCAAGGACTAGGGAGTTTTTTAGGATGAAAAGAAATGGAATAGAGCTAAGCACAGGAAAAATCCTAAAGGAAAACCTAGTTCAGTCTGCTTTCCAACAGACACTGGGAGACAAATTCACCTTTCAGCAGGACAATAACCTAAAACACAAGGCCAAATATACACTGAAGTTGCTTACCAAGATGGCAATGAATATTCAAGAGTGGCATAGTTACAGTTTTGACCAAAATCGGATTGAAAATCTATGGCAAGACTAGAAAATGTCTAGCAATGATCCACAATGAACTTGCCAGAGCTTGAATATTTTTTTTTAAGATAATGTGCAAATATTGTACAGTCCAGGTCTGGGAAGCTTTTAGAGACTTACCAAGAAAGACTCACAGCTGTAATCGCCGCCAAATGTGATTCTAACATTAATTGAAAATTAGATATTTCTGTATTTAATTTTCAATAAATTTGCAAACATTTCTAAAAACAAGTTTTCACTTTGTCATTATGGCCTATTGTGTGTAGATGGGTGACTGTATACAATACACAAACACATCACACAAAATATCACAATGACTACCTTACACCTCAAATATGCTGACACCTCAAATGTAAACACATGTAAAAAGCTCACTATCCTTAGGAAATCACAATACACAACTTACACATAACATTTCACATAAATTATCACATTGACTACCTCACCTCAAATATGCTCACATCTCAAATTTAAACACTCATGTAAGCTTGTAAAAAGCTCACCATCGCCTCACCTCTATCCTTAGGACAGTACAATGCACAACTTACACACAGCATATCAAACATGACTAGCTCACAGCCCAAATAATGCTCAAACCTCAAATTTTAACCCATGTAAAAATCGCACTATTTCCTCATCATCTCTATACTTAGGATCCAACGAACGGCTACTACAATGTCCGCGCGACCACCCACGACGATGCCAGGCCGTCGTCCCGCTCTATGCTGTACCAGGGAGAGTTCCGGAACTCCAACCCTCCGGGGGGAGCAACAGGAGCTACCTCCAGTGGACCAGCAGGGGGCCCCGGTGGGGCGGTGGTGGCAGGAGGGGTCCCGGGGAATCCGGGGTCACGGGCAGGGTGCTACGACCCCCGACCTCCGTCCAGGATGTCTCATACTAACTACGCCCAGTTCAACACCTTCACTAGGGCTGGGCAGAGCCAAGCCCCGCCCAACATCACCCATCCCTCCCATCCCACTTCACAGACCAGCGAATTCCCCGGAGACTGCGCCCTATTGGACAGCAACACTCAGCTCACCTATGACAACTACGGCTACCCCGCCAAGTATCCCACCTATCGGATGGGCTTTGCCCCACCCCCGGACGTAGGACCAGCCTATGAGATGTACCCGACTGGACAAGGGGTGGGACCAGGGCCAGTCCAAGGACTAGGTCCTGGTCCAGAAACTCTGCTGGGGAAGTATGGGACCTCCACCCGCTTCTCCTACTCCTCTCCTCCTGGTACGGACTACAATCAGAGACACACGCAGAGGATGCAGACACACGTGTGAGAGATGTATTGTGTAGTACACAGTGGTTTTCATACACACATATACGTACATAGTACATACAGTGCATTCGGAAAGTATTCAGATCCCTTGACTTTTTCCACATTTTGTTATGGTACAGCCTTATTCTAAAATTGATTAAATAGTTTTTTTCCTTCAATAATTTACACACAATACCCGATAATGCAAAAACTGGTTTTTAGACATTTTTGCACATATATAAAAAACGGAAATATCACATTTACATAAGTATTCAGAACCGTTACTCAGTACTTTGTTGAAGCACCTTTGGCAGTTATTACAGCATTGAGTCTTCTTGGGAATGATGCTACAAGCTTGGCACACCTGTATAGGGGGGAGTTTCTCTCATGCCGCTGAAAAACATTCCCACAGCATGATGCTGCCACCACCATGCTTCACTATAGGGATGGTGCCAGGTTTCCTCCAGACGTGACGCTTGGCATTCAAGCCAAAGAGTTCAATCTTGGTTTCATCAGACCAGAAAATCTTGTTTCTCATGGTCTGAGAGTCCTTAGATGCCTTTTGGCAAACTCCAAGCAGGCTGTCATGTGCTTTTTACTGAGGAGTGGCTTCCGTATGGCCACTCTACCATAAAGGCCTGATTGGTGTAGTGCTGCTAAGATGGTTGTTCTTCTGGAAGGTTCTCCCATCTCCACAGAGGAACTCTGGAGCTCTATTAGAGTGACCCCTTGACCCCGGGTTCTTGGTCACCTCCCTGACCAAGGCCCTTCTCCCCGATTGCTCCGTTTGCCGGGTGGCCAGCTCTAGGAAGAGTCTTGGTGGTTCCAAACTTCTTCCATTTAAGAATGATGGAGGCCACTGTGTTCTTGGGGACCTTCAATGCTGCAGAAATGTTTTGGTACCCTTCCCCAGATCTGTGTCCCGACACAAACATGTCTCGGTCTGTACGGACATGCACTGTCAAATGTGGGACCTTATATAGACAGGTGTGTGACTTTCCAAATCATGTCTAATCAATTGAATTTACCACAGGTGGACTCCAATCAAGTTTAGACACTCAAGGATGATCTCAAGGATGATCAAGGATGATCAATGGAAACAGGATGCACCTGAGCTCAGTTTTGAGTCTCATAGCAAAGGGTCTGAATACTTATGTAAATGAGGTACTTTTGTTTTTTATTTGTAATACATTTTCAAAAATGTATAGAAACCTGTTTTCGCTATGTCATTATGGGGTAGTGTGTGTAGATTGATGAGAAATAAATCAATGTAATCCCTTTTAGAATAAGGCTGTAACGTAACAAAATGTGGTAAAGTCAATGGGTCTGAATACTTTCCGAATGTACTGTATACACCTAAAAACAAACGTACTTGTCCGAGTGAAACAGAAAGATACACTCAACCGGGGAGAACGACTTCCCCCTGGCATTGAGGATTTCAAGTTGAAGACCGACGCAAAACTGCAGTCATTGTTTCCAGATAACAGGATCCCTAATTAAAAGTGACTGGTGAAGTGCCGATCTTCGTGGAAAACTTTTGTGTATATACATTTTTGTTATATACACAAATATTGGTACCAATAATTTATTATATTTCACCAGATATACAGTGGGGAGAACAAGTATTTGATACACTGCCGATTTTGCAGGTTTTCCTACTTACAAAGCATGTAGAGGTCTGTAATTTTTATCATAGGTACACTTCAACTATGAGAGACGGAATCTAAAACAAAAATCCAGAAAATCACATTGTATGATTTTTAAGTAATTAATTTGCATTTTATTGCATGACATAAGTATTTGATACATCAGAAAAGCAGAACTTAATATTTGGTACAGAAACCTTTGTTTGCAATTACAGAGATCATACGTTTCCTGTAGTTCTTGACTAGGTTTGCACACACTGCAGCAGGGATTTTGGCCCACTCCTCCCTACAGATCTTCTCCAGATCCTTCAGGTTTCGGGGCTGTCGCTGGGCAATACGGAGTTTCAGCTCCCTCCAAAGATTTTCTATTGGGTTCAGGTCTGGAGACTGGCTAGGCCACTCCAGGACCTTGAGATGCTTCTTACGGAGCCACTCCTTAGTTGCCATGGCTGTGTGCTTCGTGTCGTTGTCATGCTGGAAGACCCAGCCACGACCCATCTTCAATGCTCTTACTGAGGGAAGGAGGTTGTTGGCCAAGATCTCGCGATACATGGCCCCATCCATCCTCCCCTCAATACGGTGCAGTCGTCCTGTCCCCTTTGCAGAAAAGCATCCCCAAAGAATGATGTTTCCACCTCCATGCTTCACGGTTGGGATGGTGTTCTTGGGGTTGTACTCATACTTCTTCTTCCTCCAAACACGGCGAGTGGAGTTAGACCAAAAAGCTCTATTTTTGTCTCATCAGACCACATGACCTTCTCCCATTCCTCCTCTGGATCATCCAGATGATCATTGGCAAACTTCAGACAGGCCTGGACATGCACTGGCTTAAGCAGGGGGACCTTGCGTGCGCTGCAGGATTTTAATCCATGACGGCGTAGTGTGTTACTAATGGTTTTCTTTGAGACTGTGGTCCCAGCTCTCTTCAGGTCATTGACCAGGTCCTGCCGTGTAGTTCTGGGCTGATCCCTCACCTTCCTCATGATCATTGATGCCCCACGAGGTGAAATCTTGCATGGAGCCCCAGACCGAGGGTGATTGACCGTCATCTTGAACTTCTTCCATTTTCTAATAATTGCGCCAACAGTTGTTACCTTCTCACCAAGCTGCTTGCCTATTGTCCTGTAGCCCATCCCAGCCTTGTGCAGGTCTACAATTTTATCCCTGATGTCCTTACACAGCTCTCTGGTCTTGGCCATTGTGGAGAGGTTGGAATCTGTTTGATTGAGTGTGTGGACAGGTGTCTTTTATACAGGTAACGAGTTCAAACAGGTGCAGTTAATACAGGTAATGAGTGGAGAACAGGAGGGCTTCTTAAAGAAAAACTAACAGGTCTGTGAGAGCCGGAATTCTTACTGGTTGGTAGGTGATCAAATACTTATGTCATGCAATAAAATGCAAATTAATTATTTAAAAATCATACAATGTGATTTTCTGGATTTTTGTTTTAGATTCCGTCTCTCACAGTTGAAGTGTACCTATGATAAAAATTACAGACCTCTACATGCTTTGTAAGTAGGAAAACCTGCAAAATCGGCAGTGTATCAAATACTTGTTCTCCCCACTGTATGTCCTTGAACCGACTACTTTAAATCACACAGACAAAGTTATAGGATCATTTAGTTGCTAATGTCAGCCTGCAGTACCTCGGTCGGCCTTTAACTTGAAAACTCCATGAGAGGGGGCAGCACTGAGCTATCCTGCAACATCACTTCCTAGAGTAGCTCAAACTGCCCATGCAATATTTCCAAAAACTCTTCCATTGTAGCAAGATTGCGACACGCTGAAATGACACTTCCTCTTCATCAAATGCGCCACAGAGCGTTCTCATAGGAAACTACGGGGTGACGTCATTGATGGCTTCGTCCATATTGTTTTTAGTCTATGCACTCAACACATTTCTGCTGTCTACACACTTGCTCTATCCCATATACACAAACAATCTTACACAGTTTCTCTCAAACACTCTATTGTGTGCAATCTTAAGCTCCGAGAGCTGATAAAGCGAAAGCCACAATCAAGGGAAGGAAGACATGAAATGATAAGAGAAAGAGCGGCTGGGAGTACTTTTCTTAAACGAGGAGAGGAGGAGGGGTTTCACAGAGTGTGATTATTTACATGCTGATAGAAAGCATCCAGTTCGACTCTGTCTCTCTTTCCTCTCAACCCATCTCTGTATATACAGTTGAAGTCAGAAGTTTACATACACCTTAGCCAAATACATTTAAACAATTTTTTTTACAATTCCTGATATTTAATCCTGGTAAAAATTCCCTGTCTTGGGTCAGCTAGAATCACCACTTTATTTTAAGAATGTGAAATGTCAGAATAATAGTAGAGAGAATGATTTCAGCTTTTATTTCTTTCATCACATTCCCAGTGGGTCAGAAGTTTACATACACTCAATTAGTATTTGGTAGCATTGCCTTTACATTGTTTAACTTGGGTCAAACGTTTTGGGTAGCCTTCCACAAGCTTCCCACAATAAGTTGGGGGAATTTTGGCTCATTCGTCCTGACAGAGATGGTGTAACTGAGTCAGGTTTGTAGGCCTCCTTGCTCACACATGCTTTTTCAGTTCTGCCCACAAATTTTCAATGGGATTGAGGTCAGGGCTTGTGATGTCCACTCCAATACCTTGACTTTGTTGTCCTTAAGCCATTTTGCCACAACTTTGGAAGTATGCTTGGGGTCATTGTCCATGTGGAAGACCCATTTGCGACCAATCTTTAACTTCCTGACTGTTGTCTTGAGATGTTGCTTCAATATATCCACATAATTTTCCTCCCTCATGATGACATCTATTTTGTGAAGTGCACCAGTCCCTCCTGCACCAAAGCACCCCCACAACATGATGCTGCCACCCCCGTGCTTCACGTTTGGGATGGTGTTCTTTGGCTTGCAAGCCTCCCCTTTTTCCTCCAAACATAACGATGGTCATTATGGCCAAACAGTTCTATTTTTGTCAGACCAAAGGACATTTCTCCAAAAGGTGTTTGGATATTAACGTATATTAACAAGATATTAACAAACACACACACTCTCTCACACGTTCAAGGAGATGGTCTTGCGTCACTGCTGTGCTCAGGCAAGGCGACAGCTTGTACTCCGTATGTGGACCTCTTTATAGCCTGCTTCTTCTTGATGCCACCACAAACTGCTCAACTGGCATGGCCAAAGGGCTCCTCCAAGAAGTGAAGGAAAATGAAACATGGTGTGCGTTCCAAATGGCACCCTAATCCCCATGTAGTGCACTAGTTTTGACCAAGGCCAGGGACTCTGATCAAAAATGTGCACTATATCGGGAATAGAGTGCAATTTGGGACACATCCAAGGCATCATGGTATAACAGCCTTCATGCCAATATGGTGATTTTACCTCCGACAAGAAAGAGAACAACTGGTAGGCCAAGGACCACGTGCTGCACACCTATAAGGTATGTTGGAGTACGACTCTCCACTGTACATTGGAGTACGACTCTCCATGGTACAGTGGGCTACGACTCTCCATGGTACGTTGGAGTATGACTCTCCATGGTACGGTGGACTATGACTCCATGGTACAGTGGAGTACGACTCTCCATGGTACGTTGGAGTATGACTCTCCATGGTACGTTGGGGTACGACTCTCCATGGTACGTTGGGGTACGACTCTCCATGGTACGTTGGAGTAGGACTCTCCATGGTACGTTGGAGTACGACTCTCCATGGTACGGTGGGGTACGACTCTCCATGGTACGGTGGGGTACGACTCTCCATGGTACGGTGGGGTACGACTCTCCATGGTACGGTGGGGTACGACTCTCCATGGTACGGTGGGGTACGACTCTCCATGGTACGGTGGGGTACGACTCTCCATAACCAGATGAGGGGTACAGTGGTTTGCGAAAGTATTCACCTCCTTTGGCATTTTCCCTATTTTGTTGTCTTACAACCTGGTATTAAAATTTATTTTTGGGGGGGTTTGTATCATTTGATTTACACAACATGCTAAATATTTTTGATTGTGAAACAAACAAGAAATAAGACAAAAAAAACTGAACTTGAGCGTGCATAACTATCCCCCCCAAAGTCAATACTTTGTAGAGCCACCTTTTGCAGCAATTACAGCTGCAAGTCTCTTGGGGTATGTCTCTATAAGCTTGGCACATCTATCCACTGGGATTTTTGCCCATTCTTCAAGGAAAAACTTCTCCAGCTCCTTCAAGTTGGATGGGTTCTGCTTGTGTACAGCAATTTTTAAGTCATACCACAGACTCTCAATTGGATTGAGGTCTGGGCTTTGACTAGGCCATTCCAAGACATTTAAATGTTTCCCCTTAAACCACTCGAGTGTTGCTTTAGCAGTATGCTTAGGGTCATTGTCCTGCTGGAAAGACTGAAACAGGTTTCCCTCAAGAATTTCCCTGTCTTTAGCGCCATTCATCATTCTGACCAGTTTCCCAGTCCTTGCAGATGAAAAACAGGGGATGGGGTTCTCGGAGTGATGAGAGGTGTTGGGTTTGCGCCAGACATAGCATTTTCCTTGATGGCCAAAAAGCTACATTTTAGTCTCATCTGACCAGAGTACCTTCTTCCATATGTTTTGGGAGTCTCCCACATGCCTTTTGACGAACACCAAACATGTTTGCTTATTTTTTTCTTTAAGCAATGGATTTTTTCTGGCCACTCTTCCGTAAAGCCCAGCTCTGTGGAGTGTACGGCTTAAAGTGGTCCTATGGACAGATACTCCAATCTCCGCTGTGGAGCTTTGCAGATCCTTCAGGGTAATCTTTGATCTCTTTGTTGCCTCTCTGATTAATGCCCTCCCTGCCTGGTCTGTGAGTTTTGGTGGGCGGCCCTCTCTTGGCAGGTTTGTTGTGGTGCCATATTCTTTAAATTTTTTAATAATGGGATTTAATGGTGATTCATGGGATGTTCAAAGTTTTGGATATTTTTTTATAACCCAACCCTGATCTGTACTTTTCCACAACTTTGTCCCTCACCTGTTTGGAGAGCTCCTTGGTCTTCATGGTGCCGCTTGCTTGGTGTTGTTGCAGACTCTGGGGCCTTTTAGAATAGGTATACTGAGATCATGTGACAGATCATGTGACACTTAGATTGCACAAAGGTGGACTTTATTTAACTAATTATGTGACTTCTGAAGGTAATTGGTTGCACCAGATCTTATTTAGGGGCTTCATAGCAAAGGGGGTGAATACATATGCACACACCACTTTTCACATTTTTCTTTTTTATAATATTTTTAAGTAAGTACTTTTCAAATTTCACTTCACTAATTTGGACTATTTTGTGTATGTCCATTACATGAAATCCAAATAAATATCAATTTAAATGACAGGTTGTAATGCAACAAAATAGGAAAAACACCAAGGGGGATGAATACTTTTGCAAGGCACTGTATGTGTGGACTATATAATGAAATACAGTTTTGTATACAGTATGCCACTTATATAAGGTAACCTAATCGGGAAAGGATGGAGCTGTAGCAAGCTTCTACAAATGCTCCTTCCTCCTCCTCTGACTACCCCACATTTCACCCACCGGAGGTCAATGCTGTGTGTTTGGGAAGCGGGTGAAAGAGCTTTTCTATTTAAATAAATCTCTACAATTTGTACAAAATGCCCCCAGTCCCCCATCCTCAAATATTACTGTATTGGTTTCTCTCACTTGCACAGTAGAATATCCATATTTATACCTAAATAGAATAAGAAAAAATGGCATTTGGAAACATTTTTTAATATTTTTATATGGAGTTGTGGACCAAAGGTTCAGAGTTTTGGGTGACATTCACTTTTACAATTCAATGTTCTGAGGCTTCTGTGTCCAGGTTCAACCATTGTTGAGTTGTGTTGAGTTTTGATCTAGCAGGGTGTTGTTGTAGACTAGGGTAGCGTCTCAAAAGGCACCCCATCCCCTATATAGTGCACTACTTTTGACCAGAGTCTCACCATAAGATATCGGGAATAGGATGCCATTTGGGAGGTAGTCATGACGGGCTCTGGGGTGATATGGTTTACTCTAAAGTTTTGCGAGGTCTTGGGGGGAACGGCATACGTTTATCAAGAGATGCAGATCGAGGAGGATGTGACCCAATATGGTACTGGTTAGTGTACTCTTCAGTTTGATGCTGGCTATGGTACAGTTTTGATGTTTTTGTTACTTTGCTTTACCCCATTTGGGTATTTGGTACAGTGCTCTGTAGTGGTGGATGTGTAGGCCTACACACAGTGGCTAACCTGTGGCTGTAGGTAAACTCTGATTATGTCATCCACCCTCATTATTCACTTAAGACGTTGACAATCATTGTTGATTTGACTTAATAATATAATAGTAATAATATATGCCATTTAGCAGACACTTTTAGCCAAAGTTACTTAAAGTTGTGCATTGCATACATTTTACATATGGGTGGTCCCGGGAATCGAACTCACTATGGAGGAGAGAGGAGGGCCATGAGTTCCATGCCAAATGGCACCTTATTATCTATATAGTGCCCTACTTTTAACCAGAGCCCTATGGGTCCTGATCAAAAATAGTGAACTACATAGGGAATAGGGTGCCATTTGGAATGCATACAGGAGCCGTGTTAGGGGCCGTGTTTCAATACTCTACTGTGACTTTCGTGTGTCCCAAGTGGCACCCTATAGAGTTACATATAGAACCCATATATAACATATAGGATCTCAGTGCCCTATTCCCTATATAGTGCACTACTTTTGCTCAGATCCTTATGGGTACTGGTCAAAAGTAGTGCTCTACATATGGAATAGGGTGCCATTTGGGGGACACATAATGTTGCAGCCAGCCACGGGTCAGAAGAGAACGAAACGTCCTTCTTAGATCTCTGTTTCTACTAGAGTCCTCTTGGCTTTCTTCTATATATCTTTCTTCCAGCTGTATGAAATCTGTTTTTTTTATCAGCATATTATATTCATGGTATTATTATGCCACCAACGAAGTGACGATTGAGGTTATACTACAGTGTTTAAACTTTTATACACATACTGTATCCTTTACTTCGTTTTTGATATGTGTGTATTTAAAGGGGGTTATTATCCTAGAAAGACCATTGGCAACCTATTCCCTATATAGTGCAATGCTTTACACCAGGGCCCATAGGACTCTGGTCAATAGTAGTGCTCTATGTATGGAATACGTTTGGTACATAGGGAGTGGTGATACATGTATGCGGCCAAAGTGACTGCACAACCAGGCCACACCAGGCGGGATAGATAGCGATCTTACCCAGGCTGAACCCAGGCCCTGGTCTCTGGTCTTTGATCCTAAGGTGCTCAGAACTGTTCTGTGCTATCCCTGACCAGCACTGACTGATGTACATGGTTTGGTAGCAGTCTTGTGTTTGGAATCTCTAATCTAATGGGTGCCAAAAGACTGCAGCAAAAACTAAAATGAACAAAGCAGACAAAAAATGCAGCAGCCATTTGTGTGTGTGTGTGTATGACCTCCGACCCTAATGTTTTGATCTGTGCGTGCGTGCGTGCGTGCGTGCGTGCGTGCGTGCGTGCGTGCGTGCGTGCGTGCGTTCGTGTGTAGAAATGGGATGTTGGGCTGTGAAGAAAATGTAGGTGAGAGACAGGCGTGGGCAGCATCCCAAATTGTACCCTATCACCAACATAGTGCATTACTTTTGACCAGAACCCATGGGGGGCCATTTGGGATGCAGTCATGGAGCCATTATGTGGCCTTAGGACATGAAGAATTAGCAGACTGAGTCCACTCATCCTTCATGCTGCTGTTGAGTGTGTTTATGCTCCAAGAAGGTCCATGATAGAGTTTTGGGATGTGTCCCAAATGGCACCCTATTCCCTGTATAGTGCACTACTTTTGACTTGAGCCTTTTGGGCACTGGTAAAAAGATGTGCACTATAAAGGGAATAGGGTGCCATTTGGTTTGGCGTGAGTGCATTTCTTCCATATCATACGTTCACAATAATTTTATATTCTTTCATTGCTCCGACAGGACTGTATACCTTGTATTATTGTTATTATGATTTAACATTAAGTAATGCTCCTCTGTATAACGGTTCTACTTGATTGTTATTTTACATAAACAAAGATATTATATAAATGTGCTTTTATTTACATTTTTGTTTAATTTAATATTTTTTTTCAAATTGTATGTAATTATTTTTCCACAGTATTGCAGAAAATAAAAAGACACAGCCTTCATAAAACAAGGATAACCTGCCTTATTTCACAGTTTAAATGAAACACATAATGTATGTCTGAAATTGTACCCTATTCCCTAAGTGTCCCAAATGGCATCCTATCCTATCATTATCTTATACTATCACGTTTTAAGGTACGGTTGAAGTCGGAAGTTTACATACACCTTAGCCAAATACATTTAAATTTCAGTTTTTCACAATTCCTGACATTTAATCATAGTAGAAATTCCCTGTCTTAGGTCAGTTAGGATCACCACTTTATTTTAAGAATGTGAAATGTCAGAATAATAGTAGAGATAATGATTTATTTCAGCTTTTATTTCTTTCATCACATTCCCAGTTGGTCGGAAGTTTACATACACTCAATTAGTATTTGGTAGCATTGCCTTTAAATTGTATAACTTGGGTCAAACGTTACGGGTAGCCTTCCACAAGCTTCCCACAATAAGTTGGGTGAATTTGTGACTGACTTGTAACTGAGTCAGGTTTGTAGGCCTCCTTGCTCGCACACGCTTTTTTCAGTTTTTCAGTTCTGCCCACAAATTTTCTATGGGATTGAGGTCAGGGCTTGACTTTGTTGTCCTTAAGCCATTTTGCCACAACTTTGGAAGTATGTTTGGGGTCATTGTCCATTTGGAAGATCAATTTGCGACCAATCTTTAACTTCCTGACTGATGTCTTGAGATGTTGCTTCAATATATCCACATAATTTCCACCCCTCATGATGCCATCTATTTTGTGACGTGCACCAGTCCCTCCTGCACCAAAGCACCCCCACAACATGATGCTGCCACTCCCATGCTTCACGGTTGGGATGGTGTTCTTCGGGCTTGCAAGCCACTCCCTTTTTCCTCCAAACATAATGATGGTCATTATCGCCAAACAGTTCTATTTTTGTTTCATCAGACCAAAGGACATTTGTCCAAAAAGTACAATCTTTGTCCCCATGAGCAGATGCAAACCGTAGTCAGGCTTTTTTATGGTGGTTTTGGAGCAGTGTGTTTTTCCTTGCTGAGCGGCCTTTCAGGTTATGTCGATATAGGACTCGTTTTACTGTGGATATAGATACTGTTGTACCTGTTTCCTCCAGCATCTTCACAAGGTCCTTTTCTGTTGTTCTGGGATTGATTTGCACTTTTTGCATCAAAGTGCGTTCATCTCTAGGAGACAGAACGCGTCTCCTTCCTGAGCGGTATGACGGCTGCGTGGTCCCATTGTGTTTATACTTGCGTACTATTGTTTGTACAGATGAACGTGGTACCTTCAGGCGTTTGGAAATTGCTCCCATGGATGAACCAGACTTGTGGAGGTCTATAATTTTTTTTATGAGGTCTTGGCTGATTTCTTTTGATTTTCCCATGATGTCAAGCAAAGAGGCACTGAGTTTGAAGGTAGGCCTTGAAATACATCCACAGCGATGAATCGGCAGAGCAGAATAGTTAGGTACATACAGGACATCCACAGGTACCCCTCCAATTGACTCAAATGATGTCAATTAGCCTATCAGAAACTTCTAAAGCCATGACATAATTTTCTGGAATTTTCCAAGCGGTTTAAAGGCACAGTCAACTTAATGTATGTAAACTTCTGACCCACTGGAATTGTGATACAGTGAATTATAAGTGACATAATCTGTCTGTAAACAATTCTTGGAAAAATTACTTGTGCCATGCACAAAGTAGATGTCCTAACCGACTTTCCAAAACGATAGTTTATTTGCAATAAATTTGTGGAGCTGTTGAAAAACGAGTTTTAATGACTCCAACCTAAGTGTATGGAAACTTCCGACTTCAACTGTATACACTAACTTTCACACATCTAGATGGCCGGGCCGGGTGGATGTGGCATCAGAGACAGCAGTGGGGTCAAATTGTAGACCTCCGTTCCTACATTTGAACATAAACATTGATTTTATCAAAGAAAACTATGCATTTTATCTCTGGGATCCTCAGGATGACCGATCAGGGCTAGGTAAGTAAATTATTTACCTTCAGGGGTGAATGTATCAAACCAGTTGCCGTGATAAAAGTTTTTGTTGTTGTTGTGCACTCTCCTCAAACAATAGCATGGTCTTTTTTCACTGTTGGCTACTTATATTTGGACACCGCAGTTAGATTAACAAGAATTTTTGCTTTCTGCTCATATAAGACATTTCTATGTCCCGTAAAGTTGGCTGTTGTATACAACGTCATTCTAGTCACATTAGCCCATGTTAGCAACAACCGTCCCGGTTTAGGGACACCAATCCCATAGAGCAGTGGTTCCCAAACTTTTTAAAGCACCGTACCCCTTCAAACATTCAACCTCCAGCTGCGCACCAGGGTCAGCGCACTCTCAAATGTTGTTTTTTGACATCATTGTAAGCCTGCCACACACACACTATACGATACATTTATTTAACATAAGAATTAGTGTGAGTTTTTGTCACAATCCGGCTCGTGGGAAGTGACAAAGAGCTCTTATAGGACAAGTGCACAAATAATAATAATCAATATTTTTGCTCTTTATTTAGCCATCTTACATATAAAACTTTATTTTTACATCGAAAATTGTAAATAACTCACCACAGGTTAATGAGAAGGGTGTGCTTGAAAGGATGCACATAACTCTGCGATGTTGGGTTGTACTGGAGAGACTCAGTCTTAAATAATTTTCCACACACAGTCTATGCCTGTATTTAGTTTTCATGCTAGTGAGGGCCGAGAATCCACTCTCACATAGGTACGTGGTTGCAAAGGGCATCAGTGTCTTAACAGCGTGATTTGCCAAGGCAGGATACTCTGAGCGCAGCCCAATCCATAAATCTGGCAGTGGCTTCTGATTAAATTCAATTTTCACAGAACCGATCGTTGCAATTTCGATGAGGCTCTCTTGTTCAGATATTGTTAAGTGGACTGGAGGCAGGGCATGAAAGGGATAACGAATCCAGTTGTTTGTGTTATCCGTTTCGGGAAAGTTAATTTGCACACAAAAAAAATCATACAATGATGTAAAGACCTGTGTGTTGTCCTTGTTAATGCAGACAGAGAAGAGCGCCAACATCTTAATCATAGCCTCAATTTTGTCCCACACATTGAATATAGTTGCGGAGAGTCCCTGTAATCCTAGATTCAGATCATTCAGGCGAGAAAAAACATCACCCAGATAGGCCAGTCATGGGAGAAACTCATCCTCATGCAAGCGGTCAGCCAAGTGAAAATGATGGTCAGTAAAGAAAACTTTAAGTTTAAAAAAAAAAACGTGTCAATACTTTGCCCCCTGATAACCAGCGCACTTCTGTATGTTGTAAAAGCGTTACATGGTCGCTGCCCATATCATTGCATAGTGCAGAAAATACACGAGAGTTCAGGGGCCTTGCTTTAACAAAGTTAACAATTTTCACTGTAGTGTCTTTGTGTCTTTGGCTATGCCGGATTAAGTGCTATGACATGCTATTCTATGAAATCCTTTCTCTGTAATTAATATTACCTGATTGAGCTAATCATGCAAATGTAATTAACTAGAAAGTCGGGGCACCACAAAATAATATTTATAGAGCTGTTATCTTCCGAATAAACTCTTAAAGACCTAGTAATATTTTACATCAATAGCAGTCAATATTATTCGTCACCTTATTTCAGTCTCATCTGAATGTTGTAAATTCTTGGTTATCTTCACGAACCCTGGCTAACAAGTTGAATCAGCAATACAAAATTGGGTTTAATTATTTATTTACTAAATACCTAACTAATCACACAGAATTACATATACACAGAATGAATCATACCTTGATTACAAATTATGTCATAAAGGAAAACTTCCCTAGCGGACGGAACAGATATGACAGCTGGTTACACAAAGAAAATCAAAATCAAATCAAATCAAATCCAATTTATTTATATAGCCCTTCGTACATCAGCTGATATCTCAAAGTGCTGTACAGAAACCCAGCCTAAAACCCCAAACAGTAATAATGCAGGTGTAGAAGCACGCATAAGATTCTGGGTTGGGTTTGAGTGAAAGAGCGGGAAGACTGAAGAACAAAGGGAGAAGCGATGTCTCTATCGGGCCGTAGGCAGCTACTCTATCGTAAATACAGAATCTTATGCATTCTAAATTACCGCCCATTTGGAAAAGGAAAATGCAATAAATATTTACTCTGAGCTGCGCTTCAATAGGTTGGTGGTAGATGGAAGGCCATGTTGCCCAACAGAGTCCTTTGAAGAGTGTCTCTGGTGGTGAACGGGAAACGTTGTAGTGTCGTCGTTGTGTGGTAGACGGGATACTCTGTCTGTCCTTTCCCAGTCCACGCTTGGCGGCTGTAGTGAATCAGAGTTCAAAGTTCATACCCCGTTGCAATGCTTATATGCTCATGCTATATTCTGGCTGGTATTGTCGAAATTCATCATATTCGACGTGTCGATCGTCCTCTTCATGTGGGAATTCAATGCTAATTTCGTTAGGTAGCTGAGATTGGCTTTGCTCTGTAGTTATTATCTGAACCCTTCTGACATTGGATCGTCATCCTAATGTACCCGGAACAGGAGGTTACATTTCCACTTATATAGTGGAGGGAGAAGGGTGTGTTTCACAGTCTACAACCCCTGTCTCTTCACAAGGGCGGGCCACTGATTGAGCAGAACCCTAACCTTATGAAAACCCAAATCTCTCATTTGGAAGCTAAAATTACATTTCATCTGGTACCAAATATTTTTATATTTAAACATTTGAATTGCACAACAATTCCATGTGAATCTGATAACTATAATGTGTAGACTTTCCCAGATACAGTTTAGGTCGTCCTGTCATCAGTCATAATGTCTCAGATGACAACCGAACTGACATCATATTCATTAAGTACCAACGCATATGTTCAACTGGTTGGATTACCAAAATATGGTTAATTTCCCCCCACCTTCTGATGTTTCCAGAATCTCTATGTTAACCAAGGGATTTTCAATAGTCACATCAGTAGGGTAGAGAGAGGAAAAAAGGGGGGAGAGGTATTTATGACTGTCATAAACCTACCCCCAGGTCAGCGTCATGACATGTCCAAAAGTTCTTTCAAGCTGTCAGACATTCCCTTGGCAGCAAGAGCCTCTCAGTGGATGCTGCAGTGTACCCAAGTGGCGTCGGGAGCAACTGCTTGCATGCGCTTTACCACTCCACTGTCTTCCTGTCATGGCTTTTGCGCCATCAGTACAGATACCAACACATCTTGACCACCAAAGTCCATTTGATGTCACAAAGCTGTCCAGTACTTAATAAAAAATATCCTCTCCTGTCCTGGTTTCCAGTGGTTTGCAGAAGAGGATGTCTTCCTTAATTGACCCCACATAAATGTAACAGATATACCAGAAATGTGCCAGGTCTGTTGACTCATCCAGCTGTAATGCATAGAATTCACTGGCTTGTATGCGAAGCAGTAATTGTTTCAAAACATCTCCTGCCTTGTCACTGATGCATCGTGAAACAGTGTTGTTTGATGAAGACATTGCCTGTATTGTTTTTTTTTGCCTTTTCCCCCAGCATTGTCCCAGCCATATCTGCGGCAGTTAAGTCCTCCACAATTGTATGGGGCTTGCCTGTCCTAGCCACTCGGTAGCTCACCATATAAGACGCTTCTAGCCACTTCTTATTAATGGTGTCTGTTGCTTTTATACATGTCTTACTACTTGAAAGTCATCTTAATTCTCACTCAAAAAACTCCTGTGGCTTATTTTTCAAATTGGCATGTTTTGTTTGTAAATGTCTGCGCAGGAGTGAAGGTTTGATCGAGTTGTGAGATAGTACTTTTGCACATATGACACACTGTAGCTGAGGAAAGGCGCTACTCCCAATAAGTGAACCCCAAATCAATGTAGTTCTCATCATATTTGCACCTCTTCGATGGTTCAACGTCCCTGTCTGTTGCTTTCCCGGGTAAGGGGGCAGTAGCTCTTTGGCTGCATCAGATTAACAACTGTTAGTGTCCATGCTAGCTGGGCTAACAACAAATGTAGAATTACTGATGCTAGCATTGAATGTGCTCGTGGAGCAGAACAACTTGTGTCATCGACAGGTGCAGTGCTGCTGGTAGTAGCAGTACTACCAGTAGAGCTGGTATGCGTCTCTATGGACGTGAGCCTTACTTTTTTAAACCAATTTCAAGTAAACTGAATGAGCAGCAGCTACGTTTGGCTACATACGGACCATTAGTGGAATTCCTGCGAGAGAGTAACAGTTAATGTGATTGGATGTTATTTAACTAGGCTACCTGTATGACATTGTGTTGTTATTTCGCTGAACACTAGATGGTTTAATTTTATTTTTGACAGTGAAACAAGGCTACTCAGGCGAGAGAAAACAAAAAATGTATAACGCCATTGGAAAATATAAATTGACTGTTTGAAAATGAAAAAAAAAAAAAAGTTGTGAATCACATTTTTATTTGGCGTACCCCGGTTTGGGAATACCTGTCATAGAGGTTGACCAATATCTGTATTCTATGCTTGTGCTTTTTGAATAACCAATTTCTGTGTTCATAAAAGTGACTGTAATCCCCACTATCAGCATCTGCAATTTGACTGTACGCCCAGACCCTTGTTTTGAGAACAAAATATCTCAGCTTCTGTCAGCTTAGAGAGAAGAAGCCTTGTGAGATATTGGTTTGTGTTACGTACGCCTCTTGGAGGGAACACAACACCCTGCTACATTTTAACTCCCCATGGCATGAAAAAGTATGTGATCGTGGGTGCGGGGAAGGACAACAGAGGCAGAGAAAAATACAGTTTATAGGGAATTTATTCTTCCTTAACACGGTAAGGTGGGGAAAAGGGGCTGGACGGAACCAAAGCAAAGAAAGTAAAAATTCAAAAGAGTCCCCTCTCCTACCTTCCCACTACTTACCTAACTTTTAGTACCACCTTGCGCACTAACCAAAATACAGGAGGTGGTCTGCCCAAGTCTTACCTAGTGTGCATAGACAGTAAATACTACGGGTTATGTATGCACGCAGGCCTCTTGCCTAAACACTCCCAAGGTGCGTTCCCCTTCCCCCCCGGGAACAAATGAAACAGAATAATTACTAATACTTTAAGGGAACAATTTTAATAATCATAAACACTAAGTCCTATTGGCATACACATACCTCAGGAGTAGCTGCTACAAAATACCTTCAACAAAACTTCCACAGACTAACAACCAACACAGGACATCAAAGAAGCTCTCTCTCCTGGCAAAGGAACACTGGCTTTTATCCAGCTGGAGAAGGAGTTGGTAATTGAAGACAGCTGTTTCCCCTGACGAGAGGGAGGGTTCAGAGCTCCAATCATCAATGGGGCCGACCAATCAGCTGCTTGAGGAATCCAGGATTCCATTTCCTGAAATACACACACGTACAAACCCACAACAACACAGAAACTGGGGAACGTAACAGTCTGTCACATGCATAACTCAGAATTGGTCAGTCACATGAATGAAGAAACATTAACGATGAATTCATTATGAGTGATGAATAAGCTAAATCATGCAAATATAACTTGTCTGCAGTATATAAGAGAACTAACGGGACTGCCCCAGGAGAGCTCCTGATCGACATGTGCATTTGGTGCATTGAGCTATTTGCAACCTCTCCAGCACGCTGATAATAAGGAATTATTCATTTAAGATTGACTTCGAGTGTCCCTGTGTAGAATTTCAGAACTTTTTGGTTGTACAACTGACTAGGTATCCCCCTTTCACTTTTCCTTTCCATTTGGGTTCCATGTAAAACCCTTTCTACATGGAACCCAAAGGGAAAGGAAAAGTGAAAGGGGGATACCTAGTCAGTTGTACAACCAAAAAAGTTCTACCTCTAACCAAAAATAGTTCTCCTTTTGAAAAATTATGTGGACACCCCTTCAAATGAGTGGATTTGGCTATTTCAGCCACACCCGTTGCTGACAGGTGCATAAAATCAAGCACATAGACATGCAGTCTCCATAGACTGGCCTTAATGAAGAGCTCAGTGACTTTCAACGTGGCACCGTCATAGGATGCCACCTTTCCACAAGTCAGTTCATAAAATGTCTGCCCTTCTAGAGCTTCCCCGGTTAACTGTAGGCGATGTTATTGTTAAGTGGAAACGTGTAGGAGCAACAATGCTTCAGCCATGAAGTGGTAGGCCACACAAGCTCACAGAATGGGATTGCTGAGTGTTGAAGCGTGTAGCGTGTAAAAATGGTCTGTCCTCAGTTGCAACACTCACTGCCGAGTTCCAAATTGCCTCTGGAAGCAACGTCATCACAAGAACTGTTCATCGGGAGCTTCATGAATTGAGATTCCATGGCCGAGCAGCCGCACACAAGCCTAAGATCACAAAACGCAATGGCCAGCATAGGCTGGAGTGGTGTAAAGCTCGCTGCCATTGGACTCTGGAGTAGTGGAAACGCGTTCTCTGGAATTATGAATTAATCTGGGTTTGGCTGATGCCAGGAGAATGCTACCTGCCCGAATGCATAGTACCAACTGTAACGATTGGTGGAGGATAAATAATGGTCTGGGGCTGTTTTTCATGGTTCGGGCTATGCCCTTTAGTTCCAGCGAAGGGAAATCTTAATGCTACAGCATGCAATGACATTCTAGACGATTCTGTGCTTCCAACTTTGTGGCAACAGTTTGGGGAAGGCCCTTTCCTGTTTCAGCATAACAATGCCCTTGTGCACAAAGTTAGGTTCATACAGAAATGGTTTGTCGACATCGATGTGGAAGAAATTGACTGGCTCGCACAGAGCCCTGACCTCAACCCCATCGAACACCTTTGGGATGAATTGGAACACCGACTGCGAGCCAAGCCTAATCGCCCAACATCAATGACCAAATTTACTAATGCTCTTGTGGCTGAATGGAAGCAAGTCCCTGCAGCAATGTTCTAACATCTAATGGAATGCCTTTCCAGAATAGTGTAAGCTGTTATTGCAGAAAAGGGGGAAACCAACTCTATATTAATTGGGGAGTGAGTGGCACAGTGGTCTAAGGCACTGCATCGCAGTGCTAGAGGCATCACTACAGACCCGGGTTTGATCCCAGGCTGTATCACAACCAGCAGTGATCGGGAGCCCCATAGTGCGGCGCACAATTTGCCCCAGCGTCGCCCGGGTTAAGGGAGGGTTTGTCACGGGTAGACTGTCATTGTATATAAGGATTTGTTCTTAACTGGCTTGCCTAGTTAAATAAAAAAATATCAATGATTTTGAAATGAGATGTTTGACGAAAAGGTGTCCGCATACTTCTGGTCATGTAGTGTAGCACCTTTTTTTCTAAGAGTGCAGTACATCGTGTTCATAGCATTTCGGTAAGCAGTACATTCAGAAAGGTCTTTACAGATAACCACAGCCCCCTTCTTCGACATATACAGGAGAGAGAGACAGAGAATGAGAGGGAGAGAGACAGCGCAGGGGAGCAAGACAGAGAGAGAGAGAGCGAGAGAAAGGGAGACATACAGAGATGGAGGGAGGGAGTGAGTTGGAGGGAGAGAGAGAAAGAGTGCACAGGGAAGCAAAAGAAAGGGAGGGAGACAGAGAGATAGCAGGAGAGATGGAGAGAGCAAGAGGTGGAGAGGAGGGGTGACTGATTCATCCTGGGTGGTTTAGCAGTCATTATGCTAAAGCCCTGTGCTTCCCTCTCCTCAGTCCCCTTCTCCTCTTTTCAGTCCCCCTCTCCTCTCCTTCCCTCTCCTCCAGCCCAGTGACTGGAATAACCTTCAGCATTTCACTTTTGTTCAGATGTGTATATTGTGAATCATACGGACTGTCAAAATGTTCATATTTTGCACCGTTCAGCTGTGGTTTGGAAATATATAATGATAATATTTCAAAGTGATGTAATGCATTCCAAGACATTTGTCTTTCACACCTCCTCTGTCTCTCTACAGATTATGTCACAGTCTCAGGGAGGGAGGCTGGGTCTCTGGCTGTTCCTTTTCCAATCTGCAGCGTGCTTCTGCCATCTGGTGGCATACATTTTATTTATTTTTTATTTTATTTTTAATTTCACCTTTATTTAACCAGGTAGGCAAGTTGAGAACAAGTTCTCATTTACAATTGCGACCTGGCCAAGATAAAGCAAAGCAGTTCAACACATACAACAACACAGAGTTACACATGGAGTAAAACAAACATACAGTCAATAATACAGTAGAAAAATAAGTCTATATACAATGTGAGCAAATGAGGTGAGATAAGGGAGGTAAAAGCAAAAAGAAAGGCCATGGTGGCAAAGTAAATACAATATTGTCACGTTCTGACCATAGTTCTTTTGTATTTTCTGTGTTTAGTGTGGTCAGGGCGTGATTTGGGTGGGTTATCTATGTGTTGTGTTTCTATGTTGGGTTTGTTGTTTGGCCTGATATGGTTCTCAAACAGAGGCAGGTCTTTGTCATTGTCTCTGATTGGGAACCATATTTAGGTAGCCTGTTTTGTGTTGGGTTTTGTGGGTGGTTGTCTTCTGTCTTTGTGTCTATGCACCAGATAGGACTGTTTCGGTTTTTCCCACATTTGTTGTTTTTGTATTTTGTAGTGTTCACGTTTATTGTCTTAATTAAAGTCATGATGAACACTAACCACGCTGCGCTTTGGTCCGATCCCTGCTACACCTCCTCTTCAGACGAAGAGAAGGAAATCTGCCGCTACAAATATAGCAAGTAAAACACTGGACTGGTAGATTTGCAGTGGAAGAATGTGCAAAGTAGAGATAGAAATAATGGGGTGCAAAGGAGCAAAATAAATAAATACAGTAGGGTGAGAGGTAGTTGTTTGGGCTAAATTATAGATGGGCTATGTACAGGTGCAGTAATCTGTGAGCTGCTCTGACAGCTGGTGCTTAAAGCTAGTGAGGGAGATAAGTGTTTCCAATTTCAGAGATTTTTGTAGTTCGTTCCAGTCATTGGCAGCAGAGAACTAGAAGGAGAGGCGGCCAAAGGAAGAATTGGTTTTGGGGGTGACCAGAGAGATATACCTGCTGGAGCACGTGCTACAGGTGGGTGCTGCTATGGTGACCAGCGAGCTGAGATAAGGGGGGACTTTACCTAGCAGGGTCTTGTAGATGACCTGGAGCCAGTGGGTTTGGCGACGAGTATGAAGCGAGGGCCAGCCAACGAGAGCGTACAGGTCGCAGTGGTGGGTAGTATATGGGGCTTTGGTGACAAAACGGATGGCACTGTGATAGACTGCATCCAATTTATTGAGTAGGGTATTGGAGGCTATTTTGTAAATGACATCGCCGAAGTCGAGGATCAGTAGGATGGTCAGTTTTACAAGGGCATGTTTGGCAGCATGAGTGAAGGATGATTTGTTGCGAAATAGGAAGACAATTCTAGATTTAACTTTGGATTGGAGATGTTTGATGTGAGTCTGGAAGGAGAGTTTACAGTCTAACCAGACACCTAGGTATTTGTAGTTGTCCACATATTCTAAGTCAGAACCGTCCAGAGTAGTGATGCTGGACGGGCGGGCAGGTGCAGGCAGCGATCGGTTGAAGAGCATGCATTTCGTTTTACTTGTATTTAAGAGCAACTGGAGGCCACGGAAGGAGAGTTGTATGGCATTGAAGCTCGTCTGGAGGGTTGTTAACACAGTGTCCAAAGAAGGGCCAGAAATATACAGAATGGTGTCGTCTGCGTAGAGGTGGATCAGAGAATCACCAGCAGCAAGAGCGACATCATTGATGTATACAGAGAAGAGAGTCGGTCCAAGAATTGAACCCTGTGGCACCCCCATAGAGACTGCCAGAGGCCCGGACAACAGGCCCTCCGATTTGACACACTGAACTCTATTAGAGAAGTAGTTGGTGAACCAGGCAAGGCAATCATTTGAGAAACCAAGGCTATCGAGTCTGCCGATGAGGATGTGGTGATTGACAGAGTCGAAAGCCTTGGCCAGGTCAATAAATACGGCTGCACAGTATTGTTTCTTATCGATGGCGGTTAAGATATCGTTTAGGACCTTGAGCGTGGCTGAGGTGCACCCATGACCAGCTCTGAAACCAGATTGCATAGCGGAGAAGGTATGGTGGGATTCGAAATGGTCGGTGATCTGTTTGTTGATTTGGCTTTCGAAGACCTTAGAAAGACAGGGTAGGATAGATATAGGTCTGTAGCAGTTTGGGTCAAGAGTGTCCCCTCCTTTGAAGAGGGGGATGACCGCAGCTGCTTTCCAATCTTTGGGAATCTCAGACAACACGAAAGAGAGGTTGAACAGGCTAGTAATGGGGGTTGCAACAATTTCGGCAGATAATTTTAGAAAGAAAGGGTCCAGATTGTCTAGCCCGGCTGATTTGTAGGGGTCCAGATTTTGCAGCTCTTTCATAACATCAGCTGACTGGATTTGGGAGAAGGAGAAATGGGGAAGGCTTGGGCGAGTTGCTGTTGGGGGTGCAGTGCTGTTGACCGGGGTAGGGGTAGCCAGGTGGAAAGCATGGCCAGCCGTAGAGAAATGCTTATTGAAATTCTCAATTATAGTGGATTTATCGGTGGTGACAGTGTTTCCTATCCTCAGTGCAGTGGGCAGCTGGGAGGAAGTGTTCTTATTCTCCATGGACTTTACAGTGTTCCAGAACTTTTTTGAGTTTGTGTTGCAGGAAGCAAATTTCTGCTTGAAAAAGCTAGCCTTGGCTTTTCTAACTGCCTGTGTATATTGGTTTCTAGCTTCCCTGAAAAGTTGCATATCACGGGGGCTGTTCGATGCTAATGCAGAATGCCATAGGATGTTTTTGTGTTGGTTAAGGGCAGTCAGGTCTGGAGAGAACCAAGGGCTATATCTGTTACTGGTTCTAAATTTCTTGAATGGGGCATGCTTATTTAAAATGGTGAGGAAGACATTTAAAAAAAATAACCAGGCATCCTCTACTGACGGGATGAGATCAATATCCTTCCAGGATACCCCGGCCAGGTCGATTAGAAAGGCCTGCTCGCTGAAGTGTTTCAGGGAGCGTTTGTTTGACAGTGATGAGTGGAGGTCGTTTGACCGCTGACCCATTACGGATGCAGGCAATGAGGCAGTGATCGCTGAGATCTTGAACGTAACGACCGAACGAGGATAGGAGAGAATTGACTCCACAGAAGTTGGTGACGCCTTAATTGGGGAGGACGGGCTTGTGGTAATGGCTGGAGCAGAATAAATGGAATGGTATCAAATACATGGTTTCCATTTGCGCTGTTCCAGACATTACTATGAGCCGTCCTGCCCTCAGCAGCCTCGACTGACTGACTTGTCTCCTGTGGCCTACGGCTTTTGTGAAAATATGTAGAGAGAACAGAGGTGAGATGAGCCCACAGTAGATTGTATTTCCTCAAGCTGCTCTAAATTCAAATTAGTTGTATTTATTTTGCACAAATTATAACAGGTGACAAACAGAAATTGAAGAAGTAAAATATGGTTTACAAAGAATTTGCATGTGCCGTGAAAAGGCCTTTGAAATTACTATTAAAACAATTGTTAACTTTAAAACCTCTTTGGGATAGGTGTGCCGCTGTTTGCAATCCCAAGGATGCCAGCTACATAACAAATGGTCGTTTTGTTCAATAAAGTCCTTCTTTATATCCCAAAAAAGTCAGTTTAGTTGGCGCGCTTGATTCAGTAATCTACCTGTTTCCCTCATTCAAAATGCATACAAAGGATTCCCAAAAGTTACCAATAAACTTTGTCCAAACAAGTCAAGCAACTTAAGACGGAGAATAGTATGTTCATTACCGGAGATAAATAACGAAGTGCGCGCCCTCATTCACACGCGCCACAATAGTACAGCCAAAGTGGGAGCCACCTAGAAAAACTACAAATTCTAGCAAATTTTTCAAAAAACAAGCCTGAAACTCTTTCTAAAGTCTCTTGACATCTACTGGAAGCCTTAGGAACTGCAATCTGGGAGGTATTCCTTTGATTTTCCCATAGACAGCCATTTCAATGAGTGGTGACCTAAAAAAAAAGAAATCTGGATGGACTCTCCTCGGGTTTTCGCCCGCCATATCAGTTCTGTTATACTCACATACATTATTTTAACAGTTATAGAAATTGTAGAGTGTTGTCTATCCAATACTACCAATTATATGCATATCCTAGCTTCTGGGACTGAGTAACAGGCAGTTTACTTTGGGCACCTCAGTCATCCAAACTTCCGAATACTGCCCCCTATCCCTAAGATTAATACTTTTTATAACCAGGACAGGACGAGAGATTGTTAACTTTAATACTTTTTATAACCAGGACAGGACGAGAGAGTGTTGACAAGAGACAGCAACATAGAATACTAAGAGACAGCAACAGAGGGCAGACAAGAAAAACAGCAACAGATGTCACAGAAAAAGCGATGGAGAGAGGGGTAAGCACACAGTAGACTGTATCACTTAAAGCTGCTCTATGGATTCTAATTACTGTGCTCTCTGTGTGTGTGTGTGTGAGGGTGTTTGTGCACTGTGGGATTCTTTAATCAGTTTGGCTTATTGGACAGGTCAGAGCCTATGTTTGAAGTTGTTGAGTGGTTTTTGCCAATACACTGTAGATGTAAATGTTCCAGAGTAGAGAGTAGAGATTGTTCCAGAGTAGAGAGTACCCACATTAGCAACTGTAATTGAGTACTAGCAGTGTCTGCTGTGGCAGGTGGGAAGGTGCAAGTTACCTGAAAAATATCTAATCTCTCAATGTTCATCTCAAACTGCGCCAAATTCATGCATTTAGCTGTTGAAATTCTTTTTCTTTTCTTTTTTCGCTTGGGAGTATGCTCCTCAACCCCCCTAATGGCTTTGGGCTAAGTCCTAAATGTTTTCAAATCCTAGAAACGCCCCTGGGCAAGGCATACTCTACCTTTACAGTCGACATTCCCGTTTAACTTGTTCAATAAGGTGATGGAAAAAAGGTTAGGAGATCTCAATCATAGACAGACTGATTAGACACAAGGAAAACCTGCCCATAATGTGACAGGAAGAGAACCGTCCTGAAGTTCACAACATTTTGTAATTGTGTAACACCATATTGAGATTGGTAAATACTGTTCAATCAATTAGTAATAAAACCGATACACGAGTGTTACACTGGAAAGTGAGTAAGGTGCTATTTATTTGAAGACCTTACCACTGGTA
The DNA here is from genome assembly GCF_045679555.1 of Salvelinus alpinus. Taxonomy (NCBI): domain Eukaryota; kingdom Metazoa; phylum Chordata; class Actinopteri; order Salmoniformes; family Salmonidae; genus Salvelinus; species Salvelinus alpinus. The sequence continues at coordinate 46,033,745 of NC_092115.1, forward strand.
AAGTATGATGTAGCCTACATATGGATGTAATGGCCTGCTTTCCAAAGACAAACAAAATAGAGCGTGCATTTATATATTAAATGTTCTAATGCCTCTATTGATATGGACATTTGAGAATATAAGACAGTTGAATGTCTCCCATAATGGATTAATCAATGTAACGACTTTCTTCCTGGGATGAAGGAGAGGACCAAAATGCAGCGCGGTTAGTGTTCAACATGTTTAATTTGAACATAAACGGTGAACACTTACAACAATACCAAAACAACAAACGTGAAAGCCGAGACAGTCCTATCTGGTGCAGAACACAAACACAGAGACAGGAAACAAACACCCACAAAATCCCAACACCAAACAAGCCACCTATATATGATTCCCAATCAGGGACAACGATTCACAGCTGTCCCTGATTGAGAACCATATTAGGCTGGACACAGAAACAGACGAACTAGACACACAACATAGAATTCCCACCCAGCTCACGCCCTGACCAACACTAAACAAGCAAAACACATAAGAACTCTGGTCAGGACGTTACAGTACCCCCCTCCTGAGGTGCGGACTCCGAACGCACCCCTACAACTCAAGAGGAGGGTCTGGGTGGGCATCTGTCCGCGGTGGCGGCTCCGGCGCAGGACGAGGACACCACTCCACCACTGTCTTTGTCCCCCTCCTTAGCGTCCTTTGAGTGGCGACCCTCGCCCACGACCTTGGCCTAAGAATCCTCCCCAAGGCCCCCACATGATTTAGGAGGTAGCTCAGTACAGAGAGGTAGCTCAGGACAGAGAGGTAGCTCAGGACAGAGAGGTAGCTCAGTACAGAGAGGTAGCTCAGGACAGAGGGGCAACTCCGGACTAATGGCAGCTCCGGACTGACTGGCAGCTCCGGACTGACTGGCAGCTCCGGACTGTAGGGCAGCTCCGGACTGTAGGGCAGCTCATGACTGTAGGGCAGCTCATGACTGACTGGCAGCTCATGACTGTAGGGCAGCTCATGACTGTAGGGCAGCTCATGACTGTAGGGCAGCTCATGACTGTAGGGCAGCTCATGACTGTAGGGCAGCTTATGACTGTAGGGCAGCTCATGACTGTAGGGCAGCTCATGACTGTAGGGCAGCTCCTGACTGGAAGGCGGCTCTGGCGGCTCCTGACTGGCAGGCGGCTCTGGCGGCTCCTGACTGGCTGGCGGCTCTGGCGGCTCCTGACTGGCTGGCGGCTCTGGCGGCTCCTGACTGGCTGGCGGCTCTGGCGGCTCCTGACTGGCTGGCGGCTCTGGCGGCTCCTGACTGGCTGGCGGCTCTGGCGGCTCCTGACTGGCTGGCGGCTCTGGCGGCTCCTGACTGGCTGGCGGCTCTGGCGGCTCCTGACTGGCTGGCGGCTCTGGCGGCTCCTGACTGGCTGGCGGCTCTGGCGGCTCCTGACTGGCTGGCGGCTCTGGCGGCTCCTGACTGACGGACGGCTCTGGCGGCTCCTGACTGACGGACGGCTCTAATGGCTCCTGACAGACGGACGGCTCTAATGGCTCGGGACAGACGGGCGGCTCTGAAGGCGCTGGGCAGACGGGCGGCTCAGACGGTGCTGGGCAGACGGATGGCTCAGACGGCGCTGGGCAGACGGATGGCTCAGACGGCGCTGGGCAGACGGATGGCTCAGACGGCGCTGGGCAGACGGATGGCTCAGACGGCGCTGGGCAGACGAGCAGTGCAGGCGGCGTTGAGCAGGCAGGCAGTGCAGACGGTGTTGGGCAGGCAGGCAGTGCAGACGGTGCTGGGCAGGCAGGCAGTGCAGGCGGCGTTGAGCAGACGGCCGACTCTGACCTGCTGAGGCGCACAGTAGGCCTGGTGCGTGGTGCCGGAACTGGAGGTACTGGGCTGGAGACACGCACCATAGGGAGAGTGCGTGGTGCTGGAACTGGAGGTACTGGGCTGGGGCGGGAAGGTGGCGCCGGATATACCGGACCGTGCAGGCGTACTGGCTCCCTTGAGCACTGAGCCTGCCCAACCTTACCTGGTTGAATGCTCCCCGTAGCCCGTCCAGTGCGGGGAGGTGGAATAACCCGCACTGGGCTGTGTAGGCGAACCGGGGACACCATACGTAAGGCTGGTGCCATGTACACCGGCCCGAGGAGACGTACTGGAGGCCAGATATGTAGAGCCGGCTTCATGGCACTTGGCTCAATGCTCAATCTAGCCCGGCCCGTGCGGGGAGGTGGAATAACCCGCACCGGGCTATGCACACGTACAGGAGACACCGTGCGCTCTTCCGCATAACACGGTGTCTGCCCGTACTCCCGCTCTCCACGGTAAGCATGGGAAGTGGGCACAGGTTTCCTACCTGCAATTGCCACACTACCCTTTAGCCTCCCCCCAATAAATTTTTGGGATTTCTTCTCGGGTTTCCGTGCTAGCCGTGTACATTCATAACGCCAGTTCCTCTCTCCAGTTGCCTCCAGCTGTTCCCATGGGAGGTGATCCTTTCCAACCTTAGCCCAGGGTCCTTTTCCGTTCATGATTTCCTCCCATGACCATTCCTCCTGGTACCGCTGCTGCTGTTGCTGCTGCCCGTTGCCACGCTGCTTGGTCCGGGTAGGGTGGGTGTTTCTGTAACGACTTTCTTCCTGGGATGAAGGAGAGGACCAAAATGCAGCGCGGTTAGTGTTCAACATGTTTAATTTGAACATAAACGGTGAACACTTACAACAATACCAAAACAACAAACGTGAAAGCCGAGACAGTCCTATCTGGTGCAGAACAGAAACACAGAGACAGGAAACAAACACCCACAAAATCCCAACACCAAACAAGCCACCTATATATGATTCCCAATCAGGGACAACGATTCACAGCTGTCTCTGATTGAGAACCATATTAGGCTGGACACAGAAACAGACGAACTAGACACACAACATAGAATTCCCACCCAGCTCACGCCCTGACCAACACTAAACAAGCAAAACACATAAGAACTCTGGTCAGGACGTTACAATCAAACAGGTTACACACTTACAAGTAATGTTTCAAAGATGTAACTGCAGATCTAACTGTACGGGTCATCTCAGAGGTAACCAGGTTAAAACACACAACCAACAAATTAAACATTTGATCGTTACATTCATGTCCTTTTTAAAAAACATAATACTTAGCAATATAATGTCATCTAACAAATTGGGCCAACACCTCTGCCTATAACTTTGGTTAATAACTTTATACAAAAATGTGTTAATAACTTTGGTCCTAAGAAATGTGATAAAAAGAAGGACAAATTGCATTGCTGTTCAATCTATGGAAAGCCAAGTGTATCATATTCACTGTGCTTAGGGGGAAACATACTGTATACATGTAAACATGTACTGTCTATATGAATAAAATGTATCTATTTCAATTAGATAAATGTGAGATTATGTCAGTGGTCTTGCTACATGTACCTGTGTCGTGTTTTTTAGCACGTTGGTAAATGCATATGGGGTAAATATATATTGGGGAGGGTGCATACCTGCTATTTCCTCAGACTAATACAAGCATTAATAAATATCATTATAAATAAAACATACAAAGTGCATTTCAAGGGCAGTTGTCTAAAGCTCCAAACTCTCCTGCATTAAGCACACATTTTCTGCCAGACATTTTACATTTAGTTTAATGGTGTTCCTTGAATATCAGACTTTAGGTTAAGTGGGTTCATTGGAGCGCTATGGCTGCGTTTACACAGGCAGTCCAATTCTGACCTTTTTTCCACTAATTGGAATTTTGACCAATCAGATCTGAAAAATAGTTGATGTTAAAGGTCTGATGTGATTGGTCAAAAGACCAATTAGTGGAAGATCAGAACTGGTCTACCTGTGTAAATGCAGCCATTGTGACGTCTACATCTGATCCAGCATGACCCAAGATGGCAGGCGTAGCCTACATGAGCTTGAGTTCTTTATTAAAGTCCCTGTGCAGTCAAAAATTGAATTGTCCTGTGTTTTATATATATATCCATGCTGAAGTTAAAATAATACCTTGAAATTGTGAAAATGATCATGTCCTTTTAGTGTAAGAGCTGTTTGAAAAGACTGCCTGAAATCTCCTTCGCGTAGAGTTGATCAGGCTGTTGATTGTGGCGTTTGGAACATTGTCCCACTCCTCTTCAATGACTGGGCAAAGTTGATGGATATTGAAACACGCTGTCATACAAGTCAATCCAGAGCATCCCAAACATGCACAATGGGTGACATGTTTGGTGAGTATGCAGGCCATGGAAGAACTGGGACATTTTCAGCTTCCAGGAATTGTAAAGATCTTTGCGACATGGGGCCGTGCATTATATCATGCTGAAACATGAGGCGATGGCAGCGGATGAATGGCAGGACGATGGGCCTCAGGATCTCGTCACGGTATCTCTGTGCATTCAAATTGCCATCGATAAAATGCAATTGTGTTCATTGTCCATAGCTTATGCCTACCCATAACATAACCCCACTGCCACCATGGGGCACTCTGTTCACAACGTTGACATCAGCAAACCGGTCGCCCATACGACTCCATACACGTGGTCTGCGGTTGTGAGGCCGGTTGGATGTACTGCCAAATTCTCTAAAATGACATTGGAGGCGGTTTATGGTAGAGAAATTAACATTCTATTCTCTGGCAACAGCTCTGGTGGACATTCCTGCGGTCAGCATGCCAATTGCACGCTCTGTCAAAACTTGAGACATCTGTGCCATTGTGTTGTGTGACAAAACTGCACATTTTAAAGTGGCCTTTTATTGTCCCCAGCACAAGGTGCACTGTGTAATGATCATGCTGTTTAATCAGCTTCTTTATATGCCACACCTGTCAGGTGAATGAATTACCTTAGCAAAAGAGAAACGCTCACTAACAGGGATGTAAACAAATTTGTGCACAAAATTTGAGAGAAATAGTACCCGCAAAACACAAGTCTCAACGTCAACAGCGAAGAAGCAACTCCTGGATGCTGGCCTTCTAGTCAATTTTGTATGGATTACTACTACCACATGTTCTAGTGTGTGAGAGGTTCAGGGGGGTTTTAGTATTTATTTTCTTTACCAAATTTCGCCGGTTTCCATAATTTTTTTCCAATCTAAAATCTATTTAAAATCAAACGAAAAGTTGGTGAATTTGAATATCAATATCAGGGTCAGGTGGCCGTGAAAGCTGAATGACCTGACGATAGTAAATGCCAAGTTAAATACTGTAAATACTAAATATGAATACATTGTCTTAGAAAATACAAATACCAAAATCTAAATCATATGACAAACACCAAGACCGTAAAAAGTGTATCCATATGGAGATCATTGTAAGTTATTAATCACATCATCCGGGCTCGTTTACCTGTAACTGAAGAAAATCATTTATAGCATGTTCATATTGATAAATATGAATTCAACCAACATATTTCTGTAGAATGCCATGTATGGACTTTCAGAGGCTTTCCCAGGATCCTTTTCTGTTTGTATTTTACCTCCAGAGAACAGTATACACACAAACAGGACAGGTGCATACACACTCGGCAAAAGAAGATGAAGCTTTCAATACACAAATGACTGGAGACGGAGACATGCTAAAACGTACAATGCACAGACAAGACACAGCCGTGTCACTCTACAAAACCCAGACCGGGTAGTCTAACACATACTGGAATAAGATTATAATATTTGAGCCTGAGGAGCAAGTATCTAAACCACCAAGTATCTAAACCATAAACCGATTAACTTGGCATCTAACACATCTCTCCCCATAAACGACGATGTATTAGACTTTAGAGTCTAGTTTGCGATAGAAAGTAGCTGAAGAAAAGTGGGTTCGCGCTGTGCTATGTCACAATGACATGTCATATTCTCAAATCTCTGCAGCAGTCTGCGCTCACCCCGGCCAAAAGATTGGATAATAATCAACAATCGTCCTGCTGGAAGTGTACTATTTCAATATTCTGTTTCCCTATGCATCAGAGGTGCATGTTCAATATTGGTCTTAGTTCAACATACTGCATGATACAGTACATACCATCTGTTTTTCACTGAAGTCGTCAACAGTATCTATCCCACTATTGATAAGGCAGATCCCTCTTTTCTTACGCACTTACATTGTCAAATCAAGCCGTAATAACACAACACTACCTCATATGTCCCGGTAATAGTAGTAGTAACAAGTATACTGTATGTATGAGTACCTTCTAGACAAGATGCTGTAACAGTTCTGTCACTCTTCTGTAACTGAAGACTAACCAAAGAAGATTTTACAAGTTTGCTCATCCAAGTGGTCTGAGGAATCACAGTATCTTATTTCCTTTTTTTATATATCTCATTTGATCCATAATCTCCTCCAAAATCTTTTCTGCACTCTTCTCTGTGTAATGCAGGAAACAGTGCATCCCAAAGCTAGTAACGATAACTTTCTGACTACTTGCAAACTGGCGAAACATCAACACAATGTTGCAAAACTGCAGTGTCACGCTGTTCTACTGTAGGTACCCTCTAGAGAAAACATACTGTATGTTCTCTCAGAACAGAGATTCTGTAACACTCTTGTAACTGGGGCCTAACCAACGAAGATTTTCCAAAGAAATACTCCAAATCACAAAGATAATATAAAATGTTAAAAATTTGACCTGAGGTGCCAAAATCAATTGTACTTAGTTTGTGACTCTGCAAAACACTCCCAATTTCAGCTATGCATGAGATCCTCATTGGGGGGCTCTGGATTCAGACTGCATGTTTTTGGAAGGACCTCGAACGGACCTGGCGCACTCAGGAACTGGAACATCGAGACTAATTAAACGTCTACTTCTTCTGGTGTAGAAAACAGCTTATAGTCGGGTATATTATTTGGATAGACCGGTTGACAGCCACGCTAATGGCAGGGTGACAGCAACTCTTTGTTTATGGATACGGAAGGGAAAGTCACAAGTCCAAATGGTTTGAACAAACCGTTTTGCAGAAACTCCCATGAGGACCTGACTTGTTTTGTAAGAACTACTCGCACACACTATCCCCACCGTGCTTAAGTGCTATTCCTCCCCCTGAGACCACAGGGCCGGGCCCCACACTCTGTGTCTTCAGACTCACACCACCACACACCTGTCCTGTACTTACAAACACTAATTCTACGAATTGTACACATATACAGTATGCACACACGCACATACATCCTCATTGGAACATTCCCACGTTCCTGAACAAAAACCTCCAGTGTCTAAACCACCTGACCTACTTTACGCGAGTGCATCTGCACTGAGTATACAAAGCACTAAGAACACCTGCTCTTTCCATGACATAGACTGATCAGGTGAATTCAGGTGAAAGCTATGATCCCTTATTGTCACTTGTCGTCACTTGTTAAATTCACTTCAATCAGTGTAGATGAAGGGGAGGAGACATGTTAAAGAAGGATTTTTAAGCCTTGAGACATGAATTGTTTATGTGTGCCATTCAGAGGTTGAATTAGCAAGACAAAAGATTTAAGTGCTTTTGAACGGGGTATGGAGGTAGGTGCCAGGCGCACCGGTTTGTGTCAAGAACAGCAACACTACTGGGTTTTTCACGCTCAACAGTTTCCTGTGTGTATCAAGAATGGTCCACCACCCAAAGGACATCCAGCCAACTTGACACAACTGTGGGAAGTATTGGAGTCAACATGGGCCAGCATCCCTGTGGAACACTTTCAACACCTTGTAGAGTCCATTCCCCGAAGAATTGAGGCTGTTCTGAGGGCAAAAGGCAGGGGTTCCTAATATTTGGTTTACTCAGTGTACGTGACCTTTGATATTTAGGTCATAAATCACTCTTGTGTGTGGATTTGCTGTAACTACTTACTACTGAGAGGGTTTTTATCACAGACTGAATTTAACTGCATTGATTAGAGTAGAGGGAGGGAGGGAGGGAGGGAGGGAGGGAGGGAGGGAGGGAGGGAGGGAGGGAGGGAGGGAGGGAGCAGGTGAAGAACAAGGTAGCACATCCGGTGAACAGGTCAGGGTTCCATAGCCACAAGCAAACCAGCAGAAACAGGATCAGCCGCACGACCAGGTGGACTGGGGACAGCCAGGAGTCATCAGGCCAGGTAGTCCTGAGGCATGCTCCTAGGGTTCAGGTCCTCCGGGAGGAGGGAGAGAGAAAGTTAGTTAGTTCGTTAGTTAGGGGGAAAACATACGACATTATAAAATCCATGTACACAAACAAGTGTGCGGTTAAAATTGGGGGGAAAAACACATTTATATTCTCAGGGCTTGTGGGTGAGACACCCACCCTCTTCAACATATATATCAACGAATTGGCGAGGGCACTAGAACAGTCTGCAGCACTGCTCACCCAACTAGAATATTAAGTCAAATGTGTACTGTTTGCTGATGATCTGGTGCTTCTGTTCCCAACCAAGGAGGGCTTACAGCAGCACCTAGATCTTCTTCATAGATTCTGTCAGACCTGGGCCCTGACAGTACATCTCAGTAAGACCAAAATAATGGTGTTCCAAAAAGGGTCCAGTTGTCAGGACCACAAATACAAATTCCATCTCGACACCGTTGCCCTAGAGCACACAAAAACTATACATACCTTGGCCTTTCAACTGTTCTGCCTGCGACTATGGAACCCTGACCTGTTCACCGGACGTGCTACCTGTCCCAGACCTGCTGTTTTCAACTCTCTAGAGACCGCAGGAGTGGTAGAGATACTCTTAATGATCGGCTATGAAAAGCCAACTGACATTTACTCCTGAGGTGCTGACTTGCTGCACCCTCGACAACTACTGTGATTATTATTATTTGACCATGCTGGTCATTTATGAACATTTGAACATCTTGGCCATGTTCTGTTATAATCTCCACCCGGCACAGCCAGAAGAGGCCACCCCTCATAGCCTGGTTCCTCTCTAGGTTTCTTCCTAGGTTTTGGCCTTTCTAGGGAGTTTTTCCTAGCCACCGTGCTTCTACACCTGCATTGCTTGCTGTTTGGGGTTTTAGGCTGGGTTTCTGTACAGCACTTTGAGATATCAGCTGATGTACGAAGGGCTATATAAATACATTTTATTTTATTTTATTTGCCTAAACATCAGCGCCACAGGTAACTTCCACAAAGCTGTGAACGAGAGACAAGGCAAGAAGGATGTTATATACCATCAAAAGGAAGATAAAATTCAACATACCAATTAGGATCTGGCTAAAAATCCATTGCCCTTCATGGTTGTGAGGTCCGGGGTCCGCTCACCAACCAAGAATTCACAAAATGGGACAAACACCAAATTGAGACTGCATGCAGAATACTGCAAACATATTCTCAGTGTACAATGTAAAACACCAAATAATGCATGCAAAGCAGAATTAGGCCGATACCCGCTAATTATCAAAATCCAGAAAAGAGCCGTTAAATTCTACAACCACCTAAAAGGAAGCGATTCCCAAAACTTCCATAACAAAACCATCACCTACAGAGAAATTAATTTGGAGAAAAGCCCCATAAGCAAGCTGGTCCTGTTCACAAACACAAACAGACCCCACAGAGCCCCAGGACAGCAACACAATTAGACCTAACCAAATCATGAGAAAACAAAAATATAATTAGTTGACACATTGGAAAGAATTTACAAAAAAACTGAGCGAACTAGAATGCTATTTGGCCATTAACAGGGAGTACACAGTTGCAGAATACCTGACCACTGTGACTGACCCAAAATTAAGGAAATCTTTGACTATGTACAGACTCAGTGAGCATAGCCTTGCTATTGAGATAGGCTGCCGAAAGGCATTTGAAATGTCTTTATTATTTTGGAACTTGTGTGAATGTAATGTTTACTGTTACTTTTTTATTGCTTATTTCACTTTTGTTTATTATCTATTTCACTTGCTTTGGCAATGTAAACACATCTTTCCCATTGAGAGAGAGAGAGAGAGAGAGAGAGAGAGAGAGAGAGAGAGAGAGAGAGAGAGAGAGAGAGAGAGAGAGAGAGAGAGAGAGAGAGAGAGAGAGAGAGAGAGAACTTAAGTTCACACAGACTGACTCTAGCCCCCCAGCACATAGACTATTGCAGCATAGATACTGGAGGCTGAGACAGGTAGGGTCTGATGACACTGTGGCCCAACCAGGCAGGATATAACCCCACCCACTTTGCCAAAGCACAGCCCCCACACCACTAGAGGGATATCAACAGACCACCAACTTACTACCCTGAGACAAGGCAGAGTTTCGCCCATGAAGATCTCCTCCACCGCACGAGCCTGAGAGGGTGCACAACCGGACAGGAAGATCACGTCAGTGACTCAACCCAATCAAGTCAAGTATAGAGAAAAAAAAAGGCTGGCACGTGACGCACCCCGCCTAGGGACAGCATGGAAGAGCACTAGTGAGCCAGTGACTCAGCCCCCGTAATATTGTCAGAGGCAGAGAAACCCAGTGGAGAGAGGGGAGCCGGCCAGGCAGAGACAGCAAGTTCATCACTCTTGTTGTCATGTGTTGCTACCATGCTGTGTTGTCATGTGTTGCTGCCGGACTATTTGCTTTGTGAGCCCCCCCCCCCCAACCCCGCAACCCCTCTTTTTACGCTGCTGCTACTCTCTGTTTATCATATATGCATAGTCACTTTAACTACACACTCATGTACATACTACCTCAATTGGGCCGACCAACCACTGCTCCCGCACATTGGCTAACCGGGCTATCTGCATTGTGTCCCACCCACCACCCGCCAACCCCTCTTTTACGCTACTGCTACTCTCTGTTCATCATATATGCATAGTCACTTCAACCATATCTACATGTGCATACTACCTCAATCAGCCTGACTAACCGGTGTCTGTATGTAGCCTCGCTACTGTATATAGCCTGTCTTTTTTACTGTTGTTTTTATTTCTTTACCTACCTATTGTTCACCTAATACCTTTTTTTGCACTATTGGTTAGAGCCTGTAAGTAAGCATTTCACTGTAAGGTTTACACCTGTTGTATTCGGCGCACGTGACAAATAAACTTTGATTTGATTTGATGTGCTGTGTTGTTGTCTTAGGTCTCTCTTTTATGTAGTGTCGTGGTGTCTCTCTTGTTGTGATGTGTGTTTTGTCCTATATATCTTTTATTTAAATCCCATCCCCCATGGGAGGCCTATTGCCTTTTGGTAGGCCGTAATTGTGAATAAGAATTTGTTCTTAACTGACTTGCCTAGTGAAGTAAAGGTTAAATAATAATATATATAATAATTACGCTACTCTGTTGAGGTAAAACCATGGTTCTTATGAGGACGACCACATCTAATGTTGGCTTCAACTTGGCCTTCCATACAAATCCTTAACGAAGAAGGATCAACAAATCCTTAACGAAGAAACCTGCTTTTTGGTCACTTTCTCGTTAATAAAACAACGATGGTGAGATTAATGCTATCGCTATTCACGCATGAATTGTGTGCCTGCGTCGGCCATATAGCTGCGTCAAGAAAAATCGCCATGCATGAATCCCATCTATTTGGTCAGGCTATTTCCACATGATTCTCACATATTTTCGAATGTAATAATAATTAGAATATCAAGGTCTAAAAAAGTTATTATTCTTAAAGTGGTAATGGCCTACTTTTTATTTACACTTTTGCATACTTTTTGTGGGGGGGAAGTGTGTCCTATATTAGGCCATCTATATAAATTAAACAATTGCATAAAATTGAGGTCCGTGAAACATACAATTAAGTGCTTGAAAAAGTCCCTGAAAGTCCTTGAATTTGACTTGCCAATGTCTGTATGAACCCTGCTTAAAGGATGTATAGTCCTACAGTAGACCTATGTTGTTATAAAGGTGGAGTTATGGGCAATTTTCATATATTGACTTTTACTCCTCTATGTACACTGCAGAAACATCTATGAAATGTTCGTTTCAAATCATTTTGAAACGTTTATCCCAATGTCACACATTGGCCCCGTTATTTATAGAAAGACCCCATTTGCAAAATGGTTTAAAGATGAACTGATCAAAAAGGTTAGCTGCCTTCAGAGCATCATAGTCGCAGCCTTTGTTAACAACTAATACAGACGTACCTTTGCAATAAAGAACGAGGATATGATGCACACGATTTCAACTATTCCGTTTCATAAAACACTCCTTTTCAGCAACTTTATGAAGTAGAAGTCCATGAAGGTGCACAGAGAGTGTCAGGTTTTTCAGCCCACCTGTATGCGGTCGACTGACAGACATGTCCAAAAATGAGTTGAGCTACGCATGGCGGTCTGTGGTGTGACTTTCTGGTAGTGAGAAGTTTCCATCCTTCAAATGACCTTGTGGCGCAGTTTCCTGTTACTGACTTTCCTGTAGCCTTACTGACACTTTGCTAACTTTTTCTCACAGTAAGAGGCTACATTAAAGTGTAACAATCCAAAATGGCTATATTACTCAATTGTTTATGTTTTTGTTTAATTTGAGTCTTTGTAATCCGACATGTACAGCTTCAAAATATGTTTAAATCTAGAGTATATTCAAAAACTGTTGCCTTGAAGTTACTTCCTCTTCCTCCACTAGCTTTTTACATCCATGACCGGAAATTTCACACAGGATTAACACATTCTGTTTGCAATTCTAACATGTTCCATGGCATGTGAAATGATTTGATAACCTGTTTCCAAATACATTTTAAATGTACTTAGGAACAGAAAATGCGCACCAAACTCAAGTGTTTGTGAAAGCAAAGACAGGGTAGAACGCATTTTCATGTTACAAGCCAATTTGTGCTACAATGAGATTTTGTTATTGTGTAATTATAGTATTTTCAACATGTACATTTCCAGTAGGGCAGCCCCTACCAAATTACTGACACACAAATAGGGGATTCGGTGTAGTAATTAAAATAAATCTTAAAAAATGACTGCTCTATAACTTTGATACTTTTTTTATTTCAAATTAGCTTATGTCGTTAAAGATCTAGAAGACAACATTCAAGTTTTCCAGTGAAAACCTAGACAAGTTGAAGACAAAATATCAAACCTCTCCCACAGTTAATAGTTCATATCGACAAAGCACTCAGGCTTCGAGGGCAATGGCAAAATCATGATCAGACCTGGCTTCAAATATTTACTTCTATGACCAGTTTCCCAGACACCGATTAAGCCTTGACATGGACTAAGAAGCACTTTCAATGGAGAATCTCTCCATTAAACATGTTTTTTAGTCTAAGACGAGGATTCATCTTTGTCTGGGAAACCTGCCCCTTAGCGTTTGCTTCAGTCTGTCTAGACTGCCAGATGGGTGGAGTTTGCCGTTCTGCGACTATTCGATTGGTTCCTTTGCGCCAGGCAAGCTCAATCAAGGTCGGGATTGGTTTTTTTATGATTCCAATTGCATTTGAACCCAAGTCTAATCATGGACACCACACAGTAATCACATTTGCTTCCTCTCAAAACATCTCAGCAATACCAACAGTCCGTGTACGTTCTCCCCTGTAAACCAAATGAAGGCATGGGTTAATATTCTAATCTAAAGCCATGATTAGGTCTTGACACACCTCTCTCAACTTAAGTTACCCCATCCGAATTTCCCCAAAACCTACTTTACACATGAAGCCATGGTTACCACCAGAGGAAGAAATAGAAGCTTGTACTCATGTGAGTCCCTGGGTGTGCATCCCAAATGGCACCCTATTCCATATATAGTGCACTACTTTTGACCAGAGCCCTATGGGCCTTAATCAAAGGTCAAAGGTAGTGCACTATAGGGAATGGAGTGTTTTTTGACTCTATGTTAAGGCAATCTGGTGTCTAGAATAGGCCTAGAACGTATCCTCCTTTTAGCATTGAACCTTCTAAATGGCTGTTTATGATTATTTACAAAAATATTATTTCCTATCAATGTGCTTATAGCCACAGAAACAACACATGGCAAACGGACTGAAGAGAGGAGAATCGGACAAAAATCATAATTGTTAAAATCACAATCATAAAATATGAACAGAAAGCATCATTCGAACATTTCATCCAGTGTTAAAGTGCTTTTAGTTGGGTTAAAAGCACAAATCTACACACATTCCAGTAATATTAAGGGCTAGAAACGCTCCTAAGGTGCAAAGGTACTTAATAAAGTGCTAACTGCATTCCTCTGAATCAACAATAACAGATATAGCTGTGCAGAAAATGCACACTGACGACTATACACAGCACCTTATAATCGTCTTCTCTCGTCTTCTTCATATGCAGTCAAAGTCCACAACAGGTCGACATTCTTTTTTGTATTGATACATTAGTGTTATCATTTCAACAAAGTGCTTCAAGCTAGCATATTCTACAGTACATTGGCACGTACCAATAACAAAATCAGAAAACGTTCTAAAGTGTTAAATATTTGTATGTTTTTACAGTGTATTTATGGACGGATGTCCAGTACGTTGGCAGAGAAGCATCAGTACAAAGGCTGAATCCCAAATGGCACCCTATTCCCTAATAGTGCACTACTTTGGGCCCGTAGGGGATATAAAGGGAATAGGGTGACATTTGTGATCCACCCTAAGCATTCAAAGCTTTTCCAGGGGCTTCCCCCTCTCCAGCCATAACACACTTTGCCCCTCTATATTTCTATACGTACCAATTTCATGTAAATAAACAACAAGCAATGAATTAATCATTTGAATATTTGTAGTAAACTGTAACAGACCCTGCTTAGAATCCAGTGTATGCCAGACCTAGGTTCATATACTTTTTACATCTTTCAAATATTTTGAGTTTGCTTTAGTCTTACTGAAGTGCCAGATGGGCAGGGTTTGCGGTTTCCTGACTATTCTATTGGTTCCATTAAGCCAGGCAAAGCTCAATCAAGCACGGACAAAAGTATTTGAAATTATTTCCAATAGTATTTGAACCCAGGTCTGGTGTATGCGTCTCAGTGTGTAGGCTCTCAGACATTGCTGATGCGGACACTGAGAGGGCTACTGTCTCTGACCCTCCCTCTCCCTTCCTCTCCTCTCTCCCTGTAGCTTTGCTCCAATCGGATCTTCTCCGGGTCAGTCCCCTCCACCCCCCCTCCTACTCCTCCTCCGTTGCCATGGTAGCTCTGTGGGCGGGATGTTTTGAAGAGGGGCATGGTCTTGGTTTTGGCCACTTTGTCGAAGAAGGCAAAGTCGGCCACGTACTTCCCTGAGGGGGAGAGGGAGACCACAGGAGGGAACTCGTACCCCCACAGGATCTCGTCAGGCAGGTATGAGGTACGCACCTGGCAGGTGGCTGAGGTGGGCTCTACCGTGGCACTCATGATAACCAGCAGCTCAAAGTCCGCCAGCTCAGGATCTGTCCATCCCCCGCCTGAGGAGAGAGAGAGAGAGAGAGAGAGAGAGAGAGAGAGAGAGAGAGAGAGAGAGAGAGAGAGAGAGAGAGAGAGAGAGAGAGAGAGAGAGAGAGAGAGAGAGAGAGAGAGAGAGAGAAGCACAAATATCTCAAATTAAAGGCCCTGACACACACACAAACACACAGATCCATTCCCGTAGTTCTACACTGGTCCCAAATGGCACTCTATAACCTACGCAGTGCACTGCTTTTGACCAGAGCCCATAGGGTCCTGGTCAAAAGTAGTGCACTATATAGGGTATAGGGTGCCATTTGGGACGCACTCACAGATCCATTCCCACAGTAATAACCAGGCGTACCCTTGGCGGCCCAGGCCCTGAGCGGGCTGTTGTCGTCTATGATGTGGTAAAATGTGAGGGGGAGGATGAGGAAGGGGCTGTCGCTGGACGTGTCCACCTGGAAGGGAACGTTCCTCTGGTCCAGACGCACCGTCTCCCCCTCCTTAGTATGAGATGTCTGCAGCAGCTTCCCCGTCACCTAGGGGGCGCACACAATCCCTAGGGCAGGTGTTTTCAAACTGAGGTCTGCGGACACCCAGGGTTCCACAAGGGGGTGCCAGGGGGTCCGTGGAAAATGTTTATAAATAAACAAAAAGCATTTTTTTCTTATTTTTTTTTACACTAAATTAAATGTTGTTGTTTTTATAATACCTACAGAACATGTGTTTGGTAAAATATTGATCAATCTTCATATCTTTCCTATCCACCCCCAATGGCAATTACATTTTTTGATCAGTATACAAATAACCTTTGTATTTTCCTGTCTCACTCTGCTCTGGGGCCCCGACCTCCAGGGGGCCCCAACTAATATTATTAGCGGCAGGGTGCAAAGGCCCCCAAACAAAACTCTAGCCCCAAAAGGCTAGAGCAGGCCCTGCTCAGACAGCATATTTGTGTAGAATATTTGTGCTGGGGACAATAAAAGGCCACTCCAGAATGTGCAGTTTTGTCACACA
Source organism: Salvelinus alpinus (assembly GCF_045679555.1). Taxonomy (NCBI): domain Eukaryota; kingdom Metazoa; phylum Chordata; class Actinopteri; order Salmoniformes; family Salmonidae; genus Salvelinus; species Salvelinus alpinus. Next base: position 46,049,992 of record NC_092115.1, read on the forward strand.
ACACAATGACACAGAGGTCTCAATGTTTTGAGGGAGCATGCAATTGGCACGCTGACTGCAGGAGCTGTTGCCAGAGAATTTCATTTCTCTACCGCAAGCCACCTCCGATATCATTTTAGAGAATTTGGCAATACTGTACTTCCAACCAGCCTCGCAACCGCAGACCACGTGTAACAACGCCAGCCCAGGACTTCCACATCTGGCTTCTTCACCTGCGGGATCATCTGAGAACAGCCACCTGGACAGCTGATGAAACTGTGGGTTTGCACAAGCAAAGAATTTCTGCACAACCTGTCAGAGACCATTTCAGGGAAGCTCATCTGCTTGCTCGTCATCCTCACCAGGGTCTTGACCTGATTGCAGTTTGGCGTCGTAACCAACCTCAGTGGGCAAAAGCTCACCTTCGATGGCCACTGGCACGCTGGGCAAGTGTGCTCTTCATGGATGAATCCCGGTTTTAACTGTACCAGGCAGATGACAGGCAGCAGGTATGGCGTCATTTGGGCGAACGGTTTGTTGATGTCAACGTTGTGAACAGAGTGTCCCATGGTGGTGGTGGGGTTATGTTATGGGCAGGCATAAGTTACGGACAACGAACACAATTGAATTTTACAGATGGCAATTTGAATACACAGAGATACCATGACGAGATCCTATGGCCCATTGTTGTGCCATTCAACCGCCGCAATCACCTCATGTTTCATCATGATCATGCACGGACGGCCCCATGTCGCAAGGATCTGTACACAATTCCTGGAAGCTGAAAGTGCGACAGTTCTTCCATGGCCTGCATACTCACCAGACATGTCACCCATTGAGCATGTTTGGGATGCTCTGGATCGACATGTACGACAGCGGGTTCCAGTTCCCGCCAATATCCAGCAACTTTGAAGAGGAGTGGGACAACATTCCACAGGCCACAATCAACAGCCTGATCAACTCTATGTGAAGAGAGTGGTCACACCAGATACTGACTGGTTTTCTGATCCACGCCCCTACCTTATAGATTAGTGCCAAATTAATGTATTTCAATTGACTGATTTCCTAATATGAACTGTAACTCAGTAAAAAAATATATATAATATTTTTGTTCAGTGTACTTTACACTTGCTGTTGAACACACATTACATCCTCTGTAGAGATTTGAATGACATCACATGAGAATCTCACAATGAGTATATCACAAACAGAATACCAGTTAAGAGGATCATTCTACACACACACACACACACACACACACACACACACACACACACACACACACACACACACACACACACACACACACACACACACACACACACACACACACACACACACACACACACACACACACACACACACACACACACACACACACACACACACACACACACACAGTTGAGCAGTTACCTGGCACCCCAGCAGCAGGCTCTTCCGCATGTTGGCCACTCGGATCATGAGGCAGGGCCGTCCTTCGTGACTGGACACCACGGCGTGCTGGCTAAACTTCACCGTCTCACCTCGCTTCTTTGGCCGAGCCACCTGAGGAAAGCAGTGAAGACTATTGTATCTTGAGTTCAGGTATTGGTGTCAATTTCCATTTTAATTTAGTCAGTTCAGGAGGCGTTCAACAATTGAAGTACACATAGAAGTTAATGGGCAATTCAACTGACCGCAACAATGTGTGTATCAGAGATTTCATTTGGCGATGATGACCCAAGTGATGTAAGAAGGTATAAAGGACAAAACACACCATGCCAACGAACGTTTGAAAGCAGTGGGTGGTCATGCAATCACCAGCTGGGAGTCCATTATTGGTGGAAATTCAAAATGTAGAATAGGCGGGGAAAAGAACAGAACATGACGGCAAATGTTCTGTTCAGAAGCGATAGGACGGTCATCTGCTGCTTTTAACCGTTCATTGGCACGGTGTGTTTAATCCTCAAGTGCAGTGCTCAGTGAGCCATACTGTACCTTGGCGAGGAAGGTTCCGGTGATGAAGATCTCCAGCACCATGGTGATGACGAGTTGAAGGATCAGGAGGATGATGGCGGCTGGACATTCCTCTGTGATGCAACGGAAGCCGTAGCCAATGGTGGTCTGGGACTCCAGCGAGAACAGGAATGCCCCAGTCAGCGTCTGCATCTGCAGCACACACGGGGTGTGGTTCGACGGCGGGTTGAACTCTGAGAGGGCCCAGGAGAGAGAGAGAGGGAGACAGAGAGAGTAGAGAAAGTGAGAAAGAGAGAGGAGAGAGGACAGAGAAAGAAAGGAGAGGGAAAGAGTGAGGTGAGACGAGAGAGAGAGCAAAGGGAGATTGAGAGGAAGAAAGAAAGAGAGAGAGGACAGAGGCCTTTTCTCAATTAGATTTGCTCAACTCCTGCATCCTCTCTCTGTCCTCTCTGGCCTCCTTTGGAAAAAGGTCAAAGGTAATCGAAGAGAGGAGATGAGGAGAGTGAACGTGGACGAAAATGCGCTTGTATGAAATGAGAAGGTCCTTCTCCACTCGCAGGTCATTTACAGGGCTGGATCTCAAAATACATGTGTGAAGTGATAAAAACAAATTAAGTTAGTTGTGGAAGCCATTTTGTAGGTATTAAGATAAGTAGCATACCGTTTTTAAATGTGTGCATGCTTTTCTCTTTCGACAATACAACAGCTGTTTCAAAGGGGGTGCGGCAGATATCAGAACTCTTCTGCTGTACGATACACTTGTGCTTCCTCGCCACTTAGGAGGCTATCGAGGAGGGGAGGACCATCTTAACCTTGCCTACTAAAGAATTGACACACTCCTTGACCACTTATTGGTTTCCGGGTCACGGAGGAGAGAGGACGGAGGAGAACAGACAGAGGACGGACTTTTGCCCAAACAAGAAAAAGGCCAGAGAGTGAGAGGAGAGATTGGGAAAGGGGCTCTGGTCAGAAGTAGTGCAGTAACTATATAGGGAGTAACGTGCCATTTTGGACAGCCAATGTACGTAACACAAAACTTAGTTGGTGGTTTTTGTTTAGTTTTACAGATCTAAAACAACAGTGGGACAGCGAATTGTACTGTATTATTGAGGATTTTGAAAAAAGTCTCCATTCTCTCCACTCTCTCACCCAGCAGATCTCCATGCACTAATGCCACCAGGTACCACAGAACCCCGAACAGGAACCACGTCCCCGTGAAGGTGAGGGTGAAGAGAAAGAACTTCCACCGCCACTGCATATCCAGGAACGTCGTCCAGAGGTCACGCATGTACAGGGCCGACCGCCCGCTGATGTGTTCGATGCGTACGTTACTCCGCCCATCCTTGGACAGAACACGTCTCCGCCTCCTCAAGGTCCCGCCCCCGCCGGAGCCCCCGGCGCCCAGTAGGGGCTTTAGAACGTCCGTCTGCGTCTGCGAGTGACACACCTTCTGAGGGGAGCAGCTTCGGGAGGAAGGGGGCGTGGCAGATGTCATCTGTCAACGCAACAGGAAGGAAGGAAAGACTGATTAGGGGACGTCTTTGTCGCAGTAACAGGCCATGAAATAATAACTGTAAATAATGTTTAGGCATCCTGTAGGACCGATGTTAACCAGTTAACCAGTGCTATTAAGATTATATTCTGAAACCACACCAGGAGCAACAAAAGAGCATTGCAATTTATTAACATTTAGAAAGTCACTCGAGCTTTGGTAGACAAACATCAAAACCAGTTGTCAGAGTTGAGTCTCAAAATGGCAATGTAGGACTATAAAATGCATTACTGTACTTTCGCATTACTTTTGTAATGCGAAAGTACTGCGCTGTAGCCTTTAAGGAAGAGGGTACCATTTAAGATGCAACTCAGGTTTCTGTGTCGAGTTAAAAAATCTTTGCTGGAAGATTGCAGAACAGATGAAGACACAAACACAACATGACGAGGGACCAAACAAGCACATGCTGTACGAACGCAGATTCCACACACTGTGTGCCCCAAATGGCAACCTATTCCCTCACTAATTTTGACCAGGGCCCTATGGGCTCTTGTCAAAAGTAATACACTGTATAGTTAATAGGGTGTCATTTGGGACAGAGGCAAAAAGTCCTACACAGTAACAACGTTTCCATCCACAGTTTTTCATCCAAAGTCATACCACAGCGAGTCGCGATGATATGGTGTGTGGTCCTCCCACTACGACTCAGGAAGACATGCAGTTTATTATGCTACAGATGGAATAAGTTATGATGAATTTTACAGGGTGGTGAAAGTGTCCGGTGGTGAGCTTGATGCTCCTTTCCAATAAATATCGAAGGTCTTATTCTGGTGACATGATGATCGATGCTTGGTTGCCGCTTGACAAATAAACATATTCTTGCACTTTTGTCCATGATAATCTCATCATGTAGGCTGTACTCGTACTGTATCTGCAAGCTGTTGACTAGAGCACATTAACCAATACCAGAGTGGGCACATTTGCTATATAACGCAAATTGTTTTGTGACAAAGCCATTGAAAATACGATGGAAACCCATGTTTGATTACTATGTCTTTTTTATTCACTCGCAATTGAACTGCAAAAGTTATTTTTATGTGCACTGTGTCATTACGCACAGACTTTTATCCACAACAAGTCAGTTTGATGGAAACATATCTCTGGTATGACAATTTGCACTTTGTATCGACGCGGATTTTTGAATATTCGCATGAAAGTCTGTCGCCAATTGGATGGAAACCTAGCTAATGACATTCTCTCACTTACTTCCACAAAGCACGTAGACCAGAAGTTGAACATGGCAAAGAAGAAGTGGGAGAGACACAAATGAGAGATAAAATCATTGATAAGGGAAATGGGAATAAGAAGGAGGTGTAGAATTAGGATGACCAGATTAACATTACTGCATCAAAACAGACAATAGATACCTCTCTCACTTTGTGAGCCGTACAAAAAGGGAAACTGGACCGATTAAATTAAGGCCAATGCTCTGTTAAAAACACTGAGTTTATCTAGATGAAGTTAAAAAGAGACGTGACTGTGCTGTTGATTCCAAATAGAGGGCCCTTTAGTGGACAAAGAGTGAACTTCTGTCTAGAAACAGGATATGGTGATAAGAGTTAACAAGGAAGATGGCCAAAATTCCCTTTCTGGTTGCCCTGCACCTTTCAAGCCGTGTCCCTTCTTGAATTCAAATGGGAATTCACCAACTCCTAGAGGTCAGTGAATGATATAAATTCTTCTTTATTGTTAAAACCAATACCCGTTGGCCCGTAGCATAGCCTTCATCAGGGTTTTACAGATGGAAAATTAAGGAGGCTTTTATAGGCCTTCCGTTCTTACCTCTGATGCTGGTCTCTCTCTCTCTCTCTCTCTCTCTCTCTCTCTCTCTCTCTCTCTCTCTCTCTCTCTCTCTCTCTCTCTCTCTCTCTCTCTCTCTCTCTCTCTCTCTCTCTCACACACACACACACACACACACACACACACACACACACACACACACACACACACACACACACACACACACACACACACACACACACACACACACACACACACACACACACACACACACACACACACACACACACACACACACACACACACACACACACAGTATTCCCCCAAATGTGTGTCACTGATGTTACCAGGCAGTGATTGTAGTCTACGGCAGGAGTATAGTAATAAGACCTTTTAAAATCACATTGACAAAAAAACACAATGTTCTAATGCACACACACACGACATAGACACACACACACGAAATTCCAACTAAGTGACGTAAAATAAACACTGAAATAGCTCCGCTACAATGCAGAGTTTTACGTAAGCAATTACTGTTAATTACACATCTCTGGTTATGCAACTCTTTCATCGTTACAATGACAGTATTGAGAACTTTCACCGTGTCCCCCTTCATCCCTCTCTCCCTCTCTCACACACACGCTCTTTCTTTCTCATCCTCCCTTTTTTTCTGAATGTGCAGCCTCTAGGCCTACAACTTGTACACAAGAAGATAACATCGTATTAATAAAAACTTGAACAAAAGAAGAAGCGTAACCAATCAATACCTTTCCAATAGGATGTATTCCATCTCCATGACAACACATCTACTTTTGTACAACGGTATTATTACTGTAATATCAGAATGATCAACTGAATCAAAACTTCTCCCTCTCAACTACAAAGGCGTTTTGCATGTTTTCCTGATCTCCCTATCCTTTTCCTTTCCCTCTCCTGCTCCCTCTCTCACCCTCTTGCTCTCTCTCCCTTTCTATCGCTCGCTCGCTCGCTCTCTCCCTCTCTATGTCTCCTCTCTCTCCTGTGTACACAGGAATGCTTTGTTTGGGTCAGAGATGAAAGGAACAAAAGAGACCATTGACAAAAACGACTGTCTGTGTGTGCGTGCGCGTGCGCGCGCGCGTGTGCGTGCGTGCGTGCGTGTGTGCGTGTGTGCGTGTGTGTGTGTGTGTGTGCGTGTGTGCGTGCGCGCATGTGCGCGTGCGCGCGTGCGTGCGTGCGTGTGCGTGTGTGTGTGTGTGTGTGTGTGTGCCTGTTGTGTGAAAGGAAAAGAGAGAAAGAGGTCTGTGACAAAAGGCCCTCGTTAATATTCCAGAGTGTAGAGTAATCCCCCACAAGTAGATACTGAAACACGCTATTACCCCCACTGTTGCCCCCATTCCCTCTCTCCCTTATCTCTCTCTTCCTCGCTTTCTTTCTCCTTCCCCGCTCTCGTTCTTTATCGCTCACACCGTCTCCCTCCCTCTCCATCTCTCTCACACACACACACCAATCGTAGTTCCTTGTGTACTAGGGTTGCTGCACAGCATAGAAAGAAGTCGTCATAACATAAAGTTAATTACCACCTTAGTTTACACAGATCAGTGCTTCCAGATCCGTACGGAATAGTTCCATACAGCTGTTCCTCTCATCGCTAGCTACTGTTATTATTGACTAACACTATTCCATCCAGACCACCCTAAAGCTGCTTTTCGACTGTCACACCGGTGTTTCACTGGTGAATTCACCCTGAAGTTATACCAGGGAACTTGTGTTTCCTTAGCTAGGGCTGACACTGAGGACTTGTGAAGAGCAGAATCAACAACCTCTGCATAATCAAAACGATTGCTAAGTAGACCAAACTGATGGTCAAACCATAGAGCTCCACAACCCCTCAGGTTCCACTCTCTGCTCTAGGACCACAATGGCAATAAGTAGTAAAACATGTTTTTTGGTGTTATCCTCAATTATTGTAAATGTACTGTATCCACATTTGTGGTTGAATTGTGTTTGATATTGTCCAGTAAATCAAATCAAATGTAAAAATATATATTTTTTAAAATCCATATGCTGTCCTCTGTTCCTCTATTGTTTTGGTTAACTCAGGGATCATTAAAAATTGATGCAATTTTTACAAAAACTTTAATTCATTTGACTTCTTTAATTGATTGGCGTCAATTTGAATTGACCCCAACCCATGCAGTAGACATGTAACATGGTGCAGGAATCCCCGAAGCTGTGGTGAAAATTTGTTTCCTTTATTAGCCTACTCTTTGGTTAACTCTCTGGCATACACCAATTGTCATTTATCACCCCCAAATAAGAGTACATTACTGTGTGGGTAAATTTTTTTAAATGATAGGCATTAGGTTGATGTGTATTTGACCATAAACAAACATCTGAAATAAACACATTTTAGGATGTTAAAGGGTCATGCCTTTTGATCAACAGTCATATGTCAGGTGCTTCTACACCTGCATTGCTTGCTGTTTGGGGTTTTAGGCTGGGTTTCTGTACAGCACTTTGAGATATCAGCTGATGTACGAAGGGCTATATAAAATAAATTTGATTTGATTTGATGTCACTCATCAACTGCAAAACCTTCCCACTGACTCCTCACTAAAAACAGCCAAATGACATGTTATGAGATGAAAAGGTAGTCAATGAAAACTAGAGAAATTGATCATGTAAATGTAATATCTCCTCTTCGTATTTATTGAGGTATTAATGTAGGCTACTCTGATGTAAGTCCTTAAGCAACCTTGAAATATTAACTAATAAATACCTGTTGTTTCATTTTCATCTGATAGCATAGTGTTGCAGCAGAATAGTTTTTTTTGCTACAGACAGCTATATACAGGACTAGTAAAGGCCCGGTACACTACTTTTGTTAATATTTTTTATTAATATATATATATATTATTATTATAATTTTTTTTTCAGGGATGTGGGTCTTATTCTGGTGACATGATGATCGATGCTTGGCGGCCTTTTGACTTGGCTCTTTTTCCCATAATAATCTCATCTTGTAGGTAGGCACCCGCACTGTATCTGTGAGCTGTTGGCCAGTGCAAAGACCAGAGTGGGCACATTCGCTACATATTGCAATTTTTGTTGTGACAAAACGATCCGTAGAGTTTAACATGAGATGGAAACCCATTTACTTGTCTTTTTTTAACCGCAAAAGTTATTTGGAAGTTTTGATGTGCCCCATGTCGTCACACACATCTTTTTTTATCTGCAACAAGGCAATTTGATGGAAACACGGTTTAGAACATTTGCAAGGAAATCTGTCGCCAATTGGATGGAAACCTAGCTAGTAATACTGTAATTGATCGTCCTATTATAATTTCCCCATCTAAATTTGGAGAGTAGGCCTAATTGAAAGGCCAATCAGCAAAACACATTTATATCTTTATCTGAAGTGATACTTATTTGCCCCCAAAAAGTTGAACTTACCTTGATGTGTCTTGCAAGCCGTGTTTAAAAACTAATTGAAACGTGCGGCAGAAGAAGGCAAGGTTCTTCTAGTACTAAACCGTAAGACTCCTTGACATTTGTCTAGTGCACTTGTCGGCATTGTTATCATACGCATGCTCATGCAACCCAGTCATTGCAATCCAACTTGGATGGTGTATTGGAAGAAACTACAGTAAGATTGTCAACTAGAAATAGATAGCCTATACCTTCTTTAAAATACACAAAACTATCATTGATAGCCCGGGCTCTTCTCTTGAACCAAGCCGTAGATTTGTGACAAGATTTGTGTTGGGGTTTATAAGTGGTCAGTTGATCTCTCTCTCTCTCTCTCTCTCTCTCTCTCTCTCTCTCTCTCTCTCTCTCTCTCTCTCTCTCTCTCTCTCTCTCTCTCTCTCTCTCTCATATTCTCGGCTGGCCATGTAATTGCTGTAATTGGCAGTACTTCGTCAATAGGCCTATCCTACCGAGCATGTCCGATGATGGCTCTCGTCCAGGGTGTTACATGCGTATTGCTGATGCTTAAGACTCATCGTCTAGCCGCACGTAACGCACCGGACCAGAGCTAGTCCGCATCTTGCTGCGGTGGTTTGAAGTGTTGCAGTTTGGCCGTTAACTGTCTTTGCGGACGCATTATCTGCAGTGCCAATGTGCTTATTAACCCCTTAGTCATCTTTACCAAATATAAATAACATATCTCTACGAAATTAACTCTATACTGAATTGTTTCCATCCATTTTGGAAGGTGGGCAAGTTTTCTAGTTGTCAATTGCACTAAACCATGTATGCTATATCAATTGCTTTGAAGATGGCCACCTGTTCTTTTGGGCATCTTGCTGTTTTATTCCCCTCTCTTTTTGTTTGATCCCAAATGGCCCCCTATTTCCTATGAAGTGTACTCTTTTTGTATGGGCCACTGTACAGGGAATAGGGTGTCATTTGTGAAATACCCCTTAGCATGCCCTCAATGCCTCTGTATTCGCTGCCCGCGTTGCATGTGGCCAAGAGCGTCTGTACACGGTGTCCTGTTGGAGGGAAACACATAAAGAGAAACATCCGTGAGGAGAATACTGCTTTTCTTGTGGATGTGTCCCAAATGGCACCCTATTCCCTATATAATAGCGCATTACTTCTGGCCAGGGTAGTGCACTATATAGGGAATAGTGTGCCATTTGGGACTCGGCCCTGGCTTATGAATAAGATGGTGACCAAGCGTTTCTCTAATGAAAGACGGAGAAGGAATACAATTCCAGGGGAAGTGTTAACACACACTAAAAGTGGAAAACAAAGGGCCACTGATCAGATAAACAAATAGCTGATGAAGTAGCAAATAATCAATGAAAGTTCAAATATAGCTCTATATAATTCGGGGTGAATTATATAGAGCTATATTTGAACTTTCATTGATTAAAAAGCTGGTCAAAATAAAACTTTCAGTGCAATGCAGAATTTCAAGCATTGTGATACCATACGGGATAAAAAAATACAATGTGGTTTACGAAACTTCAATCAGTAAGACTGGTCTGAATGGGTGTCACTTGAATATCTATTCGGTAAGCATAATATGGGCTCACTAGTGTTGTTCACAGCAACAGTCTTCCAAAAGATGGTCAGTGCTTTCCGTGTCAGACGTTATGTCAGATGGAGAAATCTCCCCTGAGGGAGATGATACGTTCTTTGTTTCAACGATCGATCTACACCCGCGCCCAGGCAATCCAGGTGATTCCTCTACGACCAGGATTTCCCAAAGAAGGAGTGAGAGAAACGTCCAACTTCTGGGCATTCTGGCCGATAAGGGTATCACAGTGGTGGAAGGCATGTCCAGCCATGAGTTCCTCCAACTGGCTACAAATGTGCTCTTCTCTGCAACTCCCAGATGACGGAATCCTGTCATTGGTTCACCCAGAGGCAACAAAAGACTCCAGAAATCGGCTTCATCAGCAAAGGGGAAGATTCCAAGACGTGAGGGCAGAAGTGCCCTCGACCAGGCTGGTCCTTCTTCTTCTACTCCCCACCCCGCCGCTAAGGCTACCTTCAACAAGGCCCCTCTTGCTGTGGCCGTGACCAATGACCCGGTGCCCTCGACATCATGGGCTCTATTGAAGCATGATTCGAAGTGATCGAAGGAGGCAGCTCCGCTTCCATTATCGGTTCCAGCCTCACTTGCACTGCGAAAAGTAGCAGTGGGGTTTCCCGCAACCATTTCTGAGATGTTCTTCTCCGGAGTGCCCATGTTTCACCACTGCTAGGGTCCTAACCTGCCCAGATTGTGGCCAGCCAGGGCAGGCCCCCTGAGATGTGCCTAAAAGCTGCTTTTAGAGTTAAGCCTGCAGAGGTCCCCCATGATCCAGCGCCAAGTTTCATTGTCAAGTCTGAGCAAGCAAAACCCTCCCCTTCACTGACCTCCAGGAACGCCAGGTGAAGTTTCATAATAACACCCCCATATGCAGTCATTTTAATGAGAATGTCTGCACCTTCTATAATAGCATCTTCCTCTACATCTGCATCTCATGCTTCGATCCCCACAAGTCTGTCTGCCCATGCCGGTTATGCCCCCCGAAGGCCTCCTGGAAGGGGAAAGGTTCAAAGAAATTCTAAAGAAACTTCCACTCTGGTCAACATCCAAGCCCTGGCCACCGACTGTGGTACCATCCTGGCACCCCCTTTGTAGATTATTTGGTCACGGGTCTTTTCCAGGGCTTTAAGGTGGGCAGTCACAAAGTTCAGAATCTCCAGTCCGCTCTCAATAAGCCAATTGCTGGTAGTGCAGCAATTGTTGGATAAGATGATCAATAAAAGTTCCTTAATTGGCTCCTTTGCTTCCCCTCCTTTCTTTACATTCAAAATGTCAGTAATCGGGGAGGAAACTTTCGATTTTTGACGTACCCGCTCCCTGCTCTGGTCCGATAGCCAGCGTTAATGAGAGCATTCCCCGCAAAGCTTTTTGTCTGTATTATGCTGCCGTGGATCATGCTATTAAGCTCATAAATTTGGTGGGCACGGGCTCCAAGTTATCCAAAGCAGACATCACAGATGCTGTCAAAATCATGCCACTCCACTGCTCATAATGGCCAATGTTTAGTGTCATGTGGGAATCGCAGTATTATTTAGTTGTCAGGCTCTCCTTCGGGTGCAGGAGTAGCCCCCATATTTTAAATTCTCTGTCTGAAGCCTTGTGTTGGATCTTGTTAAATAACTGCCATTTGCCTTTCGTGTTGCATCTTCTAAACAATTTTCTGGTTAACAATTTCCCTCTCCACAATTCAGGCCATGCTGTCTCAGTACTTCTGAACAAATTCCTAGCTGTCAGAGGAGAAAGCTGTCAGACCCCTGACTTCTCTCGAGTTCTTAGGCATAAATCCAGACAGCACCAATATGTGTACCTCCCTCCCCCTAGATAAACTGTTACGGATCTGCGAATCAGTGTAGTCCTTCACTGATGGGCAGCCCATCACGAAATGTGACTTATTGTCTCTACTGGACAACTTAACTTTGTGATGCGGATCATCCCTCAAGGGCGGGCCTTTATATCATGGCTCCTAATAATGCTAGCTTCCTCAGTCCAGGCTCCAAGTAATCCTGGATAAGGGCTGCCGTTCAGACCTCCGGTTTTGGTCTATTTAACTTATTAGCTGGAACGGCATCTCTTTTTTTCTTTGATGAGATGCCTGTGTCCTCGGATTCCCTCAAGTTCTTCACGGATGGTGCCCCCCATCTGTGGGGTTTGGGGGCCATGTATGGCAAGGGAAACGCATAACCGTTCACCATGATAATTAAGCCGCAATTGTCATAATTAATAAAGGACGCTCATCAGCCAATGTAATCATTACCCTTCTTAGGCGCTTACATGGCAGTCTGTCATTCATAATCATTTCCGTTTCCAGGAGTTCCCTCGCCTCTGCCCAGCAACCAGCAAGGTTCCGGTGTCACCGCCTATGCACTCAGAAATGCTGCTGTTCTAAACAATCCAATGACAGCAGCACTATGGGGGTCCGCTAAATGGTGGTCATTCTCTGCCTAGACGTCACACGTCAGGCCAAATCAATTGGCCATCCTCGCAGCCCAATGATCCCTCAAATCTAACTACACATAGCTAAAGTACCTCAATCTTGCGAGTACCCAATCTCAAACACGCTTGCAGTCGTTTGATGGTTATTTGACAATCATACATTTCAAATGTTACAATGCTAGCACACAGCACGCTAGCATTGGGCCGTATTTCGGCATGTACTATTGGGTTCAACACTCAGCTAGCGTTTCATATTCATCATACTTTTCGCATTGTGGAATATGTCGTTGGGTAGATGTACTTGCAGATGTCTTATTTGAACTAAACACGTGATACGTTGTTTTTACGCTCAGCGCACCTTGCATGAGTAAACGTTTAATTCTTTCCATGACAGCAGAATGCACGTCTGTTCTATACTTTCCATGCACGTCTTTGATATCTAATTACCTTGTCTTCAATCTTTAGATCCAACCTTTGCTCTGCTGTATCCCTACTTTCTGGTGAGTCATTTTCGATTCCAGCTGCCATGCTAAGGGGTTATCTGTCATCCACATCTACCTCAAAGGAGCATTTCTTCAGAGACGAGGCCTACCCCAATCTATTTAAATACAAATTCCATATTGCATTCTGTCTTTGTTGTCCATTCAGTTAAGCCTGTATCCGATTGAAATGTAGTTTGAAAGTTCAAAAATGAAGGCTGTTTTGAATGGGTGTCACTTTATCTATTCACATCGCTTCCTATTTCATGGGCATAGCGGGTATTCACATGGGTAGTGTTTACAATGTTAGCTTGTCATTATAGCCAACATATCTTCATGCCAAGACTGTGCCAAGAGTGTGCAAAGCTGTCATCAAGGCAACGGGTGGCTACTTTGAAGAAACTAAAATCTAAAATATGTTTTAATTTGTTTAACACTTTTTTTTGGTTACTATATGATTCCAAATGTGTTATTTCATAGTTTAGATGTCTTCACTATTATTCTGCAATGCAGAAAATAGTATAAATCAAGAAAAACCCTTGAATGAGTAGATGTGTCCAAACTTTTGACTGGTACTGTATAATTTAAGTGTTTTGACCGAGTGGGTTTTTCCTATTCATAAGTATAGCCCAAAAAAAGTAGATAGCTAGCTAGCTATCTACACCCAAAAACAATGGGTGTAGACCTTATTGTAAATAATACAAATATATTGTAAGCGGAATATACAGGGAGTAACCGTACCAGATCAGGTATCTGTATATGAAGGCAGGGTAAAGTGACCAGGCATCAGAATAAAAGATAATAAGAGTAAAATAAAGAACTGAGTAGCAGCAGCGTGTGCGTGTGTGTGCGTTTGCGTGTGTTCGTGTTGTGTCTGATATGTGTGTGTGTGCATATGTAGTGTATGTGAATGTTTGTGGGATTTATGTGAGAGTGCCAGTGTAGTGTGTGTGAGTGAGTTTGAATATAGTGTGTATAATATAATCTTGTGAGTCTTGTGGTTCTTGTCCACATGAACCACGCTAATTAAATGTATTTTAGAAGGTTACATTTGATGACATTTGTATAACAGTCACATGCTAACTGCTAACCGCTAGCTATCTTAGAGGTAGGTACCATGCAATTTCGCCTTAGCTTTGTTGAGCTTCTGTTGTTCCTCTCCATTGGTTTTTGTTACATTTAATACACAGGCCTAAAAGGGATTTTAATGTATTTGAGAATTTGTTTTGTTTCCATATGCTGAATGGAGAGAATAAACTGTGCAGACCCGAGGACGTGCAAATTACAGAAGAGATGAACAGGCCTTGGAATTGTGTGGGTCAACGCTAGGTAAGAATTTTGTCCAAGGGAATAGACAAAATGCGTCAGAATAATGTTAAACTGCAAATCTTCAGAACATGTAAAACCATGCAGCACCTTTTAATTCGAAATTGCTGATCTGCAATTAATACATCCCCCTAACCTTTCCACAGAAACATTGGTGATGCAAACTGATGGTGCCTGAAATCTTAACGATAGAAGCATTATTTTTGAATTTTTTGATGCATTACTTTTGGTAATGTACATTTCTTTCAAATTTGATTCACCATTTCCTTTTTCTTTAAAGATATGAAGATATAAGATAGCTTCATGACTTCGTAAGCTTCGACAGTCATGTTTGTCTCTAATTACTTCAATAGCTCTCTTCAAATGTGTCTGTCCTATTGTGTTTCCATAGGCTGGAGAGAGAATGTGCTGTGCAGCATTGGAAGATCATAACATAATTGATAGAAGAAATTAACAAGGCTTGCTAAGAATTTTGTCCAAGGAAATATACTAAATGTGGAAGAAAAATGTTAGCTGCAATCCTTTTTCAGAACAATGTATGTCACTTTAAATTCAAAATTGCTGATCTGCAATGAATACCTACCCTTAATTACTCATTCCCCTGTCCGCAGCAATATCGATGGTGCAAACTGAGGGTGACTGCCTGATGTCTGAGGCTCAGTGAGGCTCAGTGTCAGTATTGAAGGTAAGATTGAACTTTAGTTGAACATGTTTTCAATAAATGGTCAAGCAATCTATATTTTTTCCCCCAATTTGATTCGACGTTTCCTTTTTCTTTACAGATATGAAACTAGATGGAACATCCCACTAGATGCAATCATTCAGTTGCAGAATAATTTTAAATAAAACATTTACATATTAAGGGGTAATGAAGTGTTTATTTATGTTACATTTAATTGAACTGCATGTAAAATATATATTTTGGATGCATTTCCTGATTGTATGTGAAATATTTAAAAACGTTTTTGTGTTACATTTCATGTACATGAACAAATTCATTTTCAGATGCATGTTGCATTATATGTCAAAATGCATCCCCCCAAAATATTTTTTATTATTTTCTTCCCCCGTATTGGATGATGGTGGTCAGTCAGAGTTCGAACTGCACAACTAAGAAGCCTCTCTTGAAAACATTTATTTTCTGTCTCACTCACTTCACCTTTGGCAGTTTTGAAGTTGCTCTAGAAACTTACCATTATAGTTTTTGGTATGCTGAAGATTTTTTTATATTAAACCAAATCACTTCCTCACTGTAAGAACAGGTTCAGCGAGGGGTTAACGGATAGACAGAGGAAGAGGAAGGACAGAGTAGAAAAAGAGAGGAGGAGAAATTAGGGGGTATTGTACTTGGCGGGGTCAGTGCTCTTGGCTCATTGCTACCGGTAATGTTACCTCCGCTTTACACACACACACACACACACACACACACACACACACACACACACACACACACACACACACACACACACACACACACACACACACACACACACACACACACACACACACACACAGTGCCGTTTCTAGACATAAGCGACCACACACACACACACACAGTGCCGTTTCTAGACATAAGCGACGTAAGCGGCCGTTAGGGGGGCCCCAACCAGGAAGTCAGTCGGTGTCTCAACTCACTGTTAGTTAGGAAAGTAAAATGCACAACGTGCAATTTTGAAATAAAATTTGGTAGTGCATCAGCAGTTTCCCACTTGTTATGTCAGTCACCGACAGTCACTCAATTAGCTAACATTTTATAGACTGCTAGGTAAGTTCATCTAGCCAGCTATCTTAACCTTGTAGTAATCATAGCTGAACTACTGACTGGGCACTCAAGGCACTCGCCTAGGGGCCCTGACCTCTAGGGGGCCCTAATGGATTTTGTTAGTCACTCTCACTCATGTCATATGAAAATGGCATAAGTCATGGGAAAATGTGTAAATTACAGGACATTTGCTTTAAAGCTGCAACATTTTCTCTCCTCCCATGGCAAAACGTGTAGAACTGCAGAAAATCAGCTTTAAAATGTCACATTTTTCTTTCAACCGCATGGCAAAATGTGTACAATTGCAGGAAATGTGTTTTAAAACTGCAAAATGTTATCTCTGCCCTATATTTTTTTTTTATAGAATTATGGTGGGGGCACTAAAATGTTTTGCCTGTGAGGTGGGGGGGGGGTGTAACCAAATCTCACTTAGGGCCCCCAAAAAGCTAGAAACAGCCTTGCTGTTTCATACACACACACACACACACACATATACCGAAGTGTGGAGTGTTACCTCCGCTTTATTCATCTGTTGGCATTCTTTACAGCCTTTTGATACAGTTTCCTATTTTGTCATCTGCATTAGCATTCACTTCCTTTGCACAATCTGTCTTCATCCCAAATGGCATCCTATTCCCTACATCGTGCACTACCTTTGACCAGAGGGTTCAAAAGTAGTGCACTTTATAGGGGAAAGGGTGCCATTTGGGATGCAACCTGTCCTCTGATCCTTTCGGTTTTTGTTCGGGAAACAGGCTTTTTTTTATGCTTGTAGCTCAGTTCTTCTTCGGGTCCAAACTTCGTGAAACCAGACTGACCATTGCGCTCACGGTCGTTTCACTTCACTTGATACGTGCAGTGAAAAAGAATGTGAGTTTGTGAGATCAGGCTGGTTTAACAAGCCAATAAAGCTCTTTCCTCTGCATAAACACAAATTAGCTCTACATTTCCTTCCCATTATTTCAATCCCAAAAATGAATAGTATGATCATAACAATCTTCATTATAATGCATGATTCAATGGTAGAATACACAACAAAAAAGTCATCACAACGGACCTTTAAAGCATCACCTTTTATAAAAAACGATATTATAATTCTGTTCATACTGTACATTCCTTTCTCACTCTGAATATTCAGGACTGGGTCTGCCACTGAGAGGCTGCATAATGAAACTCACCAGAGTTGCATTCATTAGTGCACACCGTAGCAAAAAGTTTTGCAACAGAAACAGTGTTTCTTCTTGGACAAATTCAGATAGCCTCTCCCTGTTTCAGTCCGTTTCTTCCATTTGGTTCCAAATGAACACTGGATTGTACCCTGATGAAGACAGCTTTCCTGTCGAAACGTTGGTAAATTAAATATTTTTGCATCTGAGCTCCTAGAGTGTGCGGCTCTCCTTTATTTTTAAGTTTCCAAATGAACACTACCCAGAAGCACCGGTATGTGACAGTGTAACTAATGAGCTACGATGCAACTCACAGTTTACCATTTGGCCAGTAGAATGAGCCAGATGTCTATTCTTCTTTTTACATCTTCTCAGCCGTTGGTTGATATGCAAGGACTTAGGTTGATGTAAGGATACACAACCAGCTAGTGCGATACCTCTCCTGGAGCATTCCAGTCAAGCTATTAGGCTTCTGCAGTTTAGCTCAGTCTTCATACCTGAAAGTGCAGATACAAAGTTAAGTCTGAAATTCCCTATCAAGTGCACTACTTTAGACCAAAGCCAGTAGTGCACTATGTACTATGTAGTGCACTATGTAGAGAATATGGTGCCATTTGGGATGCAAGCAAAAGTCTCCAAACAATACCATTTTAGTGATTTATTATTCCATCTCAATCTTTTGTATAATTTCCGCCAATATAGTGATTTATTAAGGTATTTACAAATGTATTGTTGTTTGTTGTTTGTTTTTTCATTGCTGGACAAAAAAGACTGTACAATCACCAGGAAATTACCTCAACTTAATTTTAAATCAGAAAATCTGTTCCCAAGTATTCCTACGCATAAATAAAGACACATATGAAATGATATCCCGATGTAATTAATTATTGTGTTTTTTTCAGGGCTTCTTGCAGTCAATTTGCAGTGTACAAATGATTTATAATTATATTCCAGCCCCCCTACCAGAAAAAAATGGCCCGCGGCTGAATATAGTTGGGGACCCCTGGTCTACATTCAGAGTATTTGCACAATTAATCATCATCTCATGAAATAATCAGATTTCTCTTGTATCTGTTATATCGGTCTATTGAAGACTTTATCGCACCAGATTGTTTTGTTAAGGATGTATCTGTTTTATGGGCTTACTGTAAGTTTCCTGTATGCAGCCAAAACAGAAAGAGGAATGTGGACAGAGACCTACTAGAGCAGCACAGCTGCTGAGCCTGCCTGGCAGGGTTGGTCCTACAAAGCCAAAGTCCCTGAGGGGAGAGCATAATATACAAGGAAATTCTCAAAGCTGCTAATGAGAACCTTGACGACCTTGCACCTAGCCGGTGGGGATTCCGGTGGGGTACCCCCACCCAGGTAGTGTCAGCGCTGGCAACACTAGCTGCAGTAACCAATGGGTGTCACGCGGGACTAGGTGGGTGAAGGAATCAGACGCAGAGAGTTCCACTTGGGAAAAGTGCTCCTTTTACTATTGCACACAAAAAATTATAAGCCCAAACATACAGGGCGCAGAGAACAACTTGACAACCCAAAACACAGGGTGCCAAGTAAATAGCTAAATAATACACCTCTACCTAAAACACACACACGTAACATAAAGACAATCCCGCACAAAACAAGGGCGGATCCACCTACTAAAAATAGGAAAGCTCATTAGACCAAACAACACAAACACAGGTGAAACTAATTAGACAAAACAAACAGACAAACGAAAAAGGGATCGGTGGCGGCTAGTAGGACGGTGATGACGACCGCCGATCACCACCCGAACAGGCAGGGGAGCCAACTTCGGCGGAAGTCGTGACAGTACCCCCCCTCCTGACGCGCGGCTCCCGCGGCGCGCCGCCACCGACCTCGAGGACGACCCGGAGGGCGAGGCGCCGGGCGATCCGGGTGGAGGCGGTGGAAATCGCTCAGGAGAGAAGGATCCAAAATGTCCCCCACCGGAACCCAGCATCTCTCCTCCGGACCGTACCCCTCCCAGTCCACGAGGTACTGTAGGCCCCTCACCCGGCGTCTCGAGTCCAAAATGCCACGTACTGTGTACGCCGGGGACCCCTCGATGTCTAGAGGGGGCGGAGGGACCTCAGGCACCTCACCTTCCTGCAGGGGACCAGCCACCACCGGCCTGAGGAGAGACACATGAAACGAGGGGTTAATACGGTAATACCTAGGAAGTTGTAACCTGTAACATACCTCGTTTATTCTCCTCAGGACTTTAAACGGCCCCACACACTGCGGCCCCAGCTTCCGACAGGGCAGGCGGAGGGGCAGGTTTCGGGTCGAGAGCCAGACCCGGTCCCCCGGTGCGAACACAGGGGCCACACTGCGGTGCTGGTCAGCGCTCCTCTTCTGCCGTTCTCCCGCTAGTCTTAGCGATTCCTGGACGGCTCTCCAGGTGTCCTTGGAGCGCTGTACCCATTCCTCTACCGCAGGAACCTCGGTCTGGCTCTGATGCCATGGGGCCAGGACCGGCTGGTAACCCAACACACACTCAAAAGGGGACATGTTCGTTGAGGAGTGGCGGAGGGAGTTCTGAGCGAGCTCAGCCCAAGGAACATACTTCGCCCACTCACCAGACCGGTCCCAGCAATATGACCGCAGAAACCTGCCCACATCCTGGTTTACGCACTCCACCTGCCCATTACTCTCGGGGTGAAAACCTGAGGTGAAGCTGACCGAGACCCCCAGTCTCTCCATAAACGCCCTCCAAACTCTGGACGTGAATTGGGGGCCCCGATCAGAAACGATGTCCTCAGGCACCCCATAGTGCCGGAAGACATGGGTAAACAAGGCCTCCGCAGTCTGCAGGGCCGTAGGGAGACCGGGCAACGGGATGAGATGTCAGGACTTAGAAAACCGATCCACAACGACCAGGATCGTAGTACTTCCCAGGGACGGGGGAAGGTCGGTAAGGAAGTCCACCGATAAGTGTGTCCACGGCCGTTGTGGAACGGGGAGGGGCTGTAACTTCCCTCTAGGCAAGTGCCGAGGAGCCTTGCTCTGAGCGCACACCGAGCAGGAGGAGACATAAAATCTCACGTCCTTAGCCAACGTGGGCCACCAGTATCTCCCTCTAAGACTCCGTACTGTCCTCTCGATGCCAGGATGACCCGAGGAGGGGAGAGTATGAGCCCAACAGATTAGCTTATCCCGGACCCCCCTCGGCACATACTGAGCCCCCGTTGGACAGTTAGGGGGGGGCGGCTCCAACCGTGAGGCCCTCTCTATCTCCGCGTCCACCTCCCATACTACCGGTGCCACGAGACATGAAGGTGGAATGATGGGAGTTGGCTCAACGGACCGCTCCTCGGTATCATAGAGGCGGGACAGCGCGTCGGCTTTGGTGTTTTGGGAGCCTGGCCGGTACGAGATGGTGAACCGAAAGCGGGTAAAAAACATGGCCCATCTAGCTTGACGCGGATTTAGTCTCCTCGCTGCCCGGATATACTCGAGATTACGATGGTCAGTCCAGATGAGAAAAGGGTGTTTCGCCCCCTCAAGCCAATGTCTCCACACCTTCAGAGCCTTGACTACAGCTAACAACTCCCGGTCCCCCACGTCATAGTTCCACTCCGCCGGACCTAGTTTCCTCGAAAAGAAGGCACAAGGGCAGAGCTTGGGTGGCACGCCCGAGCGCTGGGACAGCACGGCCCCGACCCCCGCCTCGGACGCGTCCACCTCCACTATGAATGCTAAAGAGGGGTCCAGATGCGCCAACACGGGCGCATTGGTGAACAGCTCCTTCAGACGACTGAAAGCTCTGCCCGCCTCTGCTGACCAACGCAAGCGCACCGGTCCTCCCTTCAGCAGTGAGGTAATGGGGACAGCCACCTGACCAAAACCCCGGATAAACCTCCGGTAGTAATTGGCAAACCCTAAAAACCGCTGCACCTCTTTCACCGTGGTCGGAGTTGGCCAATTACGCACGGCTGTAACGCGGTCACCCTCCATCACCACCCCGGAGGTGGAAATACGATAACCCAGGAAGGAAACGGCCTGTTTGAAGAACACACATTTCTCTGCCTTGCAATACAGGTCATGGTCCAGCAGTCGCCCAAGTACCTTACGCACCAGAGACACATGCGCCGCACGTGTGGCAGAATAGATCAAGATGTCATCGATGTACACTACCACTCCCTGCCCGAGCAGGTCTCGGAGAATCTCATCTACGAAGGATTGGAAGACGGCTGGAGCATTTTTTAACCCATATGTCATGACGAGGTACTCATAATGGCCAGATGTGGTACTAAATGCGGTTTTCCACTCATCTCCTCCCCGGATACGCACCAGATTATACGCACTCCTCAGGTCCAGTTTTGTGAAGAAGCGCACCCCGTGAAATGATTCCACCGCCGTAGCGATGAGAGGTAGTGGGTAACTAAACCCCACTATGATGGAATTTAGACCTCGGTAATCAATGCACGGACGCAGACCTCCCTTCTTCTTCTTCACAAAAAAGAAGCTCGAGGAGACGGGTGATGCGGAGGGCCGAATGTATCCCTGTCCCAGCGATTCAGTAACATATGTCTCCATAGCTACTGTCTCCTCCTGGGACAATGGATACACGTGACTCCTAGGAAGTGCAGCGTTCTCCAGGAGGTCTATCGCGCAGTTCCCTCGACGATGGGGTGGTAATTGGGTCGCCTTCTTTTTACTGAAGGCGATAGCCAAATCGGCATATTCAGAGGGAATGCGCACGGTGGAAACCTGGTCTGGACTCTCCACCGTAGTCGCACCTACGGCAACTCCTATACACCTGCCTGAACACTCCTCTGACCACCCCTTAAGAGCCCCCTGTCGCCAAGAAATCACCGGGTTGTGCTGAGCTAGCCAGGGAATTCCCAACACCACTGGAAACGCAGGTGAATCGATAAGGAACAGACTAATCTGCTCCTTATGACTCCCCTGCGTTACCATGTCCAGTGGTACCGTGGCCTCCCTGACCACTCCTGACCCTAATGGTCGATTATCTAAGGAGTGCACGGGGAAAGGTAGGTCTAACGACACAAGGGGAATCCCTAGCCTTGTCTGGTGCTGACTCACCTGGGGTGATCGAGTAGTGCTCCGCCTGCCCTCCCGATTCCCAGACGAGGTCCTCCAGCACCGGTCGGACGTGTGTCCTCGCCGACCACAACCGGTACAGGAGGACACTCCTCCTCCGGTCCCCCTTGAAGCCGCCCCTCCTAACTCCATAGGGATAGGAGCAGGAGGGCTGGGAGGTGGAAACGACAGGACCTGTTCCGAACGCCCGCGGGCAGCCAGCAGGTTGTCGAGACGGATGGCCATGTCGATAAGTTCATCCAGCGTGAGGGTGGTGTCCCGACACGCTAGCTCTCTGCGGACGTCCTCCCTGAGGCTGCATCGGAAATGATCTATCAAGGCCCTATCGTTCCACCCCGCTCCTGCGGCCAAAGTCCTGAACTCCAGGGCAAATTCCTGAGCGCTCCTCGTCTCCTGACGCAGGTGGAACAGCCGTTCACCCGCCGCACGACCCTCTGGTGGGTGATCAAATACAGCTCGGAATCGGCGGGTGAACTCGGGGTAATGATCCCTCGCCGAGTCTGAACCATTCCACACTGCGTTTGCCCACTCTAGGGCTCGTCCAGTCAGACAGGAGACGAGGGCGCTCACGCTCTCCTCTCCGGAGGGGTTAGGGCGAACGGTCACCAGGTAGAGTTCCAGTTGAAGAAGGAAACCTTGACAACCTGCCGCCGTTCCATCATACTCCCGTGGGAGCGCCAGCCGAAGAGCCCCGGAGCCGGATGTGGTAGCAGGAACAGGAGGTGCTGGAGGTGGGGGTGCTGGAGATGAGGTGGGAAGGCCACTCCTCTCCCATCGATCCATCCTCTCCATCATAAGATCCATAGCAGAACCAATCCTGTGGAGAACACTGGTATGGTGGAGGACCCTTTCCTCCATCGATGGGAGAGGAGGTGCGGCTGCTCCTGCTGATTCCATAATGTTAGGTGCGGGATTCTGTCACGCGGGACTAGGTGGGTGAAGGAATCAGACGCAGAGAGTTCCACTTGGGAAAAATGCTCCTTTTACTATTGCACACAAAAAATTATAAGCCCAAACATACAGGGCGCAGAGAACAACTTGACAACCCAAAACACAGGGTGCCAAGTAAATAGCTAAATAATACACCTCTACCTAAAACACACACACGTAACATAAAGACAATCCCGCACAAAACAAGGGCGGGTCCACCTACTAAAAATAGGAAAGCTCATTAGACCAAACAACACAAACACAGGTGAAACTAATTAGACAAAACAAACAGACAAACGAAAAAGGGATCGGTGGCGGCTAGTAGGACGGTGACGACGACTACCGAGCACCACCCGAACAGGCAGGGGAGCCAACTTCGGCGGAAGTCGTGACAATGGGGAGAGGTCACCTTCGGACAATCAGAGAGGGGGCCCTGGTGGCACAAAATAATCAAAGGTCTGACTGCACAGGGATGCTTGGCAAAATGTTCACAATGGAGGACCAGTGTGTGTATGTGTTTCTGTGGAAGGGGGTGTATCTGATCTCCATCACCTAGGACTTGACAATGGTTAATCAAATCTCCCCATTTTTGCCAATTTTGCTCAATCTTTCATGCTTTCTCAAACAGCTGTAACTGTATATGCATTGGTTCGAGCAATGGTCTTGTAAACCAGGGGTCGTGAGTTCAATTCTCACTGTGGCCTTGATTTTGACTCTACCCTCTGTGACATTCATCTGAAACTTTACACAGTGCTGCATAGGGTGGGAGTTACCATTTCGAAATCCTAGCAAGGGTTGCCTTCCAGAGAGACATCAGAGATTGTAACGTTCTTTGTTCCACGGAAACATGGCTCACTCTGGATACGTCATCAGAGTCGGTACAGCCACCTGGCTTCTTCACGCATCGCGCCGACAGAAACAAACATCTCTCTGGTAAGAAGAAGGGCGGGGGTGTATGCCTTATGATTAAGGAGATGTGGTGTGATCATAACAACATACAGGAACTCAAGTCCTTTTATTCACCTGACCTAGAAATCCTTACAATCAAATGCCAACCGCATTATCTACCAAGAGAATTCTGTTCGATCATAATCACAGTCGTGTATATCCCCCCAAGCAGACACATTGACGGCCCTGAAAGAACTTCATTTGACTCTATGTAAACTGGAAACCACATATCCTGAGGTTGCATTTATTGTAGCTGGGGAGTTTAACAAGGCTAATCTGAAAACAAGGCTCCCTAAATTTTAGCAGCATATCAAATGCGGGACCCGGGCTGGCAAAACCCTGGATCATTGTTATTCTAACTTCCGTGATGCTTATAAAGCCCTCCCCCGCCCTCCTTTCGGAAAATCTGACCACGACTCCATTTTGTTGCTCCCAGCCTATAGACAGAAACTAAAACAGGAAGCGCCCGTGCTCAGGTCTGTTCAACGCTGGTCCGACCAATCGGATTTCACGCTTCAAGATTGCTTCGATCACGTGGACTGGGATATGTTCCGCATAGCGTCAGACAATAACATTGATGAATACGCTGATTCGGTGAACAAGTTTATTAGCAAGTGCATCGTTGATGTTGTACCCACAGCGTCTATTAAAACATTTCCCAACCAGAATCCGTGGATTGATGGCAGCATTCATGCAAAACTGAAAGCGCGAACCACTGCTTTTAATCAGGGCAAGGTGACCGGAAACATGACCGAAAACAAACAGTGTAGCTGTTCCCTCCGCAAGGCAATCAAACAAGCTAAGCGTCAGTATAGAGACCAAGTAGAGTCGCAATTCAACGGCTCAGACACGAGAGGTATGTGGCAGGGTCTACAGTCAATTACGGACTACAAAAGGAAAACCAGCCCCGTCGCGGATCACGATGTCTTGCTCCCAGACAAACTAAACAACTTCTTTGCTTGCTTTGTGGACATTACAGTGCCACTGACACGGCCCGCTACCAAAACCTGTGGGCTCTCCTTCACTGCAGCCAACGTGAGTAAAACATTTAAACGTGCTAACCCACGCAAGGCTGCCGGCCCAGAAAGCATCCCCAGCCGCGTCCTCAGAGCATGCGCAGACCAGCTGGCTGGTGTTTTTACGGACATATTCAATCAATCCTTATCCCAGTCTGCTGTTCCCACATGATTCAAGAGGGCCACCATTGTTCCTGTTCCCAAGAAAGTGAAGGTAACTGAGCAAAATGACTATTACCCCGTAGCACTCACTTCCGTCATCATGAAGTGCTTTGAGACACTAGTCAAGGACCATATCACCTCCACCCTACCTGACACCCTAGACCCACTCCAATTTGCTTACCGCCCCAATAGGTCCACAAACGACGCAATCGCAATCAAACTGCACACTGCCCTAACCCATCTGGACAAGAGGAATACCTATGTAAGAACGCTGTTCATCGACTACAGCTCAGCATTCAACACCATAGTACCCTCCAAACTCGTCATTAAGCTCGAGACCCTGAATCTCGACCCCGCCCTGTGCAACTGGGTCCTGGACTTCCTGACGGGCTGCTCCCAGGTGGTGAGGGTAAGTAACAACATCCCCACCCCGCTGATCCTCAAAACCCCAGAAGAGTGCGTTCTCAGCCCTCTTCTGTACTCCCTGTTCACCCATGACTGCGTGGCAATGCACGCCTCCAACTCAATCATCAAGTTTGCAGACGACACTACAGTGGTAGGCTTGATTACCAACAACGACGAGACGGCCTACAGGGAGGAGGTGAGGGCCCTCGGAGTGTGGTGTCAAGAAAATAACCTCACACTCAATGTCAACAAAACAAAGGAGATGATCGTGGACTTCAGGAAACAGCAGAGGGAGCAGCCCCCTATCCACATCGACGGGACAGTAGTGGAGAAGGTGGAAAGTTTTAAGTTCCTCGGCGTACACATCACGGACAAACTGAAATGGTCCACCCACACAGACAGCGTTGTGAAGAAGGCGCAGCAGCGCCTCTTCAACCTCAGGAGGCTAAAGAAATTCAGCTTGTCACCAAAAACACTCACAAACTTTTACAGATGCACAATTGAGAGCATCCTGTCGGGCTGTATCACAGCCTGGTACGGCAATTGCACCGCCCACAACCATAAGGCTCTCCAGAGGGTAGTGAGGTCTGCACAACGCATCACCGGGGGCAAACTACCTGCCCTCCAGGACACCTACACCACCCGATGTCACAGGAAGGCCAAAAAGATCATCAAGAACAACAACCACCCGAGACACTGCCTGTTCACCCCGCTATCATCCAGAAGGCGAGGTCAGTACAGGTGCATCAAAGCGGGGACCGAGAGACTGAAAAACAGCTTCTATCTCAAGGCCATCAGACTGTTAAACAGCAATCACTAACATTGAGTGGCTGCTGCGAACATACTGACTCATCTTTAGCCACTTTAATAATGAAAAATGTATGTAATAAATGTATCACTAGCCATCACTAGCCACTTTATATAATGTTTACATACCCTACATTACTCATCTCATATGTATATACTGTACTCTATACCATCTACTGCATCTTGCCTATGCCGTTCGGCCATCACTCATTCATATATTTTTATGTACATATTTTTATTCATTCCTTTACACTTGTGTGTATAAGGTAGTTGTTGTGAAATTGTTAGGTTAGATTACTTGTTCACCCATGACCCAGACGTGGACTTCAGGAAACAGCAGAGGGGGCAGCCCCCTATCCACATCAACGGGACAGTTGTGGAGACGGTGGAAAGTTTTAAGTTCCTCGGCATACACATCACGGACAAACTGAAATGGAATGGTCCACCCACACAGACAGCGTGGTTTTCAACATGTCCCTGATTGAGTCTGTAATACCAACATGCTTCAAGCAGACCACCATTGTCCCTGTGCCCAAGAACACAAAGGCAACCTGCCTAAATGACTACAGACCTGTAGCCATGAAGTGTTTTGAAAGGCTGGTAATGGCTCACATCAACACCATTATCCCAGAAACCCTAGACCCACTCCAATTTGCATACCGCCCAAACAGATCCACAGATGATGCCATCTCTATTGCACTCCAAACTGCCCTTTCCCACATGGACAAAAGGAACACCTATGTGAGAATGCTGTTCATTGACTACAGCTCAGCATTGAACACTATAGTACCCTCAAAGCTCATCACCAAGCTAAGGATCCTGGGACTAAACACCTCCCTCTGCAACTGGATCCTGGACTTCCTGACAGGCCGCCCCCAGGTGGTGAGGGTAGGTAGCAACACATCTGCCACGCTGATCCTCAACACTGGAGCTCCCCAGGGGTGCGTGCTCAGTCCCCTCCTGTACTCCCTCTTCACCCACGACTGCATGGCCAGGCACGACTCCAACACTATCATTAAGTTTGCTGACGACACAACAGTGGTAGGCCTGATCACCGACAACGACGAGACAGCCTATAGGGAGGAGGTCAGAGACCTGGCCGGGTGGTGCCAGAATAACAACCTATCCCTCAACGCAACATAACCAAGAATAAGGAGATGATTGTGGACTACAGGAAAAGGAGCACCGAGCACGTCCCCATTCTCATCGACGGGGCTGTAGTGGAGCAGGTTGAGAGCTTCAAATTCCTTGATGTCCACCAACAACAAACTAGATTGGTCCAAACACACCAAGACAGTCGTGTTGATATTGGTGATGATATTAATTAACAGTAATTTTGATACAAATTTGCAAATTGTCCAAACAGATCTGCAGGGTAAATGGATGATTTTAAATATGTTATTTGACCATAAACAGATATGGCTCATTAACCTACGGAAAAAATTAAGTTTATTTGAAAATATATATAATAAATAATGCAATTCAGTATTTAGCTCTTAAACAAAAGCAATTTAGGTCAAAAAACGTCCATATTAACAAAGCAAATAAAAGGTCTAACAGAACAGATAGAGAGCAGTAAAAACAGTACCGTAGAGGCTCAGAATAAGTTTGAGGAAAAACTAAAAGAAATGGAGGAACTTATTCAAGGTCAAGTGTAATATATTATACAAATAAAGCCACCTGGATGGGATATGGGGAAAAATGCACCAAATTCTTTTAAAATCGTCAACATATAAATGATACCAAAAATTATTTACTGACACTTGTTACAAATGACAGAGATGATTCATGATTCCATGATTCACCAAATTATATTTTGAAAGATGAAGCGAAGTACTTTAAGCATGTTTTCGTTTCAGTCTCCTTCATCTCCTCTAACTGAAGCTAATTGTATGGATTTTTTTCTATTAATAATGTAAAATTAACAGCTGTACAGAAAGACTCATGTGAAGGTGATAAGGGAATTATATGCTTAATGGTAATGACTAAAATATTCCACCCTGAAACCATATAATTGTATGAAATTTTTTAGAATCATAAAACTATAATCTGATGATGTGTGTAATTTTAGTCAGAATTAGAACAAGGACCTTTTGTTCCTTTTTAGTACATAAGCAGGGTGCAAATGTGAAACAAATGATAAGAGGATCTATCAACAGACAAGCTGGACTACTGTGTTCCTTACAGGACATTCTGTCTCCACCCGTGGAGGGGAGAAACTGTTAGGCTGGCAGAAAATTATGAAACATGTTGCAGATTAAACAACGTATCTATGTAGTGGGAAAACACAGACTGTCTAAGCAAGGTGTAGTTTAAGATTTGAACTTGTTTGTGTGTGTTATAAAGACTAGGTTTGCATTTTTAATGTTAGGACGTCTTCGTGAATAAACACTTTGATTTTTGTAAGCTGGGACTCTTGTGTGCTTCATTCAACCAGAATCTTACAAACTCTGGGTTGCAGACTGAGTAGATTAATTGAACTTTATCAACATTGATAACAAAATTCTCATAACAGAAGGTGAAATTACAGAGGAGGAACTTCTTGATGCAATTAAAGCCTTTAAGGCTGGGAAAACCCCAGGACTGGAAGGCATACCAGTTGAGGTATACCAAACTTTTTTTTATATACTCAGAGGACCGTTATTAGCATGTTTTAACCACTCCTATGTAAACGTAGATTATCAGACACTCAACAAGAAGGTCTAATTTCATTATTACTAAAACAGGATACAAGTGGTAAATATAAAGATCCAATCCATTTAAAACTTCTTAGGGCTGCAATCCCGTTAACGGGATCGATATGACAACAGCCAGTGAAAGTGCAGGGCGCCAAATTCAAACAACAGAAATCTCATAATTAAAATTCCTCAAGCATACAAGTATTTCACACCATTTTAAAGATACACTTCTTGTTAATCCCACCACAATGTCCGATTTCAAAAAGGCTTTACAGCGAAAGCACACAAACGATTATGTTAGGTCACCGCAAAATCACAGAAAAACACAGCCAAAGACAGGAGTCACAAAAAGCAGAAATAGAGATAAAATTAATCACTAACCTTTGATGATCTTCATCAGATGACACTCATAGGACTTCATGTTACACAATACATATATGTTTTGTTCGATAAAGTTCATATTTATATACAAAAACCTCAGTTTACATTGGCGCCATGTTCAGAAATGCCTCCAAAATATCCGGAGAGATTGCAGAGAGCCACATCAAATAACAGAAATACTCTGTTTTACATAGAATTAAAGATACACTTGTTCTTAATGCAACCGCTGTGTCAGATTTAAAAAAAGCTTTACGGCAAAAGCACAATATTCAATAATCTGAGAACAGCGTTCAGCCACAAAAGGAAGCCATACAGTTACCCGCCAAACTGTGGAGTCAACAAAAGTTATATATAGCATTATAAATCTTCACTTACCTTTGCTGATCTTGGTCGGAATGCACTCCCAGGACTCCCACTTCCACAAGAAATTGTTGTTTTGTTCGGTAATATCCATAATTTATGTCCAAATAGCTATTTTTGTTGGTAAACAAATCCAAAGTCAGGAAGCGCGTTCACTAAAAGCAGACGAAATGTCAAAAAGTTCCGTAACAGTCAGTAGAAACATGTCAAACGATGTTTTGAATCAATATTTAGGATGTTTTTAACATAAATCTTCAATAAAGTTCCAACCGGAGAATTCCATTGTCTTCAGAAGTGCGATGGAACAGAGCTCCCTCTCATGTGAATGCGCATGGTCAGACCATGGTCAGCTCATGATAGACCTGACTCATTCCCGTCTCCTTCGGCCCCACTTCACAGTAGAAGCATCAGACAACGTTCTACAGACTGTTGACATCTAGTGGACGCCGTAGGAAGTACAAACTGACCCATATTCCACTGTGTATTTGATAGGCGATGAGTTGAAAACCTACAAACCTCAGATTTCCCACTTCCTGATTCGATTTCTTTCTCAGGTTTTTGCCTGCCATATGAGTTCTGTTATACTCACAGACATCATTCAGACAGTTTTAGAAACTTCAGAGGGTTTTCTATCCAGATCTACTAATAATAATATGCATATATTAGCAACTGGGACTGAGGAGCAGGCAGTTTACTCTGGGCACCTCTGGGCATCTTTTCATCCAATCTACTCAATACTGCCCCTGCAGCCATAAGAAGAAAAACAATTGGAGGCCCCTTACACTTCAGTGTTGTGATGCAAAAATTAGAACAACATGTATAGCGCATTAATTAAAAAGGTATTGTCAGATATTATTCATTGTCAAAGGTGTGTACGGGAGGTGAAGTCAGGTGCAGGAGAGCAGAGTGTAGTGAACAGGCGCACTTTAATTCCATTCCAAAATACACAGCACATGAAAACAATAACGTGCCATGGACAAATCCACCAGTTGGTCAAAGGAGATGGTGGCATCCCTGCAGGCCAGCTCACGTCGGACGTTCTCTCGTAGGTTGCATTGATAGTGGTTCGATGAGGGCCCTGTCGTTCCAGCCTGCTCCAGCGGCCAAGGTCCGGAATTCCAGAGCGAATTCCTGGGCGCTCCTCGTCCCTTGCCTCAAATGGAAGAGCCTATCCCCCGCCGCTCTACCTTCGGGTGGATGGTCGAAGACGGCCCGGAAGCGACGGGTGAACTCCTCGAAGTGATCCAATGCCACGTTCTCTCTCCCACGGCGTTTGCCCACTCCATCGCTCTTCCTGTGAGACAGGAAACAAGGGCAGCGACTCTCTCCCCTCTGGGAGCTGGGTGCACAGTGGCCAGATAGAGGTCCAGTTGTAACAGGAATCCCTGGCACTGTGCTGCTGTTCCATCATACTCTCTAGGAAGGGAGAGACGCACCCCACTGGAATTCTCTCCGGACGGGACGGGTGGAAGCAACCCTGGTTGTACTGCGCTGGAGAGACTCCCTGTGTACTTACTATATTACGTTTTGGATTACAAAATGTTTTCACTTTTACATTACCGTGTAGTGTACCAATAAAATGGTCTGACGGTGATGTGGACATACTCGGCATACATATCCCGAAATAAATAAATAATCTCACTCCAATACATTTTACTAGAGAGTTAGCAAAAATAGATGAGATCTTGCTAACATAGAAGGAAAATACATGCCTATTTGTGGAAAAATCACCCAGATTAACTCTTTAGTCGTATCCCAGTTTACCTATTTGCTGATGGTTTTGCCTACACCTAGTGAACAGTTACAGTACCAGTCAAAGGTTTCGACACACCTACTCATTCAAAGGTTTTTCTTTATTTTTACTATTTTCTGCATTGTAGAATAATAGTGAAGACATCAAAACTATGAAATAACACATATGAAATCATGTAGTAACCAAAAAAGTGTTTGACAAATGAAAATATATTTTGTATTTAAGATTCTTAAAAGTAGCTACCCTTTGCCTTGACGACAGCTTTGCTCACTCATGGCATTCTCTCAACAAGCTTCATGAGGAATGCTTTTCCAACAGTCTTGAAGGAGTTCCATATGCTGAGCACTTGTTGCTGCTTTTTCTTCACTCTGCGGTCCAACTCATCCCAAACCATCTCAATTGGTTGAGGTCGGGTGAGTGTGGAGGCCAGGTCATGTGATGCAGCACTCCATCACTCTCCTTCTTGGTCAAATAGCCCTTACACAGCCTGGAGGTGTGTTGGGTCATTGTTCTGTTGAAAAACAAATGATAGTCCCACTAAGCGCAAACCAGATGGGATGGCGTATCGCTGCAGAATGCTGTGGTAGACATGCTGGTTAAGTGTGCCTTGAATTCTAAATAAATCAAAGACAGTGTGACCAGCAAAGCACCCCCACACCATCACACCTTCTCCTACATGCTTCACGGTGGGAACCATACATGCAGAGATCATCCGTTCACCTATTCTGCGTCTCACAAAGACATGGCGGTTGGAACCAAAAATCTGGACTTTTTTGGACTTAATTTGGACTTATCAGACCAAAGGACAGATTTCCACCAGTCTAATGTCCATTGCTTGTGTTTCTTGGCCGAAGCAAGTTTCTTCTTATTATAGGTGTCCTTTAGTAGTGGTTTCATTGCAGCAATTTGACCATGAAGGCCTGATTCAGGAGGCAAGTCTCCTCTGAACAGTTGATGTTGAGATGTCTGTTACTTGAACTCTGTGAAGTATTTATTTGGCATGCAATCTGAGGTGCATTTAACTCTAATGAACTTAGCAGAGGAAACAACGTGTCTTCCTTTCCTGTGGCGGTCCTCATGAGAGACAGTTTAGTGCTTGATGGTCATAGCGCTTGATGGTTTTAGCAACTGCATTTGAAGAGACTTTGAAAGTTCTTGAAATTTTCCAGACTGACTTACTTTCATGTCTTAAAGTAATGATCGACTGTTGTTTCTCTTTGCTTATTTGAGCCATAATATGGACTTGGTCTTTCACCAAATATACCACCCCTACCTTGTCACAACACAACTGATTGGCTCAAACGCATTAAGAAGGAAATAATTTCCAAATTAACTGTTAACAAGGCACACCTGTTAATTGAAATGCATTCCAGGTGACTACGTCATGAAGCTGGTTGAGAGAATGCCAAGAGTGTGCAAAGCTGACATCAAAGCAAAGGGTGGGTTTTGAAGAATCTCAATTATAAAATATATGTATTAAACACTTTTTTGTTTAATACATAATTCCATATGTGTTATTTCATAGTTATGATGTCTTCACTATTATTCTACAATGTAGAAAATAGTAAAAATAAAGAAAATCCCTTAAATGAGTTGGTGTGTCTGGTACTGGTACTTTTGACTGGTACTGTATATGTATTTAAATGTATGTATGTATGTATGTATGTATGTATGTATGTATGTATGTATGTATGTATGTATGTATGTATGTGTGTATGTGTGTGTGTGTGTGTGTGTGTGTGTGTGTGTGTGTGTGTGTGTGTGTGTGTGTGTGTGTGTGTGTGTGTGTGTGTGTGTGTGTGTGTGTGTGTGTGTGTGTGTGTGTATGTATGTATGTATGTATGTATAAACTCAGCAAAAAAAGAAACGTCTCAGATCTTCATTGTAAAGGGGTTAAACACTGTTTCCCATGCTTGTTCAATGAACCATAAACAATTAATGAACATGCGCCTGTGGAACGGTCGTTAAGACACTAACAGCTTACAGACGGTAGGCTATTAAGATCACAGTTCTGAAAATGTAGGACACTAAAGAGGCCTTTCTACGGATTCTGAAAAACACCAAAAGAAAGATGCTCATCTGCGTGAACGTGCCTTAGGCATGCTGCAAGGAGGAATGAGGACTGCAGATGTGGCCAGGGCAATACATTGCAATGTCCGTACTGTGAGACGCCTAAGACAGCACTACAGGGAGATAGGACAGCTGATCGTACTCGCAGTGGCAGACCACGTGTAACAACACCTGCACAGGATCGGTACATCCGAACATCACACCTGCGGGACAGGTACAAGATGGCAACAACAACTGCCCGAGTTACTCCAGGAACGCACAATCCCTCCATCAGTGCTCAGACTGTCCGCAATAGGCTGAGAGAGGCTGGACTGAGGGCTTGTAGGCCTGTTGTAAGGCAGGTCCTCTGCAGACATCACCGGCAGCAATGTCGCCTATGGGCACAAACCGTCACTGGACCAGACAGGACTGGCAAAAAGTGCTCTTCACTGACGAGTCGAGGTTTTGTCTCACCAGGGGTGATGGTCGGATTCACATTTATCGTCAAAGGAATGAGCGTTACACCGAGGCTTGTACTTTGGAGCGGGATTGATTTGGAGGTGGAGGGGCCGTTGTGGTCTGGGGCGGTGTGTCACAGCATCATCGGACTGAGCTTGTTGTCATTGAAGCAAATCTCAACGCTGTGCGTTACAGGGAAAACATCCTCCTCCCTCATGTGGTAACCAACCTTCCTCATACTGACATGACCCTCCAGCATGACAATGCCACCAGCCATACTGCTCGTTCCGTGCGTGATTTCCTTCAAGACAGGAATGTCAGTGTTCTGCCATGGCCAGCGAAGAGCCCGGATCTCAATCCCATTGAGCACGTCTGGGATCTGTTGGATCGGAGGGTGAGGGCTAAGGCCATTCCACCAGAAATGTCCGGGAACTTGCAGGTGCCTTGGTGGAAGAGTGTGGTAACATCTCACAGCAAGAACTAGCAAATCTGGTGCAGTCCATGAGGAGGAGATACACAACTTAATGCAGCTGGTGGCCACACCAGATACTGACTGTTACTTTTGATTTTGACCCCCCCCCCCCCCACACTTTGTTCAGGGACAACATTCCATTTCTGTTAGTCACATGCCTGTGGAACTTGTTCAGTTTATGTCTCAGTTGTTGAATCTTATGTTCATACAAATATTTACACATGGGTGTAGTAACTGTAATTGCACAATCAAAGAAAGAGAGCTGGGAATGCCTTCCCTGGAACTTGACAGTATAGATAATATTTTAGCAGTGATGCCATTTCATCAAGAAGATGCAGGACCTAACCAAAGATGCTGGGGAGCAGATGGGTGGGCAGAGTTGGAGAGGGAGCTGTTCGGTCTGCAGCATAAACTGAGGCAGATGCTGGCTAAGCAAGGAAGTAATCCAAAAGTAATCAGATTACGTTACTCATTTAGAGTAATCCAACAGATTTTGTTAACACCACTGGGCCTAGACTTCAGTTCAACGTCTAGTTTGGATTTATATTTGATTGAGTTGTCAACTAACTTGAATTCAACGTGAAATCAACCAATATTTCACCATATAATTGGATTTAGGTTAGACGAATTCCCTTACATTGATTACTTTTTTGAAATCCAATCAGTTTTCCATGTTGATTCAACATCACATTGAAATTTGTTTGAAATGACGTGGAAACAATGTTGATTCAACCTGTGTTTGCCCAGTGGTATATCAGACAGTATATTTTATACTTCAAGGGGTTTTAAAATTCTAAACCAAATAGCAAACTGGTCCTTGCTATGAAACAATTCCATATACAGTTGAAGTCGGAAGTTTACATACACTTAAGTTGGCGTCATTAAAACTCGTTTTTCAACCCCTCCACAAATTTCTTGTTAACAAACTATAGTTTTGGCAAGTCGGTTAGGACATCTACTTTTGTGCACGACACAAGTACTTTTTTCAACAATTGTTTACAGACAGATTATTTCACTTATAATTCACTGTATCACAATTCCAATGGGTCAGAAGTTTACATACAGTACACTAAGTTGACTGTGCCTTTGAACAGCTTGTAAAATTCCAGAAAATCATGTCATGGCTTTAGAAGCTTCTGATTGGCCAATTGACATAATTTTAGTCAATTGGAGGTGTACCTGTGGATGTATTTCAAGGCCTACCTTCAAACTGAGTGCCTCTTGGCTTGACATCATCGGAAAATTAAAGAAATCAGCCAAGACTTCAGAAAATAAATATAGACCTCCACAAGTCTGGTTCATCCTTGGGAGCAATTTCCAAACACCTGAAGGTACCACGTTCATCTGTACAAACAATTGTACGCAAGTATAAACGCTATGGGACCACACAGCCGTCATACCGCTCAGGAAGGAGACACATTCTGTCTCCTAGAGCTGAATGTACTTTGGTGCGAAAAGTGGAAATCAATCCCAGAACAACAGCAAAGGACCTTGTGAAGATGCTGGAGGAAACAGGTGCAAAAGTATCTATATCCACAGTCAAACAAGTCCTATATTATCGACATAACCTGAAAGGCCGCTCAGCAAGGAGGAAGCCGATGCTCCAAAACCACCATAAAAAAGCCAGACATCTATTTGCAACTGCACATGGGGAAAAAGATCGTACTTTTTGAAGAAATGTCCTCTGGTCTGATGAAACAAAAATAGAACTGTTTGGCCATAATGACCATCGTTGTGTTTGGAGGAAAAAGGGGGAGGCTTGCAAGCCGAAGAACACCATCCCAACCGTGAAGCATGGGGGTGGCAGCATCATGTTGTGGAAGTTCTTTGCTGCAGGAGGGACTGGTGCTCTTCACAAAATAGATGGAATCATGAGGTAGGAAAATTATGTGGATATATTGAAGCTACATCTCAAGACATCAGTCAGGAAGTTAAAGCTTGGTCGCAAATGGGACTTGCAAATGGACAATGACCCCAAGCATACTTCCAATGCTGTGGCAAAATGGCTTAAGGACAACAAATTCAAGGTATTGGAGTGGCCATCACAAAGCCCTGACCTCAATCCTATAGAAAATTTGTGGGCAGAACTGTAAAAGTGTGTGCTAGCAAGGAGGCCTACAAACCTTACTCAGTTAAACCAGCTCTGTCAGGAGAAATGGGCCAAAATTCACCCAACTTATTGTGGTAAGCTTGTGGAAGGCTACCCGAAACGTTTGACCCAAGTTAAACAATTTAAAGGCAATGCTACCAAATACTAATTTAGTATATGTAAACTTCTGACCCACTGGGATTGTGATGAAAGAAATAAAAGCCGAAATAAATAATTCTCTCTACTATTATTCTGACATTTCACATTCTTAACAATAGGGGGGCGCTGTTTTCACTTTGGAAAAAATCGTGCTCAAATTAAACTGCCTCGTACTCTATTCTAGATCATACAATATGCATATTATTATTACTATTGGATAGAAAACACTCCCAAGTTTCTAAAACTGTTTGAATTATATTTGTGAGTAAAACAGAACTCATTTTGCAGCAAACTTCCACACAGGAAGTGAAAAATCTGAAAACGATGCTCTGTTCCAGGGCCTGCCTATTCAATTGCCTTATATTTATCGATATGCATGTACTTCACACGCCTTCCACTAGATGTCAACAGGCAGTGGAAGGTGGAATGGGGTGTCTAGCTTGATCTGAGGCCGAACAAGAGCTTTTGGAGTGACAGGTCTGGAAATGTCTTTGTCTTCTCTGGCGCCCGAAGTACGTCAACATTGTCTTCTGATAAGCGTTCGGTATACACGGCTAATATCTCCGGCTCTGATTTTATTTGAAACATGTGATAATAACATTGTAAAGTATGTTTTTTTCAACCGAGTTTTATCAGATTATTCAACGTTTATTGGGACTTTTGGAATTTTCCGTTCTTTGCGTCAAGAGAAGATGGGCATGTTCGCGCCACATGGCTAGCTAAGGTTGCTAATTCGACAGGAGAAAAGGACATTCTAAAACCAAACAATGATTTATTCTGGACCAAGGACTCCTTGTACAAGATTCTGATGGAAGCTCAGCAAAAGTAAGAACAATTTATGATGTTATTTCGTATTTCTGTGGAAAATGTTATTTCTATTCTCCGCCGTTTTGGCGGGCGCTGTCTCGCAATAACGCAAGCTGTTTGTTATGGTAAAGTTCTTTTTTAAAAATCTAACACGGCGGTTGCATTAAGAACCAGTGTATCTTTCATTTGCTGTGCAACATGTATTTTTTAGTAAAGTTTATGATGAGTTCTTTGGTCAGATTAGGTGAGTGTCCAAAATATCTCTGGAGATTCTGGGGAAATGTTGCTACATTTTCACAATGTATAACCACGGTTTGCAGCTCTAAATATGCACATTTTCGAACAAAACATAAGTGTATTGTATAACCTGATGTTATAAGACTGTCATCCGATGAAGTTGTTCAAGGTTAGTGATTCATTTTATATCTTTTGCTGGTTTTTGCGAATGCT
This sequence comes from Salvelinus alpinus, assembly GCF_045679555.1. Lineage (NCBI taxonomy): Eukaryota > Metazoa > Chordata > Actinopteri > Salmoniformes > Salmonidae > Salvelinus > Salvelinus alpinus. Next base: position 46,088,415 of record NC_092115.1, read on the forward strand.
ATCTATGCGGTGAATAAATGCGTTTGTGTGTTTGGCTATTGTGGTAAGCTAATATAATTCTATATTGTGTTTTCGCTGTAAAACACTTAAAAAAATCGGAAATATTGGCTGGATTCACAAGATGTCTATCTTTCATTTGCTGTACACCATGTATTTTTCATAAATGTTTTATGATGAGTATTTAGGTATTTCACGTTGCTCTCTGTAATTATTCTGGCTGCTTTGGTGATATTTTTGATGGTAGCTGCAATGTAAAACTATGATTTATACCTCAAATATGCACATTTTCAAACAAAACATAAATGTATTGTATAACATGTTATAAGACTGTCATCTGATGAAGTTGTTTCTTGGTTAGTGACTAATTACATCTCTATTTGGTCGGTTTTGTTTCTATGCGGTAGAAACATGGTGAAAATATGCGGTTGAGTCTTTGGCTATTGTGGTTAGCTAATAGAAATACATATTGTGTTTTCGCTGTAAAACATTTTAAAAATCGGAAATGATGGCTGGATTCACAAGATGTTTCTCTTTCATTTGCTGTATTGGACTTGTGATTTCATGAAAATTATATTATATGATATCCCTGTCCCGTTAGGCTAGGCTATGCTAGTCAGCTTTTTTGATGAGGAGGATCCCGGATCCGGGATGGATATTAAGTAAAGGTTAAAATAAAGTGGTGATCCTAACTGACCTAAAACAGAGAATTTTTACTAGGATTAAATATCAGGAATTGTGAAAAACTGAGTTTAAATGTATTTGGCTAAGGTGTATGTAAACTTTTGACTTCAACTGTATGACAAAACATAACATATATAACATGTATACAGTCTGACATACCAAGGCTGTCAGCCAGTCAGCATTCAGGGCTCGAACCACCCAGTTTTAATTACATTTATTATCATGTAATCTGTAACTGATTACTTTTTAAAAGTAGTCTGCCCAACCCTGCACACACACACACAACGTGTTAAATTAGGTTTAGAGGGCTGGCCTTTTTTCTGTAAGAGGGTCAGACATCCTTCCCACTTGGATTGAAGTCAGACAGCTTGGAACTGGGACAGACTCCCAGAATGTCACCTTTCCTTTTGGATGGGAGAGTCAATTCTCTAGAATTCAACACCTCTTTTTGGCTAGAATATAGCATGGCATTGCAACATGAGAGGACATATTGCTTCAAGACATTCAATACATTAAACTTGTTGGACAAACAGTTCTAGTACAGTTCTTGGACCAACTTCCTCAATCCTCAGCGTAAACGTGTACAGCTACAGTCACATTAACAAGGATAACTATTGCGCCTCCTCCTACCTCAGAAATTGTGTTTTACCAAAGTCAATTCAGGCCAAGTAAAGGCGACAAACACTGTTTAGAAAAATTATATGCATAACCAGGGACGGGCTGGGACCAGAAATTGGCCCGAGCATTTCTAACACGCTGGCCCATTTATTTCATTGAGGTCCTCACACCGGACCACAAATCCCAACCTTTAGACACATTTTGATAATTTTGTGCAACAACAAAAAAACATTAGACAGGCCCACTGGACTTTGGACCCGACCATGTGGCATGTGCCAGAATTGCCATATGGCCAGTCTGTGCATAACTCATTTGAACCAGTGACAGATTTGGCTAGAAGGCCAAAGAAAACACAGCTAAAAGGTCACTGATCTGAATACCAAATAGCGTTACATAACGTTAGGCTATATACATACCAGAACACAAGCCGATTTGTTCTATGCACCTGGAAAAACTCCTGAATGCACTCTAACACACTGGCCCTCAAATATATATGTGTGTGTGTGTGTGTGTAGGGTCCAACCCTTTTCCCTTACTGTCCAACAGCCACCTTGATAAGATCTGATGTCTTACCCTGAGGCTCACAAGCCACTAGTAATACAGATAAAACAGGAAGCTGTGGTGTTCTCATCATTCAAAACAGTTGTTCCTTCACCACAACATTTTTTTTTATTTTATTTTATTTAACCTTTATTTAACCAGGTAGGCAAATTGAGAACACGTTCTCATTTACAATTGCGACCTGGCGGGTTGGTAGAAAACTAGACCCTGTAATTGATTAAATTTGAAAAACAAACATTTTAAATGTCAGACTTGTAGTCAGTTTTACTATTTTTTACAATGTTTTTTGTTTGCATACTGTATATTGTAAGATCCTTCCACCCCGTCCAGACATGCCACATGTACGTTCACTCCAAGCTGTGGTTACAGCAGTAGCTCCCACATGTCATTTGCTCTGATCAAGTGTTATGCTAGGCGCTTCAGCGGTTCCGTTCTATGAGCTTGTGTGGCCTACCACTTCGCGGCTGAGCCGCTGTTGCTCCGAGACGTTTCCACTTCACAATAACAGCACTTACAGTTGACCGGGGCAGCTCTAGCAGGGAAGAAATGTGATGCACTGACTTGTTGGAAAGGTAGCATCCTATGACGGTGCCACGTTGAAAGTCACTGAGCTCTTCAGTAAGGCCATTCTACTGCCAATGTTTGTCTATGGAGATTGCATGTCCGTGTTCTCGATTTTATACACCTGTCAGCAACAGGTGTGGCTGAAATAGCCAAATTGACTCATTTGAAGGGGTGTCCACATACTTTATGTATATAAGGTGTAGTAGTAGGTATTCTTAAACTATGGGTGTGTTCCTCTGCCCAGGCATTGCTGACAGATGCCAGATCTTATAACACCTGGATAGGTATGTTAAGTATCAGCCAACCACATCATATGTAATAGCAATCTGGTTCCCGACAGAAAAGTTGATGACGTGGCACGCAACCATCGCTTGATGCATGTAATATCTGAGCAGGGGAACGCGACCATAGGCTACATGATCTTTGCTGGGAAGTGAGCAGTCACAGCCTCAACACAGCCTCAACACATCCGAACAACGCTAGCACGACTGTCCAATAGGATCGCGAGCTGTCAGCCTATGCAAATATGATCTATTACATTGACAAGATAGCCGAGTGACCACTCTAACAACGAAAATACGTCATCGATGAGTGAAGGCAAGTGAGGTCAGGTGGGGACCATTCTAGCCAATGAGAGGACAGATACGCGTGTGAACAACAGGAATACTACGTCCATCCACTTATATCCGTACATTTGTAACAGCCTAAATATTATAACACTTCTATTTGATCAAATAAGCCTTACGTAGTTTGACACTCTCTTATAGACCTCCATACAAAAAATGGCTTATCTCACACGGCCAGAGGAAATCCTCTCGCTTTGCCTCTTCCTCTCTGCCCTATGTAGATTCTGTAGAATCTACATATGATGTAATTTCATGGGGCACTGAATAATACAGAGAGTTGCTGTTCTTTTACTCCGCTCATTACATGGGCCACAATGCAAATCACTGTACATGAAATGCGTATTGGCTTATAGTGAAAAAACGATTCTTTGTGCCGATGTAAAATTGGGGTTTCTGTGTCATACGAGCATGTACAAGTAATTTAATGTGACAAGCTGGTGAACTCTGTGGAAAAGTGTACAGTAAGAAGGAATACTTCAGTTTATTACTGAATTCTGCAAATCTTGCTGACATTTGTGACGTTCATGTTGATAGTTCTTGGTAGCAGAAATAATTCAAGAAACATTAGGCCTAAAAACTGAGCCGGAAAATCCAAGATGTAAATTCTTTGATGAACTCCAGGGTGCATTAGTTGAATAATTTGAAAGTTACATACAGTGCCTTCGGAAAGTATTCAGAACCCTTGACTTTTTCCACATTTTGTTATGTTACAGCCTTAATCTAAAATTGATTAAATAGTTTTTTCCTCATCAATCTACACACAATATCCCATAATGACAAAACAAAAACAGGTTTTTAGAAATTGTTGCTAATTTATATTTAAAAAATGTGCTAATGAAATATAATATTTGCGTACTGTAAGTATTCAAACTCTTTACTTAGTACTTTGTTGAAGCACCTTTGAAAGGGATTACAGCATCGAGTCTTCTTGGGTATGACGCTACAAGCTTGGCACACCTGTATTTGGGGAGTTTCTCCCATTCTTCTCTGCAGATCCTCTCAAGCTCTGTCAGGTTGGATGAGGAGCGTTGCGGCACAGCTATTTTCAGGTCTATCCAGAGATGTTCGATCGGGTTCAAGTCCAGGCTCTGGCAGGGCCACTCAAGGACATTCAGAGACTTGTCCCGAAGCCACTCCTGCTTTGTCTTGGCTGTGTGCTTAGGGTCATTGTCCTGTTGGAAGGTGAATCTTCACCCCAGTCTGAGTTCCTGAGCGCTCTGGAGCAGGTTTTCATCAAGGATCTCTCTGTACTCTGCTCTGTTCATCTTAGCTTCGATCCTGACTAGTCTCTCAGTCCTTGCTGCTGAAAAACATCCCCACAGCATGATGGTGCCACTACCATGCTTCACTGTAGGGATTGTGCCAGCTTTACTTTAGACGTGATGCTTTGCATTCAGGCCAAAAAGTTCAATCTTGTTTCTCATGGTCTGAGAGTCTTTAACTAAGTGCCTTTGGGCAAACTTGCTGTTTAAAAAACAAAAGTTTAGAATAAGTAACAACATTTGGAAAAAGTAAAGTGGTCTGAATACTTTCCGAATGCACTGTATATAGTGAAAAGTGAAATCTCAGAAGTCTCCTTTCATTGAATGCTTTGACAAAATACGGAAACAAACCTGAGAAACCTGTACTGTTCACAAAACCGTTAGACAAGCTTTTTAAAAACCTTATTTCGGTATTTCTAAATTAGTCTGACCTTTTCACCTAAGATTTAAAGAGATTTTCATCAACCTTTTCAAAGGTATTGATATTCAAGAAAAGCCTAGCTGTCAGTGAGGTAAACTTAAAAATGCAAAACATTTCTATTTAGGTGGTAGAAAATAACAGGTTGATTAATTTATTGTTAAAATGCATACTTTGTACATAGCCTACCAAAGAGACACATGTTAAAAATGCTATAAAAAAATAGGAAAATACAAATCATTTCACCACAGCCTGCATACAGTTTAATTAAGCCAATATGAAAAGCATATACAATGATTTTCATTCAGTGCCCCATGAAATGACACCATTCATAGATACTACAGACCCTACTGAATACTCCCTACACCACTTTTACATTGGCACAAAGACTAGTTGTTTCACCATAAGCCCAACATTGTCAACATACCAGTCTGAACATTGTATTTTTTAAATGTGGTCTTAACAATACACATTTAAAAACAATCCCATAAATTCCTTTTTGCAATTGTTTATCAGCGCAATAAAAACCAATGTTTTGAAATGCGGGCATTGCCATTGGAAAGTGACGTCATCGTTAGTGCTGCTAACGTAATAGTAGTGAAGAGATATGTATTTATTATTGATCCCCATTAGTTCCTGCCAAGGCAACAGCTACTTTTCTTGGGGTTCAAAACACATTAAGGCACTTAGATATAAAACAAATATATTAAACAATACATCACAGAACATTATTACACCACTACAGATCTACAATACAAAATGTATAATACTACCACACAACAATATTACAATGTATTCTGTGTGTAGAGTGTGTGTGCTAGCGCTTGTGTGCGTATGCGTGTTTGTACCTTTGTGTGTGTCTCTTCACAGTCCCTGCTGTTCCATAAGGTGTATTTTTATCTGTTTTTTAAATCTGATTCTACTGCTTGCATCAGTTACCTAATATGGAATAGAGTTCCATGTAGTCATGGCTCTATTTAGTACTGTGCGCCTCCCATACTCTGTTCTAGACTTGGGGATTGTGATGAGACCTCTGGTGACATGGGTGTCCGAGCTGTGTGCTTGTAGTTTAAACAGACAGCTCGGTGCATTCAACATGTCAATACCTCTCACAAATACAAGCAGTGATGAAGTCAATCTCTCCTACACTTTGAGCCATGAGAGATAGACATGCATATCATTAATGTTATCTCCCCGTGTAATTTCAAGGGCCAGCTGTGCTGCCCTGTTCTGAGCCAAATGTAGTTTTCCTAAGTCCTACTTTGTGGCACCTAACCACACAACCGGACAGTAGTCAAGGTGCGACAAAACTAGGGCCTGTAGGACCTGCCTTGTTGACAGTGTTGTTAAGAAGGCTGAATTGCGCTTTATTATGGACAGACTTCTCCCCACCTTAACTTCTGTTGTATCAATATGTTTTGATCATGACAGTTTACAATCCAGGGTTACTCCAAGCAGCTTAGTCACATCAACTTGCTCAATTTCCGGTCAAAGCCAGTGGCATGTCGTTAGTAAAGATTGAAAAAAGTAAGGGGCCTATACAGCTGCCCTGGGGAATTCCTGATTCTACCTGGATAATGTTGGAGAGGCTTCCATTAAAGAACACCCTCTGTGGTTAGCAGAGACTGGAATATGTTCCGGGATTCATCCAATGGCATTAAGGAGTATACCACCTCAGTCATCGGCTTCATCAATAAGTGCATTGATGACGTCGTCCCCACAATGACCGTACGAACATATCCCAACCAGAAGCCATGGATTACAGGTAACATCCGCATCGAGCTAAAGGCTAGAGCTGACGCTTTCAAGGAGCGGTACACTAATCCAGACGCTTTTAAGAAATCCCGCTATTCCCTCAGATGAACCATCAAACAAGCAAAGTGTCAATACAGGATTAAGATGGAATCCTACTACACCGGCTCTGACGGTCAGACACCGGCTCTGACGGCTTGAAAACTATTATGGACAACAAAGGGAAACCCAGTCGCAAGCTGCCCAGTGACGAAAGCCTACCAGATGAGCAAAATTATTTTATGCTAGCTTCGAGGTAAGCAACACTTAATCATGCACAAGGCACCAGCTGTTCTGGATGACTGTGTGATAATGCTCTCGGTAGCCGATGTGAGCAAGACCTTTAAACAGGTCAACATTCACAGCCGCGGGGCCAGATGTATTACCAGTACGTGTACTCAAAGCATGCATGGATGGACCAACTTGCATGTGTTATCACTGAAATGTTCAACCTCTCCCTGACTGAGTCTATAATACCTACATGTTTCAAGCAGACCACCATAATCCCTGTGCCCAAGGAAGCAAAGGTAACCTGCCTAAATTATTAGCGCCCCGCAGCACTAAGGTTGGTGGCCATGAAGTGCTTTGAAAGGCCGGTCATGGCTCACATCAACAGCATCGTCCCAGATACCCTAGACCCACTCCAATTCGCATACCGCCCTAACAGATCCACAGATGACACAATCTCAATCACACTCCACACTGCTCTTTCCCACCTGGTCAAAAGGATCACCTATGTGAGAATGCTGTTTATTGACTACAGCTCAGCGTTCAACACCATAGTGCACACGAAGCTCATCACTAAGCTAAGGACACTGGGACTAAACACGTCCCTCTGCAACTGGATCCTGGACTTCCTGATGGGCCGCCGCCAGGTGGTAAGGATAGGCAACAACACGTCTGCCACGCAGATCCTCAACACTGGGGCCCTTCAGGGGTGTGTACTTAGTCCCCTCCTGTACTCCCTGTTCACCCATGACTGCATTGCCAAGCACGACACCATCATTAAGTTTGCCAATGACAACAATCAGATAGCCTATAGGGAGGAGGTCAGGGAACTGGCAGTGTGGTGCCAGGACAACAACCTCTCCCTCAATGTGAGCAAGACAAAGGAGCTGATCATGGACTACAGGAAAAGCTTTTTTTCCCAAAATATAATTTAACGTGCTCCACAGCTTTTTACTATCATTCTTTATATCATTTTATTTGTTTCATAACATAGTTTATTCTTATTTTTATTTAGTTTAGTCACATGATTTCTCAATTTGCAGTACGTTTGCCAACCGGTTGTGCTGCCAGACTTATGTGCCATACCTTTGCCTCATCCCTCTCAAGCATAATGTTTTTATTGTGAAACTAACAAGAAATAAGACAAAAACCAAAAAACTTGAGCATGCATAACTATTCACCCCCCCAAAGTAAATACTTTGTAGAGCCACCTTTTGCAGCAATTACAGCTGCAAGTCTCTTGGGGTATGTCTCTATAAGCTTGGCACATCTAGCCACTGGTATTTTTGCCCATTCTTCAAGGCAAAACTGATCCAGCTTCTTCAAGTTGGATGGGTTCCGCTGGTGTACAGCAATATCTCTATAGATTCTGGTGAATCGATGCTACGTATTCACAATGTATAATCAGGATTTGTAGCTCTAAATATGCACATTTTCGAACAAAACATAATTGTATTGTATAACATGATGTTATAAGACTGTCATCTGATGAATTTGTTCAAGGTTAGTGAATCATTTTATATCTTTTGCTGGTTTTTGCGAAAGCTACCTTTTGCGGTGAATAAATGCGTTTGTGTGTTTGGCTATTGTGGTAAGCTAATATAATTCTATATTGTGTTTTCGCTGTAAAACACTTAAAAAATCGGAAATATTGGCTGGATTCACAAGATGTTTATCTTTCATTTGCTGTACACCATGTATTTTTCATAAATGTTTTATGATGAGTATTTAGGTATTTCACGTTGCTCTCTGTAATTATTCTGGCTGCTTTGGTGATATTTTTGATGGTAGCTGCAATGTAAAACTATGATTTATACCTCAAATATGCACATTTTCGAACAAAACATAAATGTATTGTATAACATGTTATAAGACTGTCATCTGATGAAGTTGTTTCTTGGTTAGTGACTAATTTTATCTCTATTTGGTTGGTTTTGTGATAGCTACCTATGCGTTAGAAACATGGTGAAAATATGCGGTTGAGTCTTTGGCTATTGTGGTTAGCTAATAGAAATACATATTGTGTTTTCACTGTAAAACATTTAAAAAATCGTAAATGATGGCTGGATTCACAAGATGTTTCTCTTTCATTTGCTGTATTGGACTTGTGATTTCATGAAAATGATATTATATGATATCCCTGTCCCGTTAGGCTAGGCTATGCTAGTCAGCTTTTTTGATGAGGATGCTCCCGGATCCGGGATGGGTATTAAGTAAAGGTTAAAAATATGAAGAGCGGTACTCAGTGATGTGTTGTGTTGGATTTTCTCCAAACATACCACTTTTGTATTCAAGACATAAAGTTAACTTCTTTGCCACATTTTTAGCAGTTTTAATTTAGTGCCTTGTTGCAAACATGGTGTAAGTTTTGGAATATTTTTATTCTGTACAGGCTTCCTTCTTTTTACTCAATAATTTAGGTTAGTATTGTGGAGTAACTACAATGTTGTTGATCCATCCTCAGCTTTCTCCTATCACAGCCATTAAACTCTGTAACTGTTTTAAAGTCACCATTGGCCTCATGGTGAAACCCCTGAGCGGTTTCCTTCCTCTCCGGCAACTGATTTAGGAAGGACGTCTGTATCTTTGTATTGACTGGGTGTATTCATACACCATCCAAAGTGTAATTAATAACTTCACCATGTTCAAAGGGCTATTCAATGTCTTTTATTTTATTTTTACCCATCTACCAATAGGTGCCATTCTTTGTGAGGCATTAGAAAACCTGCTCGACTGAGGGACCTTACAGATAATTGTATGTGTGGGGTACAGAGATGAGGTAGTCATTCAAAAATCATGTTAAAACACTATTATTGCATACAGAGTGAGTCCAAGCAAATTATGTGAATTTTTAAGCACTTTTTCACTCCTGCACATATTTAGGCTTGCCATAACAAAGGGGTTGAATATGTGTTGACTCGAGAAATACATTAGTATTCATTTGTAAACATTTCAAAAAATATTATTCCATTTTGACATTATGGGGTGTTGTGTGTAGGCGAGTGATACACAATCTCAATTTAATTCACTTTAAATTCAGGCTGTAACACAACAAAATGTGGGAAAAGTCAAGGAGTGTGAATACTTTCTGAAGTCGCTGTACGCTGCTGCTACTGCTTATTAACTATCCTGTTGCCTAGTCATTTTACCCCTACCCATATAGACATATCTACCTCAATTACCTCGTACCCCTGCACATCGATTCAGTACTGGTACCTTGTGTAAATAGCCATGTTATCGTTACTCATTGTGAAATTGCACCTGGCGTATTCTACTATTCTTACTCTCAATAGTAAGTTGAGACTGAATTGTATTTTGGGGGGGGGGCCCAAACTATATTTTTCCACTATCTCTATTCTCCTTCTTTTCCTTCACTATCAAGGCCTATTGAGGTTTAATGACGGGAACCAGGTTAACAAGATCTACCGTAATTTCCCACCTAAACCCACTCTCTTTTCACTGGATACATACTGTCACGACTCCCACCGAAGGTGGCTCCCCTGCCTGTTTGGGCGGTGCTCAGCGGTCGTCGTCGCCGGTCTACTATCCGTCACCGATCCCTTTGGTCTTATTAGTTGCACCTGTTCCTTATTGTGTTTCTTGATTTTTGTCTATTTAAGCCTGTTAGGCCCGCCTAGGTTTGTGCGGGATTGTTTTTCTGTTAGGTTGTGGATGTTCGTTTGTATTCTGGTTTCCCGGACATTTTGGGTCCTGTGTATGGGCCGGTCAGTTTATGCGCATTTGTTTGTGGCATGACCGTTTTTCCCGGGAATAAAATATACATTTATTCGAACCCTCTGCTCTCTGCGCCTGACTCCAACCCACTATTCTTCAAGGACTCTGACACATACAGTGCAATTGGAAAGTGTTCAGACCCCTTGACTTTTTCCACATTTTGTTACGTTACAGCCTTATTCTAAAATTGATTAAATCGTTTTCCCCCTCATCAAGCTACACACAATACCCTATAATGACAAAGGCAAAGACAGGTTTATATACATTTTTGCAAATTTATCAAAAATATATATACAGTGGGGAGAACAAGTATTTGATACACTGCCGATTTTGCAGGTTTTCCTACTTACAAAGCATATAGAGGTCTGTAATTTTTATCATAGGTACACTTCAACTGTGAGAGACGGAATCTAAAACAAAAATCCAGAAAATCACATTGTATGATTTTTAAATAATTAATTTGCATTTCATTGCATGACATAAGTATTTGATCACCTACCAACCAGTAAGAATTCCGGCTCTCACAGACCTGTTAGTTTTTCTTTAAGAAGCCCTCCTGTTCTCCACTCATTACCTGTATTAACTGCACCTGTTTGAACTCGTTACCTGTATAAAAGACACCTGTCCACACACAATCAAACAGATTCCAACCTCTCCACAATGGCCAAGACCAGAGAGCTGTGTAAGGACATCAGGGATAAAATTGTAGACCTGCACAAGGCTGGGATGGGCTACAGGACAATAGGCAAGCAGCTTGGTGAGAAGGAAACAACTGTTGGCGCAATTATTAGAAAATGGAAGAAGTTCAAGATGACGGTCAATCACCCTCGGTCTGGGGCTCCATGCAAGATTTCACCTCGTGGGGCATCAATGATCATGAGGAAGGTGAGGGATCAGCCCAGAACTACACGGCAGGACCTGGTCAATGACCTGAAGAGAGCTGGGACCACAGTCTCAAAGAAAACCATTAGTAACACACTACGCCGTCATGGATTAAAATCCTGCAGCGCACGCAAGGTCCCCCTGCTTAAGCCAGTGCATGTCCAGGCCTGTCTGAAGTTTGCCAATGACCATCTGGATGATCCAGAGGAGGAATGGGAGAAGGTCATGTGGTCTGATGAGACAAAAATAGAGCTTTTTGGTCTAACTCCACTCGCCGTGTTTGGCGGAAGAAGAAGTATGAGTACAACCCCAAGAACACCATCCCAACCGTGAAGCATGGAGGTGGAAACATCATTCTTTGGGGATGCTTTTCTGCAAAGGGGACAGGACGACTGCACCGTATTGAGGGGAGGATGGATGGGGCCATGTATCGCGAGATCTTGGCCAAAAACCTCCTTCCCTCAGTAAGAGCATTGAAGATGGGTCGTGGCTGGGTCTTCCAGCATGACAACGACACGAAGCACACAGCCATGGCAACTAAGGAGTGGCTCCGTAAGAAGCATCTCAAGGTCCTGGAGTGGCCTAGCCAGTCTCCAGACCTGAACCCAATAGAAAATCTTTGGAGGGAGCTGAAAGTCCGTATTGCCCAGCGACAGCCCTGAAACCTGAAGGATCTGGAGAAGGTCTGTATGGAGGAGTGGGCCAAAATCCCTGCTGCAGTGTGTGCAAACCTAGTCAAGAACTACAGGAAACGTATGATCTCTGTAATTGCAAACAAAGGTTTCTGTACCAAATATTAAGTTCTGCTTTTCTGATGTATCAAATACTTATGTCATGCAATAAAATGCAAATTAATTACTTAAAAATCATACAATGTGATTTTCTGGATTTTTGTTTTAGATTCCGTCTCTCATAGTTGAAGTGTACCTATGATAAAAATTACAGACCTCTACATGCTTTGTAAGTAGGAAAACCTGCAAAATCGGCAGTGTATCAAATACTTGTTCTCCCCACTGTATATAAGATTTACATAACTATTCAGCCTCTTTACTTAGTACTTTGTTGAAGCACCTTTGGCAGAGAATACAGCATTGAGTCTTCTTGGGTATGATGCTACAAGCTTGGCACACCTGTATTTGGGGAGTTTCTCCCATTCTTCTCTGCAGATCCTCTCAAGCTCTGTCAGGTTGGATGGGATGCGTCGCTCCATAGGTATTTTCAGATCTCTCCAGAGATGTTCGATCAGGATCCAGTCCAGGCTCTGGCTGGGCCACTCAAGTACATTTGCTTAGGGTCGTTGTCCTGTTGGAAGGTGAATCTTAGCAACAGTCCAAGTTCCTGAGTGCTCTGGAGCAGGTTTTCATCAAGGATTTCTCTGTACTTTGCTTCGTTCATCTTTCCCTCGATCCCCACAGCATGCTGCCACCACCATGCTTCACTGTAGGGATGGTGCCAGGTTTCCTCCAGACGTGACGCTTTGCATTCAGGCCAAAAAGTTGCATCTTGGTTTCATCAGATAAGAGAATCTTGTTTCTCATCTTTAGGTGCCTTTTGGCAAACTCCAAGCGGGCTGTGATGTGCCTTTTTCTGACAAGTGGCTTCCGCCTGGCCACTCTACCATAAAGGCCTGATTGGTGGAGTGTTACAGAGATGGTTGCACTTCTGGAAGGTTCTCCCATCTCAACAGAGAAACTCTGGAGCTCTGTCAGAGTGACCATCGGGTTCTTGGTCACCTTCCCGACCAAGGCCCTTCTCCCCCCAATTGCTCAGTTTGGCCGGGCTGCCAGCTCTAGGAAGGGTCTTGGTGGTTCCAAACATCTTCCATTTAAGAATAATGGAGGCCACTGCATTCTTGGGAACCTTTAATGCTGCAGAAATGTTTTGGTACCCTTCCCCAGATCTGTGCCGCAACACAATCCTGTCTCGGGGCTCTACGAACAGTTCCTTCGACTTCATGGCTTAGCTTTTGCTCTGACATTCCCTGTCAACTGTGGGATCTTATATAGACAGGTGTGTGCCTTTCCAAATCATGTCCAATCAATTGAATTTACAACAGGTGGACTCCAATCAAGTTGTATAAACATTTCAAGGATGATCAATGGAAACAGGATGCACCTGAACTCAATTTCGAGTCTAATAGCAAAGGGTCTGAATACTTATGTAAATAAGGGATTTAGTTTTTTCATAAATGTGCTAAAATGTCTAAAAACCCGTTATTGCTTTGTCATTATGGGGTATTGTGTATAACGTAACAAAATGTGGAGAAAGTGAAGGGGTCTGAATACCTTTCAAATACTCTGTAAGTGTGACAAACCGGCAAATTATAAGTCACTATTTCTACTGTATGAACAGCATGACGTGAAATGTAACTGTTAAATTATATGCCATGTCTAAATCTGTCATTATATGGCCATTTCTGAGCTGCTATTTTTTTTTTGCAATAATCAATGCTCTTGTAGCCTACCATATATACTTACACAAAGTCTCCATAAATTCAAAGCTCACTGTCACGGCCTTCTAAATTTTTATTTTTATTTTTTATTTCACCTTTATTTAACCAGGTAGGCTAGTTGAGAACAAGTTCTCATTTGCAACTGCGACCTGGCCAAGATAAAGCATAGCAGTGTGAACAGACAACACAGAGTTACACATGGAGTAAACAATAAACAAGTCAATAACATGGTAGAAAAAAAGAGAATCTATATACAATGTGTGCAAAAGGCATGAGGTAGGCAATAAATCGAATAATTACAATTTAGCAGATTAACACTGGAGTGATAAATCATCAGATGAACATGTGCAAGAAGAGATACTGGTGTGCAAAAGAGCAGAAAAGTAAATAAATAAAAGCAGTATGGGGGGTGAGGTAGGTAAATTGGGTGGGTAGTTTACAGATGGACTATGTACAGCTGCAGCGATCGGTTAGCTGCTCGGATAGCAGATTTTTAAAGTTGTTGAGGGAGATAAAAGTCTCCAACTTCAGAGATTTTTGCAATTCGTTCCAGTCGCAGGCAGCAGAGAACTGGAAGGAAAGGCGTCCAAATGAGGTTTTAGCTTTAGGGATGATCAGTGAGATACACCTGCTGGAGCGCGTGCTGCGGGTGGGTGTAGCCATCGTGACCAGTGAACTGAGATAAGGCGGCACTTTACCTAGCATAGCCTTGTAGATGACCTGGAGCCAGTGGGTCTGACGACGAACATGTAGCGAGGGCCAGCCGACTAGGGCATACAGGTCGCAGTGGTGGGTCGTATAAGGTGCTTTAGTAACAAAACGAATGACACTGTGATAAACTGCATCCAGTTTGCTGAGTAGAGTGTTGGAAGCTATTTTGTAGATGACATCGCCGAAGTCGAGGATCGGTAGGATAGTCAGTTGTACTAGGGTAAATTTGGCGGCGTGAGTGAAGGAGGCTTTGTTGCGGAATAGAAAGCCGATTCTTGATTTGATTTTGGATTGGAGATGTTTGATATGAGTCTGGAAGGAGAGTTTGCAGTCTAGCCAGACACCTAGGTACTTATAGATGTCCACATATTCTAGGTCGGAACCGTCCAGGGTGGTGATGCTAGTCGGGCGTGCGGGTGCAGGCAGCGAACGGTTGAAAAGCATGCATTTGGTTTTACTAGCGTTTAAGAGCAGTTGGAGGCCACGGAAGGAGTGTTGTATGGCATTGAAGCTCGTTTGGAGGTTAGATAGCACAGTGTCCAAGGAAGGGCCGGAAGTATATAGAATGGTGTCGTCTGCGTAGAGGTGGATCAGGGAATCGCCCGCAGCAAGAGCAACATCATTGATGTATACAGAGAAAAGAGTCGGCCCTAGAATTGAACCCTGTGGTACCCCCATAGAGACTGCCAGAGGACCGGACAACATGCCCTCCGATTTGACACACTGAACTCTGTCTGCAAAGTAGTTGGTGAACCAGGCAAGGCAGTCATTAGAAAAACCGAGGCTACTGAGTCTGCCGATAAGAATATGGTGATTGACAGAGTCGAAAGCCTTGGCCAGGTCGATGAAGACGGCTGCACAGTAATGTCTTTTATCGATGGCGGTTATGATGACTCTCTGTAAACTGGAAACCACACACCCTGAGGCTGCATTCATCGTAGCTGGGGATTTTAACAAGGCTAATCTAAAAACAAAACTCCCTAAATTCTATCAGCACATCGATTGTCCGACCAGGGCTGGCAGAACTCTGGACCATTGTTATACTAACTTCCGCGACGCATATAAGGCCCTCCCCCGCCCTCCTTTCGGAAAAGCTGACCACGACTCCATTTTGTTGATTCCAGCCTACAAACAGAAATTAAAACTACAAGCTCCCGCGCTCAGGTCTGTTCAACGCTGGTCCGACCAATCTGAATCCACGCTTCAAGACTGCTTTGATCACGCGGATTGGAATATGTTCCGCACGGCGTCCAACAACAACAATGATGAATATGCAGATTCGGTGAGCGAGTTCATTAGGAAGTGCATTGACGATGTCGTACCCAGAGCAACGATTAAAACATTCCCAAACCAGAAACCGTGGATTAACGGCAGCATTCGCGTGAAACTGAAAGCGCGAACCACTGCTTTTAACCAGGGCAAGGTGACCGGAAACATGACCGAATACACACAGTGTAGCTATTCTCTCCGCAAGGCTATCAAACAGGCTAAGTCCCAGTACAGAGACAAAATTGAATCGCAATTCAACAGCTCAGACACAAGGGGTATGTGGCAGGGTCTACAGTCTATCACGGATTACAAAAAGAAAAGCAGCCCCGTCGCGGATCAGGATGTCTTGCTCCCAGACAGGCTAAATACCTTTTTTGCCCGCTTTGAGGATAATACAGTGCCACTGACACGGCCCACTACCAAAACCTGCGGGCTCTCCTTCACTGCAGCCGAGGTGAGTAAAACATTTAAACGTGTTAACCCTCGCAAGGCTGCAGGCCCAGACGGCATTCCCAGCCGCGTCCTCAGAGCATGCGCAGACCAGCTGGCTGGTGTGTTTACGGACATATTCAATCAATCCTTAGCCCAGTCTGCTGTTCCCACATGCTTCAAGAGGGCCACCATTGTTCCTGTTCCCAAGAAAGCTAAGGTAACTGAGCTAAACGACTACCGCCCCGTAGCACTCACTTCCGTCATCATGAAGTGCTTTGAGAGACTAGTCAAGGACCATATCACCTCCACCCTACCGGACACCCTAGACCCACTCCAATTTGCTTACCGACCCAATAGGTCCACAGACGACGCAATCGCAACCACACTGCACACTGCCCTAACCCATCTGGACAAGAGGAATACCTATGTGAGAATGCTGTTCATCGACTACAGCTCAGCATTTAACACCATAGTACCCTCCAAACTCGTCATCAAGCTCGAGACCCTGGGCCTCGACCCCGCCCTGTGCAACTGGGTCCTGGACTTCCTGACGGGCCGCCCCCAGGTGGTGAGGGTAGGTAACAACATCTCCACCCCGCTGATCCTCAACACTGGGGCCCCACAAGGGTGCGTTCTGAGCCCTCTCCTGTACTCCCTGTTCACCCACGACTGCGTGGCCATGCACGCCTCCAACTCAATCATCAAGTTTGCGGACGACACTACAGTGGTAGGCTTGATTACCAACAACGACGAGACGGCCTACAGGGAGGAGGTGAGGGCCCTCGGAGTGTGGTGTCAGGAAAATAACCTCACACTCAACGTCAACAAAACAAAGGAGATGATTGTGGACTTCAGGAAACAGCAGAGGGAGCTCCCCCCTATCCACATCGACGGGTCAGTAGTGGAGAAGGTGGAAAGTTTTAAGTTCCTCGGTGTACACATCACGGACAAACTGAATTGGTCCACCCACACAGACAGCGTTGTGAAGAAGGCGCAGCAGCGCCTCTTCAACCTCAGGAGGCTGAAGAAATTCGGCTTGTCACCAAAAGCACTCACAAACTTCTACAGATGCACAATCGAGAGCATCCTGTCGGGCTGTATCACCGCCTGGTACGGCAACTGCTCCGCACACAACCGTAAGGCTCTCCAGAGGGTAGTGAGGTCGGCAGAACGCATCACCCGGGGCAAACTACCTGCCCTCCAGGACACCTACACCACCCGATGTCACAGGAAGGCCATAAAGATCATCAAGGACAACAACCACCCAAGCCACTACCTGTTCACCCCGCTATCATCCAGAAGGCGAGGTCAGTACAGGTGCATCCAAGCAGGGACCGAGAGACTGAAAAACAGCTTCTATCTCAAGGCCATCAGACTGTTAAACAGCCACCACTAACATTTAGCGGCCGCTGCCAACAAACTGACTCAGCTCCAGCCACCTTAAAAATGGGAATTGATGGAAATTATGTAAAAATGTACCACCAGCCACTTTAAACAATGCCACCTAATATAATGTTTACATACCCTACATTACACATCTCTTATGTATATGTATATACTGTACTCTATATCATCTACTGCATCTTGCCATCTTATGTAATACATGGACCACTAGCCACTTTAAACTATGCCACTTTATGTTTACATACCCTACAGTACTCATCTCATAGGTATATACCGTACTCTATACCATCTACTGCACCTTGCCTATGCCGTCTGTACCATCACTCATTCATATATCTTTATGTACATATTCTTTATCCCTTTACACTTGCGTGTATAAGGTAGTAGTTGCGGAATTGTTAGGTTAGATTACTTGTTGTTATTACTGCATTGTCGGAACTAGAAGCACAAGCATTTCGCTACACTCGCATTAACATCTGCTAACCATGTGTATGTGACTAATAAATTTGATTTGATTTGATTTGATTTGATGTCGTTTAGTACCTTGAGGGTGGCTGAGGTGCACCCGTGACCGGCTCGGAAACCGGATTGCACAGCGGAGAAGGTACGGTGGGATTCGAGATGGTCAGTGATCTGTTTGTTGACTTGGCTTTCGAAGACCTTAGATAGGCAGGGCAGGATGGATATAGGTCTGTAACAGTTTGGGTCCAGGGTGTCTCCCCCTTTGAAGAGGGGGATGACCGCGGCAGCTTTCCAATCCTTGGGGATCTCAGATGATACGAAGGAGAGGTTGAACAGGCTGGTAATAGGGGGTGCGACAATGGCGGCGGACAGTTTCAGAAATAGGGGGTCCAGATTGTCAAGCCCAGCTGATTTGTATGGGTCCAGGTTTTCCAGCTCTTTCAGAACATCTGCTATCTGGATTTGGGTAAAGGAGAAGCTGGGGAGGCTTGGGCGAGTAGCAGCGGGGGGGGCGGGGCTGTTGGCCAAGGTTGGAGTCGCCAGGAGGAAGGCATGGCCAGCCATTGAGAAATGCTTGTTGAAGTCTTCGATTATCACGGATTTATCGGTGGTGACCGTGTTACCTAGCCTCAGTGCAGTGGGCAGCTGGGAGGAGGTGCTCTTGTTCTCCATGGACTTTACAGTATCCCAGAACTTTTTGGAGTTAGAGCTACAGGATGCGAATTTCTGCTTGAAAAAGCTGGCCTTTGCTTTCCTGACTGACTGCGTGTATTGGTTCCTGACTTCCCTGAACAGTTGCATATCGCGGGGGCTCTTCGATGCTATTGCAGTTCGCCACAGGATGTTTTTGTGCTGGTCGAGGGCAGTCAGGTCTGGAGTGAACCAAGGGCTATATCTGTTCTTGGTTCTGCATTTTTTGAACGGAGCATGCTTGTCTAATATGGTGAGGAAGTAACATTTAAAGAATGACCAGGCATCCTCAACTGACGGGATGAGGTCAATATCCTTCCAGGGTACCCGGGCCAGGTCGATTAGAAAGGCCTGCTCGCAGAAGTGTTTTAGGGAGCGTTTGACAGTGATGAGGGGTGGTCGTTTGACCGCGGACCCGTGGCGGATACAGGCAATGAGGCAGTGATCGCTGAGATCTTGATTGAAGACAGCAGAGGTGTATTTGGAGGGCAGGTTGGTCAGGATAATGTCTATTAGGGTGCCCATGTTTACGGATTTAGGGTTGTACCTGGTGGGTTCCTTGATGATTTGTGTGAGATTGAGGGCATCAAGCTTGGATTGTAGGACTGCCGGGGTGTTAAGCATATCCCAGTTTAGGTCACCTAACAGAACAAACTCTGAAGCTAGATGGGGAGCGATCAATTCACAGATGGTGTCCAGGGCACAGCTGGGAGCTGAGGGGGGTCGGTAGCAGGCGGCAACAGTGAGAGACTTATTTCTGGAGAGATTAATTTTTAAAATTAGAAGTTCGAACTGTTTGGGCATAGACCTGGAAAGTATGACAGAACTTTGCAGGCTATCTCTGCAGTAGATTGCAACTCCTCCCCCTTTGGCAGTTCTATCTTGACGGAAAGTGTTATAGTTGGGTATGGAAATCTCAGAATTTTTGGTGGCCTTCCTAAGCCAGGATTCGGACACGGCAAGGACATCAGGATTGGCAGAGTGTGCTAAAGCGGTGAGTAAGGCAAACTTAGGGAGGAGGCTTCTGATGTTGACATGCATGAGGCCAAGGCTTTTTCGATCGCAGAAGTCAACAAATGAGGGTGACTGGGGACATGCAGGGCCTGGGTTTACCTCCACATCACCCGAGGAACAGAGAAGTAGTAGGATGAGGGTGCGGCTAAAGGCTATCAAAACTGGTCGCCTAGAGCGTTGGGGACAAAGAATAAAAGGAGCAGATTTATGGGCGTGGTAGAATAGATTCTGGGCATAATGTGCAGACAGGGGTATGGAGGGGCGCGGGTACAGCGGAGGCAAGCCCAGGCACTGGGTGATGATAAGAGAGGTTGTATCTCTGGACATGCTGGTCTCAATGGGTGAGGTCACCGCATGTGTGGGGGGTGGGACAAAGGGGGTATCAGAGGTACGGAGAGTGGAACTACAGGGTCCATTGCAAACCAAAACAATGATAATGAAAACTAGCCTGAACAACAGTATGCAAGGCATATTGATATTTGAGAGAGACATACAATAAGGCATAAAGTGATTGCAGGTCTTGATTGGGAGAGCTAGCTAAAACAACAGGTAAGATAACAGCAGCAATAACAGGGTGTTAGTCTAACACAGCAACAACAGGTAAAAATGGCGACGACTAGGCAGAGAGGGTCGGATTAACTACACACAGATCCTGAGTTAAAGCACAGAGCCGACAGGTAAAACACAAATAAACAGAATGGAGTACCGTGAATTAATGGACAGTCAAGCATGCATCAGCTATGTAGCCAAGTGATCATAGTGTCCAGGGGGCAGCCGTAGATGGAGCAGAGGAGGCCTCCACTAAGCTAGCACGCGGCGTATAAAGTTAGTAGCCCGGGGGGTGGTCTGCTCAGACGGAGGGGGTCTGCTCAGACGTGGTTGTGTCGACAGAGAATCCAAGCCAGATGGCGATGGCGAAAGAGAGGTTGTGAATTGTAGAATTGTGTTTGCTAACTGGTGCTAGCTTCGTGGCAGTGGCAGTGGCGCTAGCTCTTCAGCTAGCCGGCAGATGGGCCTAGCTCGAGGCTAGCTCAAGGCTAACTGGTGCTTGCTTCGGGACAGAGGTGTTAGCCAGTAGTAGCCACTCGGTTGCAGCTAGCTAGCTGTGATGATACGGTGTAATTGTCCAGAGCTTGCGTCAGGAATCCGGTGATGTGGTAGAGAAAAAGCAGTCCTATATGCTCTGGGTTGATATCGCGCTTGCAGCTAGCCGGCAGATGGGCCTAGCTCGAGGCTAGCTCAAGGCTAACTGGTGCTTGCTTCGGGACAGAGGTGTTAGCCAGTAGTAGCCACTCGGTTGCAGCTAGCTAGCTGTGATGATACGGTGTAATTGTCCAGAGCTTGCGTCAGGAATCCGGTGATGTGGTAGAGAAAAAGCAGTCCTATATGCTCTGGGTTGATATCGCGATTGCAGACTGGCAGGTATTGGCCCGGTATTGAAGCTGGCTGTGTCCGAGTTGAGGGTGAAGACCGCAGCAGTGGCTAACTGACTACTAGCTAGTAGCTAGTTATCTGGCTAGCTTCTGCTTGGGGTTACGGTTCTAAAGTATAAAAAAATAGCAGGTCCGTACCACATTGGGTGAGGCGGAATGTAGGAATGTATATTCAGTTCCTAGATGGAAAGTGAAATTAAAATATATACGAAATGTATACGAAAAATACGAAGACTATTTACTATTTACTATTTACACGCTACAGGACAATACAAACACACGTCCGACTGCTACGCCATCTTGGATTCCAGATGCAGACCAAGGCGCAGCGTGTATCGGAACAATGACACAATTCGCACAGCGAGTGCGGGGAGCTAGCACAGGACTTACTGGGCTGTGAAGGCGTACTGGAGACTTGGTGCTTAGAGCTGGCACAGATGGTGCCGGGCAGAGAAAGAGCTTTTCAACGCGCCTCACTGCAGCATACTCCTTTCCACAACCTCTCTCCGGTATCGCTCATTACCTTCTTCAATCAACTCCCACACAGGCTCTGGCTCACTCCTCGACTCGACCGGCCACCCCTTGTGCCCCCCCCAAAAAAATCTTGGGGTTGTCCTTGGGCTTTCTGTGGCCGCGAACCCCGGTGTCGTTGCTGTCCTCCCTTCTCTCCCTGCGTCTGCTTCCACGGAAGGCTTTCGTCTCCAGCCATAATTTTCTCCCATGTTCAGAATGTCTTCTCCTTCTTTCTCTCCTAACAAGCCCAGGATACTTTCTCCACCTGGGCACGCTGCTTGGTCCTGTTTTGATGGGATATTATGTCACGGTCTTCTAAATGAGCAGACCAAGGCGCAGCGTGAGTATAGTTCCACATCTTTAATTATAAAGTGAAACTGGACACAAAATAACAAAACTTACAAAGACCCGTGACAACGTAGTGCACAAACACACTAACACAGACATAAACAATATCCCATAACCCACAGGTGGAAAAAATGCTACTTAAGTATGATCCCCAATTAGAGACAACGATAGCCAGCTGCCTCTAATTGGGAATCATACCAAAACCCCCAACATAGAAAAACAACCTAGAACCCCACATAGAAAATATAAACTAGACTAACCCCCCAGTCACGCCCTGACCTACTCCACCATAGAAAATAAAGGCTCTCTATGGTCAGTGCGTGACACTCATGCATTGTTTATGCTGAAACTATACACAACCTTGAAATGCAGTTAATAGGTAAGAAAATTGGCTCCAGCTTTTGAGCTACTGTTTGGCCTAACTGCTTTAATTAACTAAAGAAAAGGTTGTCTGTGTGGCAAAGCTTTATTTAAATGAATGCCAATGAGGCCGACTACAAAACCAACCTGTTAAAAATCCTGTCTAAGGGAATTCTGCCTGATTTAAGCAACAACAAAAAAACTGGTAACAAAACATGCATCATCTCTCGCCAAGATCCAGGCTACCTCTATGGAGATCAAGAGAGCCTTCTCAGTCTGTGGCCAATTTGTGGCGATTATCAGTAACCGCCTGAGTCCGGGAACAATTGATGCACATGCTTTTTGAGAGCCCACTTCAGCATAAAAGAGAAAAGTTAAACAGATAGGCCTATAGCCTAAGCAAATACTTTGTTTGTTTGCTACAGGTTATTTGATGTAGTCTATAACCTTAGTTTGTGTGTAGAATGTTATTCTACATGTGTTTGGCTAGTGGTGGAAAAAGTACCCAACTATCTTACTTGAGTAAAAGTAAAGATACCTTAATAGAAAATGACTCAAGTAAAAGTAAAAGTCACCCAGTAAAATTCAACTTGAGTATAAGTACACAAGTATTTGGTTTAAAATATACTTAAGTATCAAAAGTAAAATTATAAATAATTTCAAATTCCTTATATTAAGCAAACCAGACGGCACCATTTTCTTTTTCATTTATTTACAGAAAGCCACGGGCACACTCCAACATTCAGACATAATTTACAAACGAAGCATGTGTTTTTCGTGAGTTCGCAAGATAATAGGCAGTAGGGATGACCATGGATGTTCGGTTGATAAGTGTGTGAATTTGACTATTTTCCTGTTGTGCTAAGCGTTCAAAATGTAACGAGTACTTTTGGGTGACAAGGAAAATGTATGGAGTAAAAAGTATATTTTCTTAAAGAATGTAGTGAAGTAAAAGTAGTAAAAAATATAAATAGTAAAGTAAAGTACAGATACCACAAAAAACGACATAAGTAGTACTTTAAAGTGTTTTTACTTAAGTACTGTATTTTACACCACTGTGTTTGGCTGGGTCTTGAGAATCAGTCAGCTACAATTACAGTTAGGCCTATCTACAATTATAGTTACTGTTTCTGACTAAGACTGTTTTTCATGTTAATGCCATTTTTAAAAATATTTTTATAAACTTGAATTGAACTGCTTTATGAACATTTAGTTTTTTCTGTCTTGAATAAAAGTAATAATGGAAAATAATAATTGCTGGGTCTTGACTTGTTTATTTAATTTGATTATACACGGTGAACAAAACATTAGTAACACCATCCTAAAATTGAGTTGCATCCCCTTTTACCCTCAGAACTGCCTCAATTTGCAGGGGCATGGACTCTACAAGGTGTCGAAAGCGTTCCACAGGGATATTGGCCCATGTTGCCTCCAATGCTTCCCACAGTTGTGTCAAGTTGGCTGGATATTCTTTGGGGGGTGGACCATTCTTGATATACACGGGAAACTGTAGAGCGTGAAAAACCCAGCAATGTAGCAGTTCTTGACACAATCAAACCGGTGCCACTCGCACCTACTACCCTACCCCATTCAAAGGCACTCACATCTTTTGTCTTGCTCATTCACCCTCTGAATGGCACACATACGCAATCAATGTCTCAATTGTCTCAAGGCTTAAAAATGATCTTTAACCTGTTTTCTCCCTTTCATCTACACTGATTGAGGTGGATTTAACATCAATACGGTGACATCAATAAGGAATCATTGCTTTCACCTGGATTCACCTTGTCAATCTATGTCATGGAAAGAGCAGGAGTTCCTAATGTTTTGTACCCCCTTTGTATAGTCCACGATTGTGTAGCCAGAAGGCTCACGGTTCATTTATTTTATGCTGTGACTAAATAAACATTTTGAAACAAAACCTTGAGAGATGATCATTTACTTTATTGCTAGAAATGGGCCAACCATAGATTTTTAGGTGAGCGAATGCAACAAGTAAATGTTAGCTTTTAGCACATGATTCACAGTGGGTTTAGATTCGTGGGCAATTGATCAACCCCAGCACTATCCATGGTGCTGAATAGATAACCACAATAAGTGAAGTTAAAACAGCCACAACCTTCCCAAATTCCCCCGACGGTGTCACACCAGCCTTCGCTTTGGCTCCCCCTCCTGTCCAGCTCAGGCGTTTGGCCCTCTAGCTCTTGCCGAAACGACTGCTGGCAAACGCCCTTCACTCATCAACCCCGAACTTGTCCCATCATCATTACACACCTGGTTCCAATCCCCACTCTATCAC
This sequence comes from Salvelinus alpinus, assembly GCF_045679555.1. Taxonomy (NCBI): domain Eukaryota; kingdom Metazoa; phylum Chordata; class Actinopteri; order Salmoniformes; family Salmonidae; genus Salvelinus; species Salvelinus alpinus. Next base: position 46,113,168 of record NC_092115.1, read on the forward strand.
TGTATATATACTCCCTCTGCCGTTTGTATTTGTCGGTCATTGTAAATGTTACTTGTTTTCCTGAAAGGAATCTCTCCTACTATTTCCTGAGTACTTTATATTTTGCACTTTGGGTTTGCCCTGTGCCTTTTCATTATGAAGATATATTTTGAGCACAACAGTGTTTGGGTTTTTCCCCGCTTTGTTCTATGGTGCTTAAATAAATTCAGTAGTTCTAAACCTGCGACGGCCTCCTGTCTACACTAGTGAAATATGGCTAGGTGCAAGGGGAAGACACTTTTCCGTTGTTCGCTGTAACTAATATAAAATAAAGATGTGTTTTATTGAAAAGCCCTTACTACTTGGAAAAGCATCATAGCTTTCTCTATTTCTGGCATATGACAACCCCTCCAGAGTTGACAACCCCTCCATTACAGTTTTATTTTTTATTTTAAAGGGCCCAACAGTAAAGGACAACTTTACATTTGGGTTAGTTCTTGTACCCTCAGCAAAACCACACTAGAGTGACTGACCATTTGCTATTTTTTGAATGAAGTGTTACACTGCCCTCTGGTGTGTAGCAATGAACACAATTATTTAGTTTCAGATCCAAAACAAAAGTCAGGGCTCTGATCAAAAGTAGTGCACTAAATAGGGAATATAGTGTGCCATTTGGGATAGGGGCTGAGCTTCGGCGCAATCTGAAAAACTCTGAATACTGCAACAACAGAAATTAGGAAAGTCAGTGTCTATGACTATGTCAGGGTCATTCCCTTGAACTATAGACGACCACAGTTGACGGTCTCTTTCATCCATTACAAACTCAGAGCTCAAGGGATTCTACTGCTTTTCTGTGTTCCTCTGTTGACATCCATCCTGACTGAATCCAGAATGTTCTTCCTCCTTCTCCATCTTTATTAAAAACTCCAGAACACTGGTCTCCTGCTCTCCACGGTTCTCAAATTGGTGCAGCTTACTGAGCTTCTCTGGATCTTCTGCCAGCTGCTCCTCTAGGAGGGTTAGTGGGGCATGATTCTCCTCTTCTTCCAAGTGCTGATGATTCTCAATGGGGAGATTCTGGATGGCATGATTGCTGGATCTGGTGTTTCCTGCAAAGACATCACTCAGTTAAAATTGCAAAGCCAAAAAAAGATATACAGTTGAAGTCGGAAGTTTACATACACCTTAGCCAAATACATTTAAACTCAGTTTTTCACAATTCCCGACATTTAATTAAGTAAAAATTCCCTGTCTTAGGATCACCACTTTATTTTAACAATGTGAAATGTCAGAATAATAGTAGAGAGAATGATTTATTTCAGCTTTCATTTCTTTCATCACATTCCCTGTGGGTCAGACGTTTACATACACTCAATTAGTATTTGGTAGCATTGCCTTTAAATTGTTTAACTTTGGTCAAATGTTTCGGGTAGCCTTCCACAAGCTCCCCACAATAAGTTGGGTGAATTTTGGCCCATTTCTCCTGACAGAGCTGGTGTAACTGAGTCAGGTTTCTAGGCCTCCTTGCTCACACACGCTTTTTCAGTTCTGCCCACAAATTTTCTATAGGATGGAGGTCAGGGCTTTCTGATGGCCACTCCAATACCTTGACTTTGTTGTCCTTAAGCCATTTTGCCACAACTTTGGAAGTATGCTTGGGGTCATTGTCCATTTGGAAGACCCATTTGCGACCAAGCTTAAACTTCCTGACTGATGTCTTGAGATGTTGCTTCAATATATCCACATAATTTTCCTACCTCATGATGCTATCTATTTTGTGAAGTGCACCAGTCCCTCCTGCAGCAAAGCACCCCCACAACATGATGCTGCCACCCCCGTGCTTCACAGTTGGGATAGTGTTCTTCGGCTTCCAAGCGGCCCCCATTTTCCTCCAAACATAACAATGGTCATTATGGCCAAACAGTTCTATTTTTGTTTCATCAGACCAGAGGACATTTCTCCAGAAAGTACAATCTTTGTCCCCATGTGCAGTTGCAAACCGTAGTCTGGCTTTTTTATGGCGGTCTTGGAGCAGTGGCTTCTTCCTTGCTTAGCGGCCTTTCAGGTTATGTCGATATAGGACTCGTTTTACTGTGGATATAGATACTTCTCTACCTGTTTCCTCCAGCATATTCACAAGGTCCTTTGCTGTTGTTCTGGGATTGATTTGCACTTTTCGCACCAAAGTACGTTTTCTAGGAGACAGATTACATCTCCTTCCTGAGCGGTAAGACGGCTGTGTGGTCCCATGGTGTTTATACATGCGCACTATTGTTTGTACAGATGAACATGGTATCTTCAGGCGTTTGGAAATTGCTCCCAAGGATGAACCAGACTTGTGGAGGTCTACAATTATTTTCTGAGGTCTTCGCTGATTTCTTTTGATTTTCCCATAATGTCAAGCAAAGAAGCACTGAGTTTGAAGGTAGGCCTCAAATACCGCCACAGGTACACCTCCAATTGACTCAAATGATGTCAATTAGCCTATCAGAAGCTTCTAAAGCCATTACATAATTTTCTGGAATTTTCCAAGCTGTTTAAAGGCACAGTTAACTTAGTGCATGTAAACTTCTGACCCACTGGATTTGTGATACAGTGAAATAAACAATTGTTGTAAAAATTACTTGTGTCATGCACAAAGTAGATGTCCTAACCGACTTGCCAAAACTATAGTTTGTTCACAATAAATGTGTGGAGTGGTTGAAAGATGAGTTTTAATGACTCTAACCTAAGTGTATGTAAACTTCCGACTTCAACTGTACATGTACTTACGTCAAGAATTTGATGCCCTCCTTATATGGACCAAAATATGATATAATAGCAAAATGTTATCAAATTAAAAGTTCAATACCATGGTCAGTATAACAAGGTTTGGAAACCAAGTAAGCTCACCTGATGAATGCGTTCCAAATGGCACCCTATTCCCGACAGAGTGCACTACTTTGGACCAAAGCCCTATGGGCCCTGTTTAAAAGTAGTGCACTATATAGGGAATAGGGTGCCATTTGGGACAGAGACCCTGTTCTGAACGGAAGCAGGCCTGTCCAATGACCCAATGAATTCAGTTACCCCATCCACTTGGTCCTCCATGTTGCGCCCCTTCTCCATGGTCCTTCATCCGGTCTCTCTACCTTAATGAAAGGTGACTCTAAATCTGCAAACTAGAGAAGGATGAAATTATCAGACAGCATTGTCAACTTGTCAGGTTTTAAGTCTAAGACTGAGTTAAAGATGGGTTTTCTAGAGTTATGTGTCCCTTGCAGCTCCTAGTGGAGCAAAGGGCCTCAACAGAGATGCACCGTTGAGGCCCTTTGCTCCCCTAGGATCCCAAAATAATCTCTGATTCAACTACACAAGAATCATGGGACACAGAGACCTTGACATTTACCAAAGCCAAACCAAGTGGAATGTCCTTCACACCAAATGCATCCTCATCTCCTCGCTGACTGGGTCTCCAGTCTGAAGCACAGCTGTCCATTTACTTATCTGAAACAGCAAATGATTGCAGACATCAAGAAAACTGCTTGAGGGCTCCTGCAGGACTTTCAGATATAGGGTTTATAAAAATGTTGGCAGGTAGGCTAAACTGAATTGACTCCAAACTCAATTTGTCCAACATTTAGCAGAATAAAATCTATACTGAACAAAAATGTGAAGTGTTGGTCCCATGTTTCATGAGCTGAAATAAAATATCCCAGAAATGTTCCATATGCACAAAAATATTATTTCTCTCATTTTGTGCACAAATTTGTTTAAACCCTGTTAGTGAGCGTTTCTCTTTTGCCAAGATAATCCATCCAATCCACCTGACAGGTGTGGCATATCAAGAAGCTGATTAAACAGCATGATCATTAATCAATCAATCAAATGTATTTATAAAGCCTGTTTTATCAAATCAAATTGTTTTTGTCAAATACACATGGTTAGCCGATGTTAATGCGAGTGTAGCGAAAGGCTTGTGCTTCTAGTTCCGACAGTGCAGTAATATCTAACAAGCAATTGAACAATTCCCCAACAACTACCTAATACACACAAATCTAAAGGGGTGAATGAGAATATGTACATGTACGTATATGGATGAGCGATGGCTGAGCGGCATAGGCAAGGTGCAATATATGGTATAAAATACAGTACGTACATGTGATATGAGTAATGTAAGATATGTAAACATTATTAAAGTGGCATTATTTAGAGTGCATTGTATAAAGTGACTAGCGATCCATTTATTAACCTCTGAACCTTTCACCTATTACTACCTGTCAGGGCAAGGAGATTGAGGTTGTAACCTCATATAAATATCTTGGAATTCTAATTGATGACGGCCTCTCTTTTAAATTGCATATTCAACAACTTACAAAAAAATTGAAGCTGAAATTGGGATTTTATTTTAGGAATAAGGCCTGTTTTTCTTTTGAAGCCAGAAGGAGGCTAGTATCAGCTACATTTATGCCTTTACTAGACTATGGGGATATTTTATATATGAATGCTTCCGCTCAGTGTTTGAGATCAATTGACACTCTTTACCATGGCACTTTGAGATTTATTTTAAACTGCAAAACCCTTACGCACCACTGCACTTTGTATACCAGGGTTGGCTGGCCTTCTCTAGTCACTCGTAGGCTCAGTCACTGGTATACTTTTATTTACAAAGCCATTTTGGGTTTACTACCTTTTTATTTGGGCATTTTTATTGTTCAGAAATGTGGTGGGTACTCTCTTCGTTCGCTAGACTTTATCCTGCTAACTGTTCCAAATGTCCGAACTGAATTTGGTAAAAGGTCTTTTATGTACTCTGCGCCATCGTCTTGGAACACCTTACAAAATCATTTTAAACTGGAAGAACTTGTCCCGATTGGTGTTTTTAAATCACTGATGAAGGATTTTGAGGCTGATTCCCTGACCTGTCAATGTTTTTAATTTGCTGTTTTTGATATTGTTATACTCTTGTGAACTCAATGGTTTTTACTAGATTACTTGTAGTTTTTCATGTTGTCTGTCTGTAATTTTTTGTAATGACTTGGTGCTACCTATCTTGGCCAGGACGCTCTTGAAAAAGAGATTTTAAATCTCAATGAGCCCTTCCTGGTTAAATAAAGGTTAAAGAAAAATAAAAAATTAAAATTAAAGTGGCCAGTGACTGGGTCTCAATGTAGGCAGCAGCCTCTCTGAGTTAGTGATTGCTGTCTGGCCTTGAGATAGAAGCTGTTTTTCAGTCTCTCGGTCCCAGCTTTGAAGCACCTGTACTGACCTCGCCTTCTGGATGGTAGCGGTGTGAACAGACAGTGGCTCGGGTGGTTGTTGTCTTTGATTATATTTTTGGCATTCCTGTGACATCGGGTGCTGTAGGTGTCATGGAGGGTAGGTAGTTTGCCCCCAGTGATGCGTTGTGCAGACAGCAAAACCCTCCGGAGAGCCTTGCGGTTGAGGGCGGTGCAGTTGCGGTACCAGGCTGTGATACAGCCCGATAGGAATCTCTCAATTTGCATCTGTAAAAGTTTGTCAGGGTTTTAGGTGACAAGCCAAATTTCTTCAGACTCCTGAGGTTGAAGAGGTGCTGTTGCGCCTTCTTCACCACACTGTCTGTGTGAGTGGACCATTTCAGTTTGTCTGTGATGTCTACGCTGAGGAACATAAAACTTTCCACCTTCTCCACTGCTGTCCTTTCGATGTGGATAGGGGGGTGCTCCCTCTGCTGTTTCCTGAACTCCACGATCATCTCCTTTGTTTATGTTGAGTGAGAGGTTGTTTTCCTGACACCACACTCCGAGTGCCCTCACCTCCTCCGTGTAGACTGTCTCGTCGTTGTTGATCATCAAGCTCACTAATGTTGTGTCGTCTGCAAACTTGATGATGGAGTTGGAGGCGTGCATGGCCACGCAGTCGTGGGTGAACAGGGAGTACAGGAGGGGGCTGAGCACACACCCTTGTGGGGCCCCAGTGTTGAGGGTCAGTGAAGTGGAGATGTTGTTTCCTACCTTCACCACCTGGGGGCGGCCCGTCAGAAAGTCCAGGACCCAATTGCACAGGGCCGGGTTGAGACCCAGGGCCTCCAGCTTGATGATGAGTTTGGAGGGTACTATGGTGTTGAATGCTGAGCTGTAGTCAATGCATAGCATTCTTACATAATATTCCTTTTGTCCAGATGGGATAGGGCAGTGTACAGTCGTCAATGGACCTGTTGGGGAGGTATGCAAACTGAAGTGGGTCTAGGGTGGCCGGTAAGGTGGAGGTGATATGATCCTTGACTAGTCTCTCAAAGCACTTCATGATGACAGAAGTGAGTGCTACGGGGCGGTAGTCATTTAGTTCCTTTATCTTTGCCTTCCTGGGTACAGGAACAATGGTAGCCATCTTGAAGCATGTGGAGACAGACTGGGACTGGGATCAGCAGATATCACAAAGTGTTATACAGAAACCCAGCCTAAAACCCCAAACAGCAAGCAATGCAGATGTAGAAGCAAGGTGCAGGTCAGAGTTCCTTAGCCGCATGCAGAACAGTTGAAAGTGGAGCAGCAGCACGACCAGGTGGACTGGCGACAGCCAGGAGTCATCAGGCCAGGTAGTCATGAGGCATGGTGCTAGGGCTCAGGTCCTTCGAGAGGCGAGGGAGAGAATTAGAGGGATAATACTTAAATTCACACAGGACATCAGATAAGAGAATTACACCAGATATAACAGACTGACCCTAGCCCCCGGCACATAGACTATTGCAGCATAGATACTGGAGGCTGAGACGGGGGGGTCCGGCCCCCGTCCGACGATACCCCTGGACATTACACAGGTGTACATTGTGCTGGGGACAATAAAAGGCCACAAAAATGTGCAGTTATAAATAGCTCTCTAAGGTATGCAATGACTGACATGACAAGAGGAAAACTGATGATGCACTACCCAATTTCGAAATTGCATCTTGTGCATTCCACTATTACAACTTTCAAGAGTAAGTTTGAAAGTCGGACTGAGTTCCAAAAAAATAATTGTGTTTGTTGTTTTTTTCAGTTTGGGAACCACTGGCCTAATAAACCGCCAGCTTTCCAGACGAGATGTAGTGGGGGGACCACAAAACATCTCATCGCATGACGTTTACTTCGATAGTTATTAGATCAATATTTGCACATAAAAGCCTTTCCACCGACATTCGTCACAGAATTCCTTTTACCTACACAAAAAGATCCCACATTGTCTAGTGTATTTTGTTGTCAACATTTGGAAAGTTTACGAGGCCTGTCATGATATTTTTTATCTGATAATTAGGCAACTTTACTCGCATAAAAACTCGGGCTCGAGAACACCACCAAGATTTGTTCACAATCTAGTCCGGTTGTGGCCAAAACTACATCTTGTTTGAAATGTATCAATAAAATGTACATTGTTTAAAGCCCACTTTACAAGTCTCAGTAACAAATGACAGCTCCAATAAGCCCCCTATAGTGAACGAGAGGCTTGCAGAATCATGACTCTTTAGAGTTGAGTTCATCGTTCACCGGTAGGGGTGTCCTGTGGTTTCCAGTAGTTACCACAGCCACAAAGTCAAAATTGGCTATATCATAAAAATGAATGACAACAAAAATATGCGTTCAGATCTTTATTTTTTTTATTTTTTTTTATTTAACCTTTATTTAACCAGGTAGGCAAATTGAGAACACGTTCTCATTTACAATTGCGACCTGGCCAAGATAAAGCAAAGCAGTTCGACACATACAACAACACATAGTTACACATGGAGTAAAACAAACATATAGTCAATGATACAGTGAAAGAAAATAAGTCTATATACAATGTGAGCAAGTGAGGTGAGATAAGGGAGGTGAAGGCAAACAAATATATGTATAAATAAATAAAAATATAAAAAGGCCATGGTGGCGAAGTAAATACAACACAGCAAGTAAAATAAAAACTAAAAAACACTGGAATGGTTGGTTTGCAGTGGAAGAAAGCGCAAAGTAGAGACAGAAATAATGGGGTGCAAAGGAGCAAAGGACAATGCAATTTAAGGTTAGGGTTAGGCATAAGGTTAGCAGTGTCATTAAGGTTAGGGTTAAGGTTTAAAATCACATTTGAAAAAGATCAATTGTAGAAATGGGTAGGGCTTATTACTTTGTGGGTGTGGTAACTAGTGACGACCGGGTCATGCGTGCGTGTCCAATAGATGACAAAGCCACAAAGTTTTTTATAAATACAAATTGGTAGATACAGTTGTCCCATTGCTGTACCTCCAGTACGGACTCGGGAGAGGCGAAGGTTCGAGAGCCGTGCATCCTCCGAAACACAACCCCGCCAAGCCGCACTGCTTCTTGACACAATGCACGCCTAACCCAGAAGCCAGTCGCACCAATGTGTCGGAGGAAACACCGTACACCTGGCGACCTTGTCAGTGTGCATGCACCCGGCCCGCCACAGGAGTCGCTAGAGCGCGATGGGACAAGGACATCCCGGCCGGCCAAACCCTAACCCGGACGACGCTGGGCCAATTGTGCGTCTCCTCATGGGTCTCCCGGTCGCGGCCGGCTGCGACACAGCCTGGTATTGAACCAGGATCTGTATTAACGCACCTTTAAACCGCTGTGCCACTCGGGGGGCTCACAACAACAAAGTTATCATCAAAATTAATGGGGAACAAATTGCATTTTGGACTTAATTTAAGGTTAGGCATAATGTAAGTATTTGTGCGCCGCCTTATGGGACTCCCGATTACGGCCGGTTGTGACATAGCCCGGGATCGAACCTGGGTCTGTAGTGACGCCTCTAGCACTGCCTTAGACCACTGCACCACTCGGGAGGCCCAAAAATAATATGGTAGATATTAGATATTGCACTCATTGTCTGTATTTCAAGTTTACAAACTGTCATTTAAAGTTTATCAAAGATTCATAGATGCATCCAGATTAAGTTTTCGAATTCAGTTCTCTAAATTAAGATTACAAATCAGAGACATCATCCTGGTACTTTGCCAGCCAGGAAAATTAAAGGAGAACATAGATAGCTTCTGGCAGTTTCTGAAGCTAATGTGGCATGTTGAATTTATTTTCTTCCTATGAATTTGGCTCTAGCATTTGAACCGTTTCCTGAAAGCTAAAACTCTCTGGAATATGGATGTGCCTTCTGATCCCCTCTCCGCGTTAGAAGGGAGTGTCAGAAAAAACACAATTTGAACAAATAAGAATAACATTGAATAGCCCTGTCATATTCCTTCTAAGGATAGGCTTTCCACTCCTTCTATTTAATCTTGCTCTTGTGAATGAATGGATTCGAACCAGGTCTCCTTCGTGTCACAAGACTGGGTGAGCCCACTTAGCATTTCACCCGCCTTTGACCTCATACTCAAAGATCAAGGCACCAATATAACTGACTAGGTTCAAAATCAGTCCTAATGCACAACAACACTTTTTTGTGGCAAACAGAAACAGAAAGATCTGTGCACCCCATTTAATGAGAGTGCAACAGAGGTGGTTTGGTGGATCCAAGCATGTGATGAGCAACCTCGCCTGAGACCTGAAGACATGTGTTAGTTTGCCTGATGGGGTTCTAACCTAGGTCTCCTGTATGCTAGACAATGCAACTTTTCAGGATTCAGACAAGTTACTCATCACACGAGCGTGGTCACAGAACCATCGGTGTTACACTTCACGCCCCTTTGACCTCCTCCTTGAAGAGGCCCATTCAAGTCACAGAACCAATGCCTAGGCTTTAGCTCAACAGGCTAACACAGTCCACCCAGTCAGACCCATGTTAATCTTATAATGACTACCTTTGCCAGAGACTTGAAACTAACACAAACACATGTCAAACTAACATGTCTTCAGGTCTCAGGCAAGATCTCATCACATAAGCATGGATCACCGAACCACGCTCTACTGATGAGTAACTTTGCTGGATCTTGAAGACTTGTATTAGCGTAGCAGATAGGGATCTGTGACACTCATTCCTCTGCCTGAAGTGTCGCCTCTTCAGCAATTGAAAGAAGGCCTTTTTTAATAGCTTGGTGGGTTGGAATGCTTCAGGAGGAGGGTCATGTGTGTTTGCGAGGCAGAGGTCATGAGTTTGAGTCTCGGTGTGAGCTGATCGGGGGAAGAACTCGTTAAGCAAGCAACATGTTGTGCTTTACATGAACTTCCTGAACTCAGAGCAGGTAGATACGGACAAAAATCCATGTCGTGATAAATTGCCTGAATTGAAGTGATAACGATAAATAAGATATGTTTATAAAGTTAGTTTTTTTATTATCCTTTAAACTGCTACTGCTAGTTCGATGGTTGTAGCCATTAACAATTAGCACATTCATTTTATTTTAAACTTCACATTTCTCTAGTACAGGCTACGTATCGTAATAAACCATACCAGCAAAATGCCTGCAATAAGTGATGATAATTGACACTGAAATCGCTCCATATATAATAACTCCTAAAGTATTGGGACAGTGACACGTTATTTGTTGTTCTGCCTCTGTACTCTAGCAGGTGCATAAATATCATACCCCACCAAAATGCTAACCTCCCCTGTTATTGTAATGGTGAGAAGTTAGCATTTCTTTGGGGTATGATATTTGTGAGTCTGTAACTTTCTCACTCATCACTATTCACAATTAATTCAAGCCTATCTGTAATCATGGTAGCATCCACATTTATGTAGAAGTGTTAAGAAACATATTGTATTTCTATTTATAATAAAAGTGACTCCAAAATGACAATACATTAGTTACCATTAATTTCTATTAGGCACAAAATAGTCTGAAACACTACCAAAACACCAAATGTATCCAACAAGTTTGTAGAGTCACAAGCTTGATATTATCATTGAGTGCTAGGAATATGAGACCAAATACTAAACTTGACTACTTTACTCAAAATAAGTGAATTTGCCCCAATACTTTTGGTCCCCTAAAATAGGGGAATTATGTACAAAAAGTGCTGTAATTTCTAAACAGTTTACCCGATATGGATGAAAATGGGATTTGCCGCCCCCCCTACTGTCATGGCGGATGCTATTGGTGCTATATCTGAGTTTACACCTTTTCTGTCCTCAGGGTTGGTCATTTTAGGGGATTTGAATCTGGATTGGCTATCCCCAGCCACAGCTCAATTTAAGAGTATATGCATTGATTTTAATCTGACTGAATTGATCTCAAAACCCGCACGGCTAAATGTGAAAAACCTTGTTTAATCTCTTCAGATCTCTTCAACGATTGATTTGAATTCTTACTAATAACTATTTGTCGAGTGGAATATTTGCATATGATCTCAGTGATCATTGTGCCATATATGTATTGGAGATACGAAACAGCAAAATACAAATTGACATGTTCTACTCTGATTTAGCAACAACAACAAATGAGAAAATAGAAAAATATTCACATCCAACTAATCAGGTAAAGGAAAGAAGAACATATCAATGGAATGTCCGCAACTCTAGTATACTCCAATAGTGATTGAATCAGACGCACAACAAGGACAACGATCCGATCTTGTATCTTCGTCGGGTCATCTCTACTCAGGCTCTACTCTGATTTAGCCCACTGTCTCCTGTATTCCTGACCCTGAGTTGGCTCTAGAAAATGTATCCTCCATATTTATTCCTCTGGCAGATAAACACACGCCTTTTAAACAATTCAGAGATCGATCGAACCTTTGGTTTTCTTCTGATTTATCTGAGCTCATTCAAAGGAGAAATCAGGCCTGGGCCAAAGCAAGGGAAAACGGACAATGTAGTGGACTGGCAATCTTTCAGAAAATTGAGAAACAGATGTACTATATCGATTAAGAAAGCTAAATAAAGCTACTTTTTAAGATCTACTGTATCTCTGACTCTGCTGGTGTCAGAAATGCAGTAAAAAAAAAAATGAATGCACTGATGCGTACAAATTCCTCTTCTTCCCTGCCTAAGCAAGTTCTGTCAGACTCTGGCATCATAACTGAGAATAATGGGATGTGATGCTTTTAATCATTATTTTATGTCGGCAGACTTTTATGATGGTGCCGGAGGGGACTGCTGCCGTTTTACAGGCTCCGAACCAACTGTTCAATTTTGTGTGTTTTTTCACATTGTTTGTAAATAATGTTTCTGCTACCGTAAGGAATTTGTCGGTGAGTGGGTAACCCGCCTCTACCATCTACTATTGGCCAACGGGCAATCACTGGAGAATAAACTTGATGATCTCCGTTCGAGACTATCTTACCAACGGGACATTAAAAACTTTCACGAGTCGTGGCTGAACGACAATACGGATAATATACAGTTGGCTGGGTTTTCCGTGCATCGGCAGGACAGAACAGCTTTGTCTGGTAAGACGAGAGGTGGGGGTGTGTGTCTATTTGTCAATAACAGCTGTTGCGTGATGTCTAATATTAAGGAAGTCTTGAGGTATTGCTCGCCTGTGGTAGAGTACCTCATGATAAGCTGTAGACCACACTATCTACCAAGAGAGTTTTCATAGATATAGCCGTCTACTTACCACCACAAACCGATGCTGGCACTAAGACCGCACTCAACAAGCTATATAAGTCCATAAGCAAACAAGAAAATGCTCATCCAGAAGAAGCACTCCTAATGGACAGGGGCCTTTAATGCAGGGAAACTTATATCCGTTTAACCTAATCTGTACCAGCATGTCACATGTGCAACCAAACAAAATAAAAAAACTCTAGACCACCCTCACTCCACACAGAGAGACGCATACAAAGCTCTCCCTTGAACTCCATTTGGCAAATCTGACCATAATTCTATCCTCCTGATTCCTGCTTACAAGCAAAGACTAAAGCAGGAAGTACTACTAACTCGCTCATTAGAAAAGTGGTCAGATGACGTAGATGCCACGCAACAGGACTGTTTTGCTAGCACAGACTGGAATCTCTTTCGTGATTCATCAAATGGCATTGAGGATTATACCACCTCAGTCACCGGCTTCATTAATAAGTGTATCGACGACGTCGTCCCCACAGTGTACATATTCCAACCAGAAGCCATGGATTACAGGCAACATCTGCACCGCGCTAAAGGCTAGAGCTGCCGCTTTCAAGGAGCGGGACACTAATCCTTTAAACAGGTCAACATTCACAAGGTCGCGGGGCCAGACGGATTACCAGGACGGATACTCAGAGCATGCACGGACCAACTGGTAAGTGTCTTCACTGACATTTTCAACCTCTCCCTGACTGAGTCTGTAATACCTACATGTTTCAAGCCGACCACCATAGTCCCTGTGCCGAAGACAGCGAAGGTAACCTGTCTAAATGACTTTCGCCCCGTAGCACTCACATCAGTAGCCATGAAGTGCTTTGAAAGGCTGGTCATCAACACCACCATCCCGGAAACCCTAGACCCACTCCAATTTGCATACCGCCCCAACAGATTCACAGATGACGCAATCGCACTCCACACTCTTTCCCACCTGGACAAAAAAGGAACACCTATGTAAGAATGCTGTTCATTGACTACAGCTCAGGGCTTCAACACCATAGTGCCCACAAAGCTCATCACTAAGCTAAGGACCCTGGGACTAAAACAGCTCCCTCTGCAACTGGATCCTGGACTTACTGACGGGCCTCCCCCCAGGTGATAAGGGTAGGCAACAAAATATCTGCCACGCTGATCCTCAACACGGAGGCCACTCAGAGGTGCGTGCTTAGTCCCCTCCTGTACTCCCTGTTCACCCACGACTGCGTGGCCAAGCACGACTCCAACACCATCATTAAGTTTGCTGACAACACAACAGTGTTAGGCCTGATCACTGACAACGATGAGACAGTCTATAGGGAAGTCAGAGACCTGGCAGTGTGTTGTCCTGGCACCAACCTCGCCATCAACGTGAGCAAGACAAAGGAGCGGATAGTGGCCTACAGGAAAAGGGGGGCAGAACACGCCCCCCATTCACATTAACGGGCTGTAGTGGAGCGGTTTGAGAGTTTCACAGGCTCCTTGGTGTCCACATCACCAACAACCTATCATGGTCCAAACACACCAAGACAGTCATGAAGAAGGCACAACACCCCTCAGGAAACTGAAAAGATTTGGCATGGGTTCCCAGATCCTCAAAAAGTTCTACAGCTGCACCATCGAGAGCATCCTGACCGGTTGCATGGCAACTGCTCGTGCTCGGCCTCCAACCATAAGGCGCTACAGAAGGTAGTGAGTACAGCCCAGTACATCACTGGGACCAAGCTTCCTGCCATCCAGGACCTGTATACTAGGCGGTGTCAGAGGAAGGCCACAAAAAATTGTCTAAGACTCCAGTCACCCAAGTCATAGACTGTTCTCTCTGCTACTGCACAGCAAGTAGTACCGGAGAGCCAAGTCTCGGTTAAAAGGCTCCTTAACAGATTCCACCCCCAAGCTATAAGACTGCTGAACAATTAATCAAACGGCCACATGGACTATTTACATTGACCCCCCACCCCCACACACACACACTCTATTTCTTGAATCTCATTGTTGGTTAAGGGCTTGTAAGTAAGCATTTCACAGTAAGTTCTACACCTATTGCATGTGACAAATAAAATTGGATTTGATTTATTTGAGAGAAACGTTGGTGTTGATGTCCCTGGTCAGTCAATCAACTGCTCTTCCCTCTGCCAGCCTCTAGCTGACTTGACTGTTAACCTGTCAACTTCTAGTGAATCTTTGTTTTCATTTAAACAATGTATTCTCCGTGATGTGCTAGATGCCTTGATGTAGAAATATTGATGTAAAAAAATCCATTGGAGCTGATATGCTTGATCCATTTTTGCTGCAGCTCTCTGCCCCCGATTGCGGAATCCTTGACCCATATTTTTTACCTAATGATTATATCTGCTACTATCCCCAAGGTTTGAAAGGCGGCCCTTTTGCTCCCTCTTCACAAAGGTGGTGAGCCTTGTGATCAAAATAATTATTGGCCTATTTCTAAACTCTTGCCCAGCTAAAATGTCCTTGATTACAGTTTTTTCCAACTGCTTACACACAAAATCTTTTCATGTCACACGATTTTTGAAACCTCTCACTCAAAGTGCAAAACTACACACCAAATATCCAAAACCATAAGCTATTTCTCAGCCTTTGACTCAGTTGTCAATTGCATAAAACACTTTTTTCAAAACACTACACACAATTCTCTACCTAAAACACAAAAATCTAACAGGAAGTGACTTGCTTTCCTTTTCCAAACACAACCAATCAAAATGCTACACTTATTCACCAGGTCACACACTCCTCACATGTGCAAACACTAATAGCTTAACTGATCACTAACCAATCACTGCTTTACTGTAGTATACATTTAACATTTACATTTAAGTCATTTAGCAGACGCTCTTATCCAGAGCGACTTAGGCCTATAAATAGGTCAAAGGTCAGATTGCCTGTTTTGAACAATGGATGCCAACAATGGACAGAGAGCAAGAGGAGTAGGAGGGAGAGGATGAGGAAGAAGAGGACGAGGGCAAAGAACAGAAGGAAGGAGAGCCATCTCTGATGAGATTAGGGCAACACTTGTTGATCATGTGATCAACCACAGTTTGACCATGAGAGAGGCTGGACTGAGAGTCCAGCCCAACTTGAGTCGATTTACAGTGGCTTCCATAATTCAAACCTTCAGAAATGAGAACAGGTATGCAACTATCTAAATGACTATTTTAGCATTACAGTAATGTACTGTAAAATACGTATGACTGCATAGTATTGCATAAACATTTGTAACTCTAAGCCATCCATTTACTGCATTGAATGAATGAGGTTGGTTATCATGCTGTACTACTTTTTTTGTACATTGTTTACAGTTCCTATGCTGAACACATACTGTGTTTGAATTCTGTACAGAGTGGAAAGGCAAAGACATCATGGAGGACGAGGACGCTTGTTTACAGATGTACAAGAGACTACAATTATAAATATGGTTTTGGCCAACAATGCAATTAGGATTCGAGAGATAAGAAAGCATATCTTGAATAATGACACCATATTTAACAACATCAATGCTGTAAGCCTGTCGACCATACAACGCATCCTCCAACGGCACCGAGTGACGATGAAACAACTTTACAAGGTGCCATCTGAGAGAAACTCTGACAGTCAAGAATATGCGACATGACTTTGTAGAGGTATGTATGCAACACTACTTCCAGTACTTCAGACATACCATATCTACTCATCTGTATATCCTTTTGTCTGTTACAGAGAGTATTGGAGCTGGATGCCCATGTAATTCGCCATGAATTTATTTATGTGGATGAGGTTGGCTTCAACCTCACCAAAACCAGGCGCTGCGGAATAAATGTAATAGGACAGAGGGCAATTACCAATGTCCCTGGACAGCGTGGGGGTAATATAACCATGTGTGCTGCCATCACTCAAAACGGGGTCCTCCATCACAATGCCACACCGGCCATATGCTCACTTTTCCGGATGCAATTTACACAATGCTTGTCCCTGATCCAGATCAGGAGCCTGCTAGATTTGTGATTTTATGGGACAATGTTAGTCTTCACCGGGCTGTTCTGGTCCGAAACTGGTTTGCCACCGATCTACAATTTGTAGTTTTGTACCTACCCCCATATTCACCTTTTCTAAATCCCATAGAGGAATTCTTCTCAGCCTGGCGCTGGAAAGTGTATGATCGCCAACCCTATGCCCGCATGCCGCTTCTCCAGGCAATGGAGGACGCATGTGGGGACATAGAGGTTGCCTCTGTCCAAGGTTGGATACGCCATGCTAGGAGATACTTCCCTCGATGTTTGGCAAGAGAAAACGTATCTTGTGATGTGGACGAAGTATTGTGGCCAGACCCAGGCCGGAGAAGAGATGAAGCGTAGCTTAGCACTGGTGACTGCCCCCCCCTAGCAATTCCTGGACTGCCCCCCCGGGATGCCACACACACAATTGTGTTCTTTACTGTATTCTAAAGAATATACTTTTGGTTTACATATGTTTATGGTTTTGTTGTATGCTACTGTATACAATAGTAATGTTTGGCCTAATAAATATTTTCTGTTTCTACATTGTTTACAGTGTACTTGTTACCCCTCTCAGCAGATTACTTTCACTGTAGAACATTGTATTGAAATGTAGATATAAGCCTATGAAAGACCAAAGAGCTTTAGATTTAGAACAACAGTGTTTACATGATATATCCAAAAATGTACTATTATGAAAGCAGTGTTCGCCATTTGATGCAAATGCTTCATTCTGACATGTGTTTATGGCATTTTGAATGCAGTGTTCCATTTTGAAGGAGACGTGAGGCATTTTGCATTTTGTGTGTGCAGTTTGGGGAATTGTGTGTAGAGTTTTGAAAACGTAAGCAGTTGGAAAAAACGAATTCTCAGCTACGATCTTATCTTTGAAATGTATATCAGTTGGGGTTTGAGTGTGCAAAGCTGTCATCAAGGCAAAGGGTGGCTACTTTGAAGAATATAAAATATATTTTGATTTGTTTAACAGTTTTTTTTGGTTACTACATGATTCCATGTGTGCTATTTCATAGTTTTGATGTCTTCACTATTATTCTACAATGTAGAAAAATGTCAAAATAAAGAAAAACCCTTGAATGAGTAGGTCTGTCCAAACTTTTGACTGTTACTGCATATCTTTCATCTCTCTGTTTCCTCTTTTTCCTTCAATTTGCAAGAGGCTGAATGTATCTTACATTAAACATCAGTGCAAGCGAAACAGCGCCCCTCTGTCTCTATGTATAGGCCATCAATCCAATGCTGTCTAGTCCAAACGAGTATGACATTGTTGCAGCCCGTAGCGTTGAAGGCAAGAGAAGCCAGTGAGCATCTGGCCTCCTTGACTATTTTTATTTTTTTTAAACCCAATGAGCTAAATTGATCGAGCTCAACCGTGAACCTCAAAAAAAGTGTCAAGGGAAGCCAGCTTGGATTTGGCGTCACTCCTATCAAATCCGATTGAGAGCATACGTCACTGACAGAAACTAGAATTGTTACATCTAGTTGTGTTGTCGTCCGGTGGCTAGCTAGCCAGCTAAGTAAAATGGTCCCTTTCCTAAATTAGCCATGGATAGGGATTTGGACTTGTGGTTTTACTTAATTCTGATTCAACCATTAATTCATACATTGTTTGTGCCCCTGGCCTGAGAGGATGGAAGTTCAATATGTAGAAGTTAACTAAATAACGTTGCCCATGAATGGAAGTTAGACTAGCGAGCAAGCATTTTAGTCAGGTAGCCTAGGACAACAAAAAATAATGGTCTGTACTGTATGACAGCTTGATAGACCGTTTCATCAACATGAGAGGGCATTGGCGCTTCTCTACAAGGTTGAGTCAACATGTTTTTCAACTTGCACAAACACGCATGCGCACACAGAAGTCAGAACCATGGACAGCCACATCATATTTAGCTTACATTGATTGGACAATTGTTTTTGGTATCTTTTAGTTGTCACTATTAGACTGAGCAAAGGCGATTTGATGAAGTTGAAATGGTGCTGGATTAGTGGAGGCAGCCCCTGTTTTCTTTGTGACTTGCCAGAACTCTCTGTGGTTCTAAATCAATAGATGTTTAGTGGTCCGAAAATTTCAGAAACATGAACTTGCTTGACCAAGCTGTAGGTAGGTCATGTAACTGTACATGCAATATGCTTTGTGAACTTCACTGGACAGAGGTTGCTGTCCGGTTTTGTGATAAAACAAAAAGGTGTGGTTGAATTTATTCTGCCACTGTCTTCGTATTGTCTCGGCCTATATATATCACTGTTGCGAGGTATATGAATGAACAAGATAAATCATAGAACAAACACAATTATCACAACACATAGGTTGTAGTATGACTCTTTCTCCCCAGTGATTTTACCCACTCACTGCTACTGCTGGGCATCTGGATAAATGAGTTAATGAATTAAGAACCTGAGAATAAAAATGTGCTTCTTCTATAGAAATAGGTATTGCCTCTCGCTAAATAGTAGAAAGCAGACTATTCAGTCAACGTTCCTATAGGTCCTAGACAATGGCGACAATCTATAGAGGAACCAGACTAATTCAAATAATTGTATGTATTGTAGGTAGGCCATGACTGACCTCACACTCCCGTACAGTAGATGTCAGTGTATGCGATCCGCAAACCCAATCTCAAAGAAGAAGAAACGAGCAGCGACACAGAACTACACGGGTAACATTGTAGCTAGCATTTTTAAACCAAATGATTAGCCCACCAGTAGCATATTAACGTTACTCAGTAACAAAGTTCCAATCTTTTGCAGGAGTACGACAGAGCTGCGTTAAGATTAATTCAACATTTGAAAATGTTGAGCAGTGTTTCTCTACGGGCGCAGATCGCTTCCATCATAGAGGTACTTTCTAAAGCTGCGGTTGCAGAAATTAGCAAAGTAGTCGACGATGGTATAGTTGTGTTACGTGTGGAAATGTGTCAACGGGAAAATGAAATCAACGTCCTGAAAAATAATTTACAACAACTTGACAGCGAGCTTCGAAGAGCTCGAACTCGTGGGATTCAAGCTCGAAGACGCATTCATCATGGTCGATCAGTCGCTGCTGAGAACCTTGGGAGGGAAGGTGGGTACGACGACGTAGTATTAGCAGCAACTCTACTATCAATCAATAGTTAGTAATACGTAACTGTGCACGTAACATTGGTCAGCGAGCAATAGCACAATTTCAGGTAGACAATGTAGGTTTATTTAATCGGCCCACTCACGTTCACATTGAACCAAAATCTGGATTTACAGAATATGTTGATTATCCTTAAACCCAGGACGCAGCCATTCACCAGCTTTTCAAGATTAGTCATGTAAAAACGGTACTTAATAACGAATGTAGTTTAATGTCGTTACGAACGGTATGTACTTCTAAAAAAGCTCAAAATAAAAAGTTGCATGCACCGGAAAAAATCGTCTTTAAAGAATTTAAGTATTGTTTTTGACCAAGTGCGCATGCACCTCCTGCAATATATGTAATGGAATTAATATACACTAAATAAAGCCTATCTTTATCTACAATCACTGTAAAAACGTGCACTATTGTCTACTTACAATACATATTATTGCATTCCGTGTAGCGCCGGTGAAACCGATTGATATGATCATACACTGTTGTAAGGGGATAAAGCAGAGATCTTCATATAATGACGAGATGCGCATATCTCTGCCCTAACAATGGGGGTCGTTGTCCCAAAGGCGGGAAGGCAAGGGACGAGTTTAGGTCCAAAAAAAAAGCTTAGGTCAAAATAACGCATTGGGTTTATTTTGGGGAGAGTGAAACTTCTTGTTTAGCCACCTCCTCGCTGGATAAAATCAATTACCTCTCTTCCTGCAGATGAGTGATAGGGGCGGAAACCTAGAGGTTAAGAGCTCTAGATAAGAGTGTCTGCTAAAATGTAACTTATTCTGGCTCGGACAAGGCTAGTGATGGTGTGATTGTGAAGTCATGTCATTATTACATACCAGTGCACCCTTCTTTGACACAACCCCTCAGAAACTAGGGTTGGACTGATATATGATTAAATCGAATGTTATGATATTTGATATTGACAATATATTGTAAAGTGCAAGAGCCTTAAATGTACAAATCCAAACTGCAGCTTTACCAATTATGCAGTATCAATATGGTGCAAATCCATTTTTTTTATACATGCGCCGGATACAACAGGTGTAGACCTTAAAGTGAAATGCTTACTTACAAGCCCTTAACCAACAATGCAGTTTTCAGAAAATATTTACTAAATAAACTAAAGTTAAAAAAGTAACACAATAAAATAACAATAACGAGGCTATATACAGGGGGTACCGATACCGAGTCAATGTGTGGGGGTACAGGTTAGTTGAGGTAATGTTAATATTATGTCTGGTAGGCTTGTGTCACTGGGCAGGTCGCAGCTGGGTTTCCCTTTGTAGTCTGATATAGTTTGCAAGCCATGCCACATCTGACAAGCATCAGAGTCGGTGTAGAAGGATTCAATCGTTGTCCTGTATTGATGCTTTGCCTGTTTGATGGTTCATCGGAGGGCATAGTGGGATTTCTTATAAGCATTTTGGGTTAGTGTCCCGAACCTTGAAAGCGGCAGCCCTTGCCTTAAGCTCGGTGCGGATGTTGCCTGTAATCCATGATTTCTGGTTGGGATATGTACGTACGGTCACTGTGGGGACGGTCATCGATGCATTTATTGATGAAGCCGGTGACTGAGGTGGTAATACTACTCAATTCCATCGGACGAATCCCAGAACATATTCCAGTCTGTGCTAGCAAAACAGTCCTGTCAGTAGCATCCACGTCATCTGACCACTTCTTAATGAATAAACTAAGCCATATTTTTTTCAACATAACATTATTTAATGAGAATGCGACTAATATCGTAAACAAATAAGCCAACAAAAATTGCACAGTCTGGAATTATCTAGTCATTAACGGCGCAAAAATGACTATATCGCAATATTTGGAGTAGAATATCATAGAAGAGGTCTCCCATTGCCCAACCCTAACAGACACGGCTCCATTTGGATTATTATTAAAACAAACAATGAAGGATTTTGATGACATGCGATACTTCTTAATTTCCACAGGGCCAGGTAAAAGCGGTACTACTTGTGTAGGGAGGACCTCGCTTGAGAAACTGCAGTCTGGGGAAGATGGTAATGAAAGGGATGAAGAAGACATTCGACGTGCAGATGAGACTCAGGTGAAGACTGAGCCAGGAGTGGAGCTGGAACAAGCGAAGCAAAGTACAGGGAGAAAGGAAAAAGGTCGTCTGGATGCCGAACTGTCGATGTATGACAGAGACAGCCAGCAGTGGATGTCCAGTTCACAAGCAGACAATGCTATGGAGATGAGCAATTCGGAATATTTTAATAGTTCAGGGCAAAACTCCCAGTGTCTCCCTGGTCACTCTCCTGTACCTCCTGGAAATTCCGGAAAGGAGGAAGCGTCATGCAGCAGTGTTTCGTTTCCAGGTAAACTATATTTTGATGTAAGAGAGGATATGATTGCACAGCTCAGACGGCCACCACATTATCGTCAGTCAGACGTACTCAAGAGAACAAGTGACGGCACAGTACAGTCGAACCCAGACCCTAGAAGTGTGTTGGGTTTTGGCTCAAATTATAATACTGCAAGGAGAGCGAGGACCAAGAGATTTTGCCAGGTTAAGAAACACTTCATTTGCACACTGTGTGGAAAGAGTTTTGAACGTTACGGTCATCTTGAAAGGCATCTGCGAATTCATACGGGTGAGAAACCGTACAGCTGTGACCTATGTGGAAGATGTTTCAACCAGAAGAGTAGCCTCAAAGGACATCTGAAGACTCACAGAGGTAAGAGATTAGAATCACTATGTAAACAGTACATTGGTTATAGATCATAGGCAATTCCATGGCTGCGTACCAAATGACACCCTATTCTCTATATCGTGTAGAGCCCATAGGGCTCTGGTCAAAAGTAGTGCATTTTATAGGTAATTGGGTACAATTTGGGACACTCACTAGATAATAACACCAATATATTGGTTATTATAGGACATAAACAATTCCCTGCCTCCTTATTTTATTAATCAAATGTAATATTTCCACACAGTATCGATAGACGGACAAGCGAACAACGAGGAGATGCCTCGCCTGGATAGAAGTCAGTCTGAGGAAGAGCAATGCAACAAAAATAATGAAGTGGTCCAAACTCCTGAGATACCTGTGAAGTCGGAGCCAGAGGAGCAGAAGGATGCATCGCAGACACTGAATCATAAAGGAGAAGAGCAGACTGCAGGAAGCGCAGAAGAACTGGCTGCTAACTTGTCATTGTACGAGAGAGGGAGCCAGTCGTGGATGTCTGGTTCACAAGCAGACCATGATATTGAGACAAGCAATTCAGAATATTTCAGCAGTTCTGGTCACAAGTCACAGTGTCTCCCTGACCACTCACCTTTAAATCATGTCCCAGGAATGGTGGAGGCGTCATGCAGCAGTGCTTCATTTCCAGGAAAACCATATGTTGATGTCAAAGAGGATATGATTTTGCAGCTCAGACAGCAACATTCTGGACCTTCAGACACGCTGTTGATAGCAAGTGACGGCACAGTACAGTCAAACTCACAGGGCATGGAAGGGATTACACTGAACCATAGCCCTATCTTCTCTAGTTTTCCAAGGAACGTGAGAACCTTCCAAGGAGTCACCAAGGACAAGAAGTGCTTCATCTGTTCATTCTGTGGGAAAGTTTTTGAGCGGGTTGGTCATCTGGAAAGGCACCAGCGGATTCATACGGGCGAGAAACCGTACAGATGTGAAATATGCGGAAGGTGTTTCAACCAGAAGAGCAGCCTCAAAGGGCATCTGAAGACTCACAGAGGTAAGAGACAAAAAATAATGTTGATGTTTTTCATACTTTTAATAAATAAAAAAATGTAAATCTGTTAATTGTTCTAAGGTTCCATCCTAAATGGCACCCTATTCCCTTTATAGTGTACTACTTTTGACCTTGGCCCATAGGGCTCTGATCAAAGTAGTGCACTACATACAGAATAAGGTGTCATTTGGGACAGATACTAAATGTTTTCCTGGTCTCTCAGTGGTTTAGGATGAAGTTTAACAGCTAATGTTAGATTGCTATTTTGATGTTATAATCAATGCTAAAATATTTGGTACTCTTGTTTTGTCAAGCAGATGGTGTTGAAATGCTAACGGAACAACCTCAACTTGATAAGAAGCCTGATGTCCACCCTAGACCCTCAGAGAACCCAGAGGAACAGAGGGCTCAGGCTTCACTTGCTGAAGAACAGCCTAGCTCTGGGGACAGTGAAGACCAGGAGGGGGGAAGGGGGCAGGGGTTAGTAGTGAAAACAGAGCGAGAGAAGGAGTTTAAATCCCAGACAATCAATCTGTCTGGACATCAACACCAACAAAGCACAGAGCGACCAGGTTACCAGGATGACCCAGAGTATGTCATGGATGAGAGGGAGAGTCAGCTATGTAGATCTTTTACGGCAGAGAGGCACAATGATAACGAGTCTGGATCTGTACACCCAGGTTGCTCCTTCGATGGTATGAAGCAGCAGAAGTCCCATCCAGATTCGCCCACTGTCAAATACAATCACCACCACGGGTTCTATTCGTCAGCTTCTAGAGAGGTGGAACTTGAACACTTGTCTTTTCAGGATGAGAAAAACAGGTTGGAAATGATTGAGCAAGAGCAGTATGCAGGAATGGCTCTACATGCAAGGAACCGAGAGGATGGCAATGGGACAATACTACCCAGGTTTCAGGACCGGGTACCACTACCTGTAGTGAAGGAAACGGCACTGAGAGAGTACATCACAGAACCAAACAGTCAAGAAGGCCTTTTATTTGCCCTTGGTATAGACGGTTTTGACAGCACAGAGGGCAGCAGTGCCACCACAGACAACTCAAGAAATAGATGTTTCATATGCTCCATTTGTGGAAAGAGTTTTGATCGCCATAGTCATTTTGAAAGACACCAGCGCACTCATACTGGTGAGAAACCCTACTGCTGTGAGATATGTGGTAAGAGTTTCACTCAGAAGAGCAGCCTGAAAGCTCATCAGAGACTTCATACAGGGTAGTTAAAGGTCAGATGGGCTTCATCAAAATGCAATCAATACTGGTGTTGTAAAATGAGTATTGGACATATGGCTGCTATTGGTAATAACTTGGTGTTGCAACAATTTGGAAGTCCAACTATATTGTGTTGATAAGACTTAATATGTTTGTTTTATATGGTTGTTTCCATTACACTTGATTAAATGGAACATTTGAGTAGTGCTTAGTTTGTTGTCATCAGGTATCTCCAATAATGTATAAAAAAAAAGGTGAAAGAAAAATTTGAATAATTAAATGTTTTTTTTCTTCTCTTTCTACATCAAACGTATGGATAATTTATCCAATTAATAGGGTTATGTAACCATTTTTTCGGAGATGGTAAGTTTGTCTACTAGAGAGACCTTGATGGTAAGTTTGTCTACTACTCAATGAATGAGTAGAGTAGTTCAAATTTAGTTTTTCTTTTTACTCAAGCTACCAAAAACACAGGAAAATCAGCCTAGTTCGAGTAAAATGTTGTTATTTTTCTGCTTGTATATATTTTTCAAGTAAATGTAAAATTGTGAATGTCTCAATCTTGTGGGTTCACTGTTTTACTTGCCAGTAAAAAATAAAATGTTTTATAAGAGGATTCCTATTTTTTGCCATTCCAACTTAGGTGTTCACTTTTCTGGTATTTTCAGTAACAAAAATTTGATGCGGAAGTAGTTTATTTTGCAGACAGATTTCAATTTTGGTTGATGGGTCCATGGTTGATGTAGCTAGCTTTTAGAATTAAAATTCACATTCATAGATTTAAGGTTGACTCGTTTTAAAAAATTAAACGACTCAAAATGTCTACCTGTATCACCCTTCATACAACTAACCTCCATCATGGAGGGTTTTAGCCAAAGCAGCGGTGGCAGAAATTGTCAAACTTATCGATGACAACTGTATTACATTTTGAAATATCTCGGAACCAAAATGAAATGCTGAGGAGAAAATTGCTACTGGTGGAAAATGAGCAGAAGATTGCGAGGATTCCATGACAGACCGGTGAGTACCGTACCAATTCTTGTGTGCACAACATTAAGAGCGCCAAAGCGCACAGGTAGCTAGGCCTATTGCTCTTTGTAGATAAGGCTATTCTAAATAATACCAAAGTATTTGTGTTCATGTGTGTTAAAGGAAAACACTGCAGTTAACACATGAGATATAGAGATATATACTGAACAAAAATATAAATGCAACAATTTCAAAGATTTTACTGAGTTACAGTTCATTTAAGGAAATCAGTCAATTGAAATAAATGAGGCCCTAATCTATGGATTTCACATGAATGGGAATACAGATGCATTGGTTGGTCACAGATACGTTAAAACAAAAGAAAGGTAGTGGCTTGGATCAGAAAACCAGTCAGTATCTGGTGTGACCACCATTTGCCTCATGCACGCGACACATCTTTGCATAGAGTTGATCAGGCTGTTGATTGTGGAATGTTGTCCCACTCCTCTTCAATGGCTGTGTGAAGTTGCTGGATATTGGCGGGAACTGGAATACGCTCTCGTACACGTCGATCCAGAGCATCCCAAACATGCTTAATGGGTGACATGTCTGAGTATGCAGGCCACTAATGACAAGGAGCAGTTTACATACACCTTAGTCGGAAGTTTACATACACCTTAGCCAAATACATTTAAACTCAGTTTTTCACAATTCCTGACATTTAATCCTAGTAAAAATTCCCTGTCTTAGGTCAGTTAGGATCACCACTTTATTTTAAGAATGTGAAATGTCAGAATAATAGTAGAGAGAATGATTTATTTCAGCTTTTATTTATTTCATCACATTCCCAGTGGGTCAGAAGTTTACATACATTAAATTAGTATTTGGTAGCATTACCTTGAAATTGTTTAACTTGGGTCAAATGGTTTGGGTAGCCTTCCACAAGCTTCCCACAATAAGTTGGGTGAATTTTGGCCCATTCCTCCTGACAGAGCTGGTGTAAATGAGTCAGGTTTCTAGGCCTCCTTGCTTGCACATGCTTTTTCAGTTCTGCCCACAAGTTTTCTATAGGATTGAGGTCAGGGCTTTGTGATAACCACTCCAATACCTTGACTTTGTTGTCCTTAAGCCATTTTGCCACAACGTTGGAAGTATGCATGGGGCCATTGTCCTTTTGGAAGACCCATTTGCGACCAAGCTTTAACTTCCTGACTGATGTCTTGAGATGTTGCTTCAATATATCCACGTAATTTTACGACCTCATGATGCTATCTATTTTGTGAAGTGCACCAGTCCCTCCTGCAGCAAAGCACCCCCACAACATGATGCTGCCACCCCCGTGCTTCACAGTTGGGATGGTGTTCTCCGGCTTGTAAGCCTCCCCCCTTTTCCTCCAAACATAATGATGGTCATTATGGCCAAACAGTTCTATTTTTGTTTCATCAGACCAGAGGACATTTCTCCAAAAAGTACGATCGTTGTCCCCATGTGCAAACCATAGTCTGGCTTCTTCCTTGCGGAGCGGCCTTTCAGGTTATGTTGATATAGGACTTGTTTTACTGTGGATATAGATACTTTCGTACCCGTTTCCTCCAGCATCTTCACAAGGTCCTTTGCTGTTATTCTGGGATTGGTTTGCACTTTTCGCACCAAAGTACGTTAATCTCTAGGAGACAGAAAACGTCTCCTTCCTAAGCGGTATGACGGCTGTGTGGTCCCATGGTGTTTATACTTGCGTACTATTGTTTGTACAGATGAACGTGGTACCTTCATGCGTTTGGAAATTGCTCCCAAGGATGAACCAGACTTGTGGAGGTAAAAAAAAAAAATGCTGAGGTCTTGGCAGATTTCTTTTTATTTTCCCATGTTGTCAAGCAAAGAAGCACTAAGTTAGAAGGTAGGCATTGAAACACATCCACAGTGTCACATCCACAGACCTCCAATTGACTCAAATTATGTCAATTAGCCTATCAGAAACTTCAAAAGCCATGACATCATTTTCTGGAATTATCCAAGCTGTTTAAAGGCACAGCCAATTTAGTGTATGTAAACTTCTGACCCACTGGGATTGTGATACAGTGAATAATAAGTGAAATAATCTCTTTAAACAATTGTTGGAAAAATTACTTGTCATGCACAAAGTAGATGTCCTAACCGACTTGCCAAAAATATAGTTTGTTAACAAGAAATTTGTGGTTGAAAAACGAGTATTAATGACTCCAACCTAAGTTTATGTAATCTTCTGACTTCAACTGTATATGGAATTGTTTTAATTAGGTCATAGCAAGGACCAGTTTGCTATTTGGTTTAGAATTTTAAAACCCCTTGAAGTATAAAATATATATAACAATTATTTTATGAAAACGTTTTTTTTGGCCTGAGTGCTATTAGCCTCTACAAACGCATTGAATAACAGATTCAGTACATGGAACAACAGATTGTCCCCCCCAAAAAACATCTAAAGGATGTTTGTTCTGAATTGTCTGTCTGATATGAGAAAGATCAGGAAATTGTATCAATTGTACATGTATTTAACCCCATATTTTTCCACAGTTGTCATATAATTAGTGTGTAGCCCAAACTGTCCAGACGGTACAGAAGTTGGCAGATCGGCTGTACCGATTTCAAGTCACAAGAGGCTTGTGGGGGTCATAGAGCAAAACGGAGAACACCATCCTGTTCGTGAGTCATCTGCAGAGAAGGGTCATTCATAGTTAGTAGGCCAGTTTGGACGCTACAGACGATTTTGTGACAAGACCGATTCTCAGGATGTCTCATAGTCTGACAAACACAGCTCAAACTCTGTCACCTTTCATTGCAGATGAGGAAGGGCGGATTAAGACGCATCCAATCCAAAAAAAACATTGTTGAAACGTTTTATTATGCTACTTATATTTCCGGGGGGCGCAGACATCGACTTTAGGTGGCAGGTACATTTTGGCATTGGCATTTTGAAGATGTCTATTTCAGTAGCCTCAGTCCACGTTTGCGGGTTGGCTCAGGGCTCAACAGTGGGAGCATGTCACTCGCATTTGTGAATTAAAGTATTATCACATTTATAGTAAAATAAATACTGCAGAGTAGCTGTTTTCAAAGTATTTCTGTCGTTTTGTTTCATCGCTGGTAAAATATTCGCACAAAGTCAAAGAACTACGAATCATATAACGTTAGCCTATTTCACCTCGCCCTGCAACACTGCCTGGCTGGGGGCTTTTTAGAAGCACTGCGCACAGTATACAAGTTTGGTCTAATTGATTTGAGATTAAAGTCTACTGAAGTGAGACTTTGTCCTTGTTTCTTGGCTAGTTATATTGTTTTCTTCACAAGCTAGGTTGTTTTTCTATGTTTGAGTTTCAACTGCTAGGGAAGAAAGGACAACGCATCTAACTCACAGGCAAAACATGAATCGAGTCGCGTTACCACGGCAACATCTGCCCTTAAAGGGGCAGGTGAAAATGTGTCTGATATTTTGGTTAAAACTCAGGTCACAAAAAATTTCATTTAACAATATACCACATTTAATTCTTACTAGTAATACATGTATTGTTTTAGAAACATTACAAGCATGCTAACCCGTTATAATTTTTTGGAGCGATAATTTTTGCTGGAAAATATATTTTTGCTGGTAAACATTCTGAGTGGCTGGTCAGGGTTAAGGATGAAAAAATATATTTTTTTCCCTTCCATTTGGGACTTATGTTATTGTACTGATCAACAACATTTGCATATAAGAAAACGTCTCTTCTTTTATAAGTGTGCCTGACACATGACGTCATTAACACAAACAATCAGATGTAGATGATCTTGACTGGAGAGACGTGATGCTGGGGAGAAGAAGCAAATTAATAAAGTTTCAGCTTTGAAATCAGCAATACTTCACATATTATCACAAACAAGGTACTGGGGTAGTACACTGATGTTAGTTCAGCTGTTAGCTAGCAAGGAAAGTTAGCCAACAAAGCTGGTAGCTACCGGTTTCTTGGCTTGTAAAGTGTTCTAGCCTGTACTAGCTAATGGACCTTGTTTTGCGAACAGTAATTAACAGTTATCATTTCTACATGCTGTGTTGCAGTATTCAAGTGTGTTAACTTCTGTGCAGCATAAATCCTAAGCTGTGTTCAAATACACATACTAATGTACTGTATACTACATACTTAATGAGTATATACTACATACTATTAGTTCATTTTAGTATACTGTAAACGAATGGTATCAATTGAGCGTACTAGAGCGTCGCCTGTCTACCGGAAGTTGATACTGTTGCTATGCAACCTCTTGCTAGCATAACAAATGACTAGCTAAACATTTTACGATTTCGGGTGTGTTCGTAAATTCAATCCGGAGTGCCAGATGGTGCTCTGAGCGTTCGTAAATGAAAGACGTTGTCAGATTGTCCGTTCGTAAATTCAGAGCGTTTCGCTCTCGGCGTATTCAGAGCGCACACTGCTGGCAGTGCTGGACGCTCCAGCGAAGGAGCAGTAGGGTTGATCCGAGCGTTCAACGGCAGTCAAGCACCCAAGATAACTGGCTAACAATTGCTAGCTACTTCCAGACACAAATGAGAAAACACCTTACTCTGACCATTTTACTCACCCTAGCAGAGCTGGTTAGGATGTTTTCATGTTATCCAGAGCGTTAGTGTCTGTAGCTGTGCTGCTGGCAACAATTTAAGCTTTTTCTTTGCAGACGTTTACTGACACGGCCATATTCAACGGGTGTTGAGCATTTGTAAATTCATCAGTTATTCTGTGAGAGAGTGCTCTGAAATCAGAGTAGATAGCCAGATTTAACAATGTCCATTGAAACGCACAACGGCTATACCACTTTGCTAAGAACGGCATGAATAATCAAGTCAATAAACGTTGGGTACTTAGTTAGATAGCATATAGGTAATATACTGTCTGGCAAGTTTGATGTATTAGAAGATAACTAACGTTAGATAACATTAACTAGCTAAGATACCGGTACATACTGCTGTAATGCTATGTGGTTCGTAAGGATGGCGTAGCTAACAAATTGTCAGCCAACATAACGTAACTTATTAGAAAAGTCATTACTTTATTACATTGCTCAACATTTTCTTAGCATTTCTCATAATTAGTTAAAGCAATGAATTTGTATCCGCTCTCGGACTTCGGCTGCATATTTTCCTCCATTTTCTTCAAATCTGAAAACATTGTGAAGCCACACCCATTTTCTGAAGAATTGCATTATGGGCCCTAAAAGCATAGAAATAGTGTCCACTGCATGTATACTTTGTATTTTGGCGAATTTAGTACAACATCTGGGAACTTTTGGCATACTAACTATATCCATACTATGACCAATAAGCATACTATATACTCAATTCACATCACAAATAGTACTATTGGTGCGGTTATTATGAGTATTCGAACACAGGTTTAGACAGTGCAGTGGTTCCTCAGGAGAGGCTAGAGTTAGCAATTGTTGGGGTAGGTTCCATGTTCCTTGTCAATCATAGTCTGATTGCTGATTTCACCAATAAGCCAATCTTCTTTAAGTAAATCAATCAAACCTTTATTAATGCAATTGCAGACAGAAGTTGACAATGGAAACAGCGTGTATGTTTCAGAGTAAGTTCTGCAAAATAAGAAAAAAGGTCAAAGTTGCTTTAATATGCTTGCAGTCAACCCCTAGTGATGTAACTGCCTACGTCAACACCTTCTACTCATGAGACCAAGTCCATGCATATACAGTTATACAAACTTGCAGGAGAAAACAATAGTCCAGTGTTTTCTAAGGGCTCAGCAGTAATTTTCCATTCCCGTGTGGCTTACAGCGGTGAGTCTGACTTGTCTCTTATCTATTTACTCCCCTGCGGGGGTCTATGTATCTCTTTTAGCCTTGAGGCGCTTTCTCACAGACACCCTGTTTTGGCTCACACATCTCTCAGACCATTTTTTATAAGAGGCAGAGACTAGAAAATAACTGTGAAACGGTATTAAACCTTATAATGCATATATTGCTAATCTGTGGTCCAGGACCCTATAAATGTAGTGGGAGAGGGTCTTATAGCCCTTTCCCTTCTATTAATACAACATATAATAATTGATTATGCTTAATATACTCTGCTCAAAAAAATAAAGGGAACACTTAAACAACACAATGTAACGCCAAGTCAATCACACTTCTGTGAAATCAAACTGTCCACTTAGGAAGCAACACTGATTGACAGTGTTGGGCCTGTGGACGTCGGGCCCTCATACCACCCTCATGGAGTCGAGATGAGATCCTCAGACCCCTTGTGAGACCATATGCTGACACATGCACATTTGTGGCCTGCTGGAGGTCATTTTGCAGAGCTCTGGCAGTGCTCCTCCTTGCACAAAGGCGGAGGTAGCGGTCCTGCTGCTGGGTTGTTGCCCTCCTACGGCCTCCTCCACGTCTCCTGATGTACTGGCCTGTCTCCTGGTAGCGCCTCCATGCTCTGGACACTACGCTGACAGACACAGCAAACCTTCTTGCCACAGCTCGCATTGATGTGCCATCCTGGATGAGCTGCACTACCTGAGCCACTTGTGTGGGTTGTAGACTACGTCTCATGCTACCACTAGAGTGAAAGCACCGCCAGCATTCAAAAGTGACCAAAACATCAGCCAGGAAGCATAGGAACTGAGAAGTGGTCTGTGGTCACTACCTGCAGAACCACTCCTTTATTGGGGGTGTCTTGCTAATTGCCTATAATTTCCACCTTTTGTCTATTCCATTTGCACAACAGCATGTGAAATTTATTGTCAATCAGTGTTGCTTCCTAAGTGGACAGTTTAATTTCACAGAAGTGTGATTGACTTGGCGTTACATTGTGTTGTTTAAGTGTTCCCTTTATTTTTTTGAGCAGTGTATCAATCATTTGGTGCAGCCCCTATCATGACCCCAAGGTGACCCCCATCACAATTAGCAAGTGGACTGCCCTGTAAGGGGACATCGGCTGCGCTGATAGACAGGCTTGATCTTCTCTCAGAGACACATTTGATAGAAGTACCAAACCGTTTTTCATGTTCTAGTATTGAAAAAGTTTTGGTATACCATGTAACACTATAAAACATAAATTTTGCTCATAGATTATGCATGTAAGAACTACACATTGACACATCCAGCCCAAAACGGGAGACATCAATGCAACATCAGCTCTGCTTAGTTCATTGAACCAGAAAAAAGAGGGAGTGGGATACCTCACTTCCTCTTCTGTCTCTGACACAACCACTTGCTGTGGACCCTGTAACCCCCATGACCTTTAACCTCTGACCCCCATTGGAGCAACATGTAAACACAACCAAAATTCAGGTGTACACCTTTTTTTTCTCATGGAATCTTTTTATTTTACTATTACAGATACATCATAATTGTCATTTATGGATATTTGCAAGTGTACATGTTGACATTTGATGTAACTGTGTATCAGTCATGGCCACCAGAGGGAACTAGTCTCCTGGGAAATCAGTAAATCCGACAGCCTTGTCTATCCCTGCTTTGCTTGTAACAATCCGGCAAGCAGAGAGACCGGCTGATAGGCTGTGACATTGGCAGGCTTTCCTAGGTAGTCACAGGAGGATATTAAAGGGATAGTGTGAGATTATGGCAATAAAGCTGTTTTTCTACTTACCCAGAGTCAGATGAACTCGTGGATACCATTTTTATGCCTGCGTTGGAATTAGTTTCATATGATGCTAGCGTATCTGTAGACTTTGTCATTAGGCTAACGCTAGTTAGCATTGTCTCTCAAAACTTCTTCCAACTTACTTCAAACTGGACGCGGAGACATAAAATGATATCCATAAATTAATCTAACTCTGGGTAACTGCCAGAATCTCGCACTGTCCATTTAAACTGGGTGCCGTTCTGCTGTTGTCCTCTTTCTCCCCTTCCTGGTCCTCCACCACCCCACCTGGTCAGCCCTAGTAGCAACTAGTTCTGAGCGATTAACCAAATTGTGTTTTTTCCCCTGGTTTTTAAATTGTGTTCTTGGGGACCTTCAATGCTGCAGAAATGTTTTGGTACCCTTCCGCAGATCTGTGCCTCGACACAATCCTGTCTCGGAACTCTACGAACAATTCCTTCGACCTCTTGGCTTGGTTGTTGCTCTGACATGCACTGTCAACTGTGGGACCTTTATATATGCATGTGTGTGCCTTTCCAAATCATGTCCAATCAATTGATTTTACCACAGGTGGACTCCAATCAAGTTGTATAAACATCTCAAGGATAATCAATGGAAACAGGATGCACCTGAGCTCAATTTCGAGTCTCATAGCAAAGGGTCTGAATACTTATGTAAAAAGGTATTTGTTTTTAATTTGAATACATTTGCAAACATTTCTAAAAACCTGTTTTCGCTATGTCATCATTGGGGTATTTTGTGTAGATTGCAGAAGATTTTTTTTTATTTAATCCATTTTAGAACAAGGCTGTAACGTAACAAAATGTGGAAAAAATCAAGGGGTCTGAATATTTTCCGAAGGCACTGTATAGGGCTATACACTACCGGTCAAAGTTTTAGAACACCTACTCATTCAATGGGTTTCTTTATTTTTACTATTTTCTACATTGTAGAATAATAGTGAAGACATCAAAACTAAGAAATAACACAACTGGAATCATGTAGTAACAAAAAAGTATCAAGCAAATCAAAATATATTTTATTTTTGAGATTCTTCAAATAGCCATCCTTTGCCTTGATGACAGATTTGCACACTCTTGGCATGCTCTCAACCAGCTTCACCTGGAATGCTTTTCCAACAGTCTTGAAGGAGTTCCCACATATGCTGAGCACTTACTGGCTGCTTTTCCTTCACTCTGCGGTCCTACTCATCCCAAACCATCTCAATTTGGTTGAGGTCGGGGGATTGTGGAGGCCAGGTCATCTGATGCAGCACTCCATCACTCTCCTTGTAAAATAGCCCTTACAAAGCCTGCCGGTGTGCTGGGTCATTGTCCTGTTGAAAAACAAATGATAGTCCCACTAAGCCCAAACCAGATGGGATGGCGTGTCGCTGCAGAATGCTGTGGTAGCCATGCTGGTTAAGTGTGCCTTGAATTCTAAATAAATCACAGACCGTGTCACCAGCAAAGCACCATCAAACCTACTCCTCCATGCTTTACTGTGGGAAATACATCTGTTCAGACACACCTGTTAATTGAAAAAAATGTATTTAACATTTATTTAACTAGGCAAGTCAGTTAAGAACAAATTCTTATTTACAATGAAAGGCAAAAGGCCTCCTGCGGGGACGGGGGGCCTGGGATTAAAGATAAATACAAAATAAATATAGGACAAAACACACATCACAATGAGAGAGACAACACAACACTACATAAAGAGAGACCTAAGACAACAACATAGCAAGGCAGCAACACATGACCACACAGCATGGTAGCAATATAACAACAACATGTTAGCAACACAACATGGTAGCAGCACAAAACATGGTGCAAACATTATTGGGCACAGACAACAGCACAAAGGGCAAGAAGGTAGAGACAACAATACATCACACAAAGCAGCCACAATGGTCAGTAAGAGTGTCCATGATTGAGTCTTTGAATGAAGAGATTGAGATAAAACAGTCCAGTTTGAGTGTTTGTTGCAGCTCGTTCCAGTCGCTAGCTGCAGCGAACTGAAGAGAAGAGCGACCCAGGGATGTGTGTGTGCTATGGGGACCTTTTACAGAATGTGACTGGCAGAACGGGTGTTGTATGTGGATGATGAGGGTTGCAGTAGGAATCTCAGATAGGGAGGAGTGAGGCCTAAGAGAGTTTTATAAATAAGTTTCAACCAGTGGATCTTGTGAAGGGTATACAGAGATGACCAGTTTACAGAGGAGTATAGAGTGCAGTGATGTGTCCTATAAGGAGCGTTGATGGCAAATCTGATGGCCGAATGGTAAAGAACATCTAGCCGCACGAGAGCACCCTTACCTGCCAATCTATAAATTATGTCTCCGTAATCTAGCATGGGTAGGATGGTCATCTGAATCAGGGTTAGTTTGGCAGCTGGGGTGACTGAAAGAGGAGCGAATACGATAGAGGAAACCAAGTCTAGATTCAACTTTAGCCTGCAGCTTTGATATGTGCTGAGAGAAGGACAGTGCACCGTCTAGCCATACTCCCAAGTTCTTATATGAGGTGACTACCTCAAGCTTTAAACCCTCAGAGGTAGTAATCACACCAGTGGGGAGAGGGGTATTCTTCTTACCAAACCACATGACCTTTGTTTTGGAGCTGTTCAGAACAAGGTTACGGGTAGAGAAAGCTTGTTGGACACTAAGATAGCTTTGTTGTAGAGCTTTTAACCCAACATTTAGGGAGGGGCCAGCTGAGTATAAGACTGTAACATCTGCATATTATTGGATGAGAGAGCTTCCTACTGCCTGAGCTATGTTGTTGCTGTAAATTGAGAAGAGCGTGGGGCAAAGGATCGAGCCTTGGGGTACACCCTTGGTGACAGGCAGTGGCTGAGGCAGCACATTTTCTGACTTTATACACTGCACTCTTTGAGAGAGGTAGTTAGCAAACCAGCCCAAAGACCCTCAGAGACACCAATACTCCTTAGCCGACCCACAATAATGAAATGGTCTACCGTATCAAAAGCTTAGGCCAAGTCAATAAAAATAGCAGCGCAATATTGCTTAGAATCAAGGGCAATGGTGACATCATTGAGGACCTATACGGTTGCAGTGACACATCCATAACCTGAGCGGAAACCAGAATGCATACCCGAGAGAATACTATAGACATCAAGAAAGCCAGTCAGTTGATCATTGCCAAGTTTTTCCAACACTTTTGATAAACAGGGCAAAATAGAAATAGGCCTATAGCAGTTAGGATCAGCTTGATCTCCCCCTTTAAATAAAGGACGAACCTTGGCTGCCTTCCAAGCAATGGGAACCTCCCCAGAAAGGAGAGACAGGTTAAAAAGGTTGGAGACAGGTTCGGCGATGACAGGGGCAGCAACCTTAAAGAAGAATGGGTCTAAACCAGATGGTTTTTTGGGGTCAAGTTTAAGAAGCTCCTTTAGCACCTCGGACTCAGTGACTGCCTGCAGGGAGAAACTTTGTAGTGGGGCAGGGGAAAAAGAGGGAGAATCATCAGGGATAGTCGCATTAGAAAGGGTGGGAGATGAGGAAATGTTGGACGGGCAAGGAGGCATGGCTGAGTCAAATAGGAATCCTGACTTAATGAAGTGGTGATTTAAAGAGCTCAGCCATTTGCTTCTTGTCAGTAACAACCACATCATCAACATTAAGGGACATGGGTAGGTGTGAGGAGGAGGGTTTATTCTCCAGGTCTTTAACTTCTCACGAGTCACCAACCCTGATCCGGTAGCACCCCCCACCCTCCACCCCACTGAGTAGCATAGCTAGCATAGCGTCACAAGTAACTTGTAGCATCTAAATATCATTAAATCACAAGTCTAAGACACCAGATGAAAGATACAGGTCTTGTGAATAAAGCCACCATTTCAGATTTTTAAAATGTTTTACAGGGAAGACACAATATGTAAATCTATTAGCTAACCACGTTAGCAAAGGACACGATATTTTTACCAGGCAGATTCGGCTAGGCGCCCACGGCCAGTTCACATGCACAACAGATATGATATAACATCGTAAATTGGGTCTTACTATGGCTGATCTTTCATCAGAATGTTGATCAAAGTGTCCTTTGTCAAGATGAGTCGTTGGTTCCGTTCAGAATTGTTCGTTGCCCACTCCATTTAGCACAGGTACCGGTCGAGTGGCACGGATTTCTCAAACGTAAATACAATCCGACAACGGAACACCGCAAAACTCCCGGAAAAATTCAAATAATCTGATTAAACTATATTGAAAAAACATACATTACGATGATATGGTCACATGTATCAAACAAAATTCGACACGGAGATAGTTGTCATACATAACGCCAGCAAAACAGTACACAATCGCAGCTCAAATTCGAGCGATTCAGTAAACCGGAAGTTGTCGGTCACGCCAAAGAAATGGGTCCTATTTCACGTCAGTCCCAGATAAACAAAGAATTTCTCCTCTGACGTCCTCTTGACAACCAGAGGAAGGCGAATGAAGTGTGTTTCTGGTCATAGGGGGCACGACCATATATAGGCAGAGCTTTGAAGCCAGCATAACACATCTTGATTTTATGTTCTTGGTCATGGAAAGTGCTGTGGAATGACTTCTGTATCACTCAGAGACAAAATTGAAACGGTTTTAGAAACTAGGGATTGTTTTCTTTCCAATGGTATTATTTATATGCATATAGTAAGAGCAATAATTGAATAAGAGGCAGTTTAATCTGTAGAGCAAATTATGCTAATGCGAAAATAGCACCCCCTGTATTCTCAAGAGGTTTAACTGTTTTCCAGAACTTCTTGGGGTTAGACCCACAGAGAGAGAACTGCTCCTTAAAGTAACTAACTGTGGCCTTCCGGATAGGCTTAGTGCACTTATTTCTCATTTGCCTGAACGATAGCCAGTCAGTCAGAGTATGCATGTGCCGAGCCTTTCGCCAAATGCAATTCTTGAGGTGGAGTAACTCTGCAAGATCACGGTCAAACCAGGGGCTGTACCCGTTTTTAATTCTCATTTTCTTTATCGGAGCGTGTTTGTTAACAATACCACTGAAAATATCAAAAAAGAAGGTCCAAGCGTCTTCGACAGAGGGGATCAAGATGATTCTATACCATTTTACAGAGGCCAGTTTATGAAGGAAAGCTTGCTCATTAAAGTTATTTAGCAAGCGTCTATGACACATCAGGAGAGGTCATTTCACTGAGCAGCCATTACGAACGCAGGCTGTAAAACTGTGATCACTAAGGTCATTACAGAAAACACTAGACTGATACCTTTCAGGATAATTTGTGACAAATGCATTGCAGGTGACTACCTCATGAAGCTGGTTGAGAGAATGCCAAGTGTGCAAATCTGTCAAAAAGACACATTTGAAGAATCTCAAAAATATAATATATTTTGATTTGTTTAACACCTTTTTTGGTTGCTACATGATTCCATATGTGTTATTTCATAGTTTGGATGTCTTCACTATTATTCTACAATGTAGAAAAGAGTAAAAAGAATAAAAAACACTTGAATGAGTAGGTGTTCTAAAACTTTTTACCTATAGTGTATCAAGAATTTTTCAGGGACAGCTTTTTCCCATCTTCGTAACATTGCAAAAATCAGAAAATAAACCTCAGTTAGTGCTAAACACGGCTAAAGAAATCCTGACTATAACCAAAAATTGTGATCGTATTACTCCAGTGCTAACCTCTACGCTGTCTTCCTGTTAAGGCTAGGGCTGATTTTCAAGGTTTTCCTGCTAACCTACAAAGCATTACATGGTCTTGCTTTTACCTATCTCTCCAATTTGGTCCTGCCGTACATACCAACACGTACGCTACGGTCACAAGACGCAGGCCTCATTATTGTCCCTAGAATTTCTAAGCAAATAGCTGGAGGCAGGGCTTTCTCCTATAGAGCTACATTTTTATGGAATGATCTGCCTATTCATGTGAGACGCAGACTCGGTCTCGACCTTTAAAAGTCTTTACTGAAGACTCATCTCTTCAGTAGGTCCTATGATTGAGTGTCCTGGCCCAGGGGTGCGAAGGTGAATGGCAAGGCACTGGAGCGCCGAACTGCCCTTGCTGTCTCTGACCGTATTACAGGGGCTGAGTCACTGGCTTACTAATGCTCTTCCATGCTGTCCCTAGGAGTGATGCGTCACTTGAGTGGGTTGAGTCACAGACGTGATCTTCCTGTCCGGTTTTGCGCCCTCTCAGGCTCGTGCGGTGGAGAAGATCTTTGTGGGCTTAACTCAGCCTTGTCTCAGGGTAGTAAATTGGTGGTCTGTTGATATCCCTCTAGTGGTGTGGGGGCTGTGCTTTGGCAAGTGGGTGGGATTATATCCTGCCTGGTTGGCCCTGTCTGGGGGTATTGTCGGACGGGGCCACAGTGTCCCCCGACCCACCCCTGTATCAGCCTCCAGTCTCCAGTATC
Organism: Salvelinus alpinus; assembly: GCF_045679555.1. Lineage (NCBI taxonomy): Eukaryota > Metazoa > Chordata > Actinopteri > Salmoniformes > Salmonidae > Salvelinus > Salvelinus alpinus. The sequence continues at coordinate 46,152,625 of NC_092115.1, forward strand.
TATGCTGCAGTAGTCTATGTTCCGGGGGGCTACGTCAGTCTGTTATATCTGGTGTAATTCTCCTGTCTTATCTGTGTGAATTTAAGTATGCTCCCTCTAATTCTCTCTCCCTCCCCTCCCGGAGGACCTGAGACCTAGGATCATGCCTCAGGACTACCTGGCCTGATGACTCCTGGCTGTCCCCAGTCCACCTGGTTGTGCTGCTGCTCCAGTTTCAACTGTTCTGCCTGCAGCTAGGGAACCCTGACCTGTTCACTGGACGTGCTACCTTGTCCAGGACCTGCTGTTTTCGACTCTCTCTCTCTCTACTGCACCTGCTGTCTCGACCTCTGAATGCTCGGCTATGAAAAGCCAACTGACATTTACTCCTGAGGTACTGACCTGTTGCACCCTCTACAACCACTGTGTTTATTATTTGACCCTGATGGTCCTCTGTGAACGTTTGAACATCTTGAAGAACAACCTGGCCTTAAATGGCCATGCACTCCTATAATCTCCACCTGGCACAGCCAGAAGAGGACTGGCCACCCCTCAGACCCTGGTTCCTCTCTAGCTTTTCTCCTAGGTTCCTGCCTTTCTAGGCAGTTTTTCTACATCTGCATTGCTTGCTGTTTGGTGTTTTAGACTGGGTTTCTGTATGTAAAAAGGGCTTCATAAATACATTTGATTGAGATGATAGGTCGCATATAATTTAACAGTTCCATTTCACGCCATGCTGTTCATATAAATCATTTATTATAATTTACTGGTTTCTCGCAGTTATTTATCCCGGGAAAGGGAGTGGTTTTGGGGCATTAAATCCCGGTTACCGGATTCCCGCCATTCAACCCTGGTGTTGAGGGTGCTGCAGCAGCCCTTGAAAAATCGTAATGAACAAAATATAAAAATTCTCGCCCCCCCCCCGCCCCGTCCTATAAAAAACGCATCACCCCCACCCCGAAACATCTTCCCGCAGCTGTGGCTCAGCGCGCCATTTCTCTAGAGATAAATAAAAACATGTCCGCTAGCTACTACTATTCTAGCTAAATAGGATGACTCGTAAAATGGGGTGCACAGAGATAACATTAGATGATTGGCTGACTGGCTGCTAATGCCTTAGCAGAGATGAGATGATGACTTTAAGGAATGAAAAATAAAGTATTCAAATAAAACGAAGTAATATACACAACTGTAATATTTTCTAAAAGTACAGTATAAGTAATGTGAATAAATAGTGGGCATTCACTACCATCATGTGGCTCTTTTATTTAAAAAAATGTCTACAGTTACATTATTATTTTTGACTTTATATCGTATCGCTTCGGTCAATATCGCAATATCAAATTTTGCTACTTGGCTGTACCTGCACCAAAACTCCAGTATTTTTCCTTCATAGCTCGTTCTCCATGTAAAAAAAAAAAAAGGGGGCTCAAATTCGTTTTTAGCGCTTTTATTTGTATGACTGATCAAAACTCGTTTTCTCATGGCTCTCTCTTGTCCCTCTGCAGTAGACATATGGTGAGCAATATGTTTGGAACATTGAATCGCAATAAAAGCACAGTATCGAATCGAAATACTTATAGAAACCTGAGAATCACAATACATATCGTATCAGCACCTAAGTATCATGATAATGTCGTATCGTGTGGTCCCTGGCAATTCACAGCCCTATTATCATCTATCGACGATGATTGACAGCCATCGTCCATGGTGACGACACCATGATGTGACGATGGTTTAGCCTATTTGAACTTGACTGGCGTCGCACAGTAAAGAGCATACGAGTGACATTGAGTAATTTGCCTATTCTTATTTGCTATAGCCCATTTCAGGAAATATGTTATATGTAAGAGAGGAATATAGGCTGAAAAAGCGAAAAATTCCAACAATGCAGCTCAAAATGTCCAGTGAGAAGATATTGTTGCTCTCTCTCTCTCTCTCTCTCTCTCTCGCTTTCTCTCTCTCGCTCTCTCTCGCTCTCTCTCACTCTCTCTCTGTCCCGCCCCCCCCCCCCCCCCCCAATTTGATTTAAGGGGCTTTATTGTCATGGGAAACATATGTTTAGTTTACATTGCCAAAGCAAGTTAATTAAATAGATAATAAACAAAAGTGAAATTATCATTAAACATTACACTCAGAAAAGTTCCAAAATAATAAAGACAAATGTCATATTATGTCTATATACAGTGTTGTAATGATGTGCAAATAGCTAAAGTACCAAAGGGACAATATATATACACTGCTCAAAAAAATAAAGGGAACACTTAAACAACACAATGTAACTCCAAGTCAATCACACTTCTGTGAAATCAAACTGTCCACTTAGGAAGCAACACTGATTGACAATAAATTTCACATGCTGTTGTGCAAATGGAATAGACAAAAGGTGGAAATTATAGGCAATTAGCAAGACACCCCCAATAAAGGAGTGGTTCTGCAGGTGGTGACCACAGACCACTTCTCAGTTCCTATGCTTCCTGGCTGATGTTTTGGTCACTTTTGAATGCTGGCGGTGCTTTCACTCTAGTGGTAGCATGAGACGTAGTCTACAACCCACACAAGTGGCTCAGGTAGTGCAGCTCATCCAGGATGGCACATCAATGCGAGCTGTGGCAAGAAGGTTTGCTGTGTCTGTCAGCGTAGTGTCCAGAGCATGGAGGCGCTACCAGGAGACAGGCCAGTACATCAGGAGACGTGGAGAAGGCCGTAGGAGGGCAACAACCCAGCAGCAGGACCACTACCTCCGCCTTTGTGCAAGGAGGTGCAGGAGGAGCACTGCCAGAGCCCTGCAAAATGACCTCCAGCAGGCCACAAATGTGCATGTGTCTGCTCAAAGGGTCAGAAACAGACTCCATGAGGGTGATATGAGGGCCCGACGTCCACAGGTGGGGGTTGTGCTTACAGCCCAACACCGTGCAGGACGTTTGGCATTTGCCAAGATTGGCAAATTTGCCACTGGCGCCCTGTGCTCTTCACAGATGAAAGCAGGTTCACACGCACATGTGACAGACGTGACAGAGTCTGGAGACGCCGTGGAGAACGTTCTGCTGCCTTCAACATCCTCCAGCATGACCGGTTTGGCGGTGGGTCAGTCATGGTGTGGGGTGGCATTTCTTTGGGGGGCCGCACAGCCCTCCATATGCTCGCCAGAGGTAGCCTGACTGCCATTAGGTACCGAGATGAGATCCTCAGACCCCTTGTGAGGCTATATGCTGGTGCGGTTGGCCCTGGGTTCCTCCTAATGCAAGACAATGCTAGACCTCGTGGCTGGAGTGTGTCAGCAGTTCCTGCAAGAGGAAGGCATTGATGCTATGGACTGGCCCGCCCGTTCCCCAGACCTGAATCCAATTGAGCACATCTGGGACATCATGTCTCGCTCCATCCACCAACGTCACGTTGCACCACAGACTGTCCAGGAGTTGGCGGATGCTTTAGTCCAGGTCTGGGAGGAGATCCCTCAGGAGACCATCTGCCACCTCATCAGGAGCATGCCCAGGCGTTGTAGGGAGGTCATAAGGGCACGTGGAGGCCACACACACTACTGAGCCTCATTTTGACTTGTTTTAAGGACATTACATCAAAGTTGGATCAGCCTGTAGTGTGGTTTTCCACTTTAATTTTGAGTGTGACTCGAAATCCAGACCTCCATGGGTTGATAAATTTGATTTATATTGATAATTTTTGTGTGATTTTGTTGTCAGCACATTCAACTATGTAGCGAAAAAAGTATTTCATAAGAATATTTCATTCATTCAGATCTAGGATGTGTTATTTTAGTGTTCCCTTAATTTTTTTGAGCAGTGTATATATATATGTTGTATTTACAATGGTGTTTGTTCTTCACTGGTTGACCTTTTCTTGTGGCAACATGTCACAAATCTTGCTGCTGTGATTGCACACTGTGGAATTTCACCCAATTGTTTTCGAATTCTTTGTGGGTCTGTCTAATCTGAGGGAAATATTTGTCTCTAATATGGTCATACATTTGGCAGGAGGTTAGGAAGTGCAGTTCAGTTTCCACCTCATTTGTGGGCAGTGTGCACATAGACCTGGCTCTCAAGAGAAGAGAGGATGTTTTTGGCAGCCTTTCTCAATAGCAAGGCTATGCTCACTGAGTCTGTACATAGTCAAAGATGTCCTTAATTTTGGGTCAGTCACAGCGGTCAGGTATTCTGCCACTGTGTACTCTCTCTTTAGGGACAAATATCATTCTAGTTTGCTCAGTTTTTTTGTAATTTCTTTCCAATATGTCAAGTAATTATATTTTTATCTATGGTTACTGTAGATACTGTAGATGTTGCTGTCCTGGGGCTCTGTGGGGGTCTGTTTGTGTTTGTGAACAGAGCCCCAGAACCAGCTTGCTTAGGGGGTTCTTCTCCAGGTTTATTTCTCTGTAGGTGATGGCTTTATTATGGAAAGTTTGGGAATCGCTTCCCTTTAAGTGGTTGTAGAATTTAACGTCTCTTTTCTGAATTTTGATAATTAGCGGGTATCGGCCTAATTCTGCTCTGCATGCATTATTTGGTGTTTTACGTTGTACACTGAGGATATTTTGGCAGAATTCTGCATGCAATTTGGTGTTTGTCCCATTTTGTGAATTCTTGGTTGGTGAGCGGACCCCAGTCCTCACAACCATAAAGGGCAATGGGTTTTATAACTGATTAAAGTATTTTTAGCCAGATCCTAACTATGTCAAATGTTCCTTTTGAAGTCGGAAGTTTACATACACTTAGGTTGGAGTCATTAAAACTAGTTTTTCAACCACTACACACATTTTTCTTGTTAACAAACTATAGTTTTGGCAAGTCAGTTAGGACATCTACTTTGTGCATGGCACAAGTAATTTTTCCAACAATTGTTTACAGACAGATTATTTCACTTATAATTCACTGTATCACAATTCCAGTGGGTCAGAAGTTTACATACAAAACAGCTTGGAAAATTACAGAAAATGATGTCATGCCTTTAGAAACTTCTGATAGACTAATTGACATAATTTGAGTCGATTGGAGGTGTACCTGTGGATGTATTTCAAGGCCTACCTTCAAACTCAGTGCCTCTTGGTTTAACATCATTGGAAAATCAAAAGAAATCAGCCAAGACCTCAGAAATTGTAGACCTCCACAAGTCTGGTTCATCCTTGGGAGCAATTTCCAAACGCCTGAAGGAACCACGTTCCTCAGTACAAACAATAGTACGCAAGTATAAACACCATGGGACCATGCAGCCATCATACCGCTCAGGAAGGAGACTCGTTCTGTCTCCTAGAGATGAATGTACTTTGGTGCGAATAGTGCAAATCAATCCCAGATGCTGGAGGAAACAGGTACAAAAGTATCTATATCCACAGTAAAACGAGTCCTATATCGACATGACCTGAAAGACTGTTCAGCAAGGAAGAAGCCACTGCTCCAAAACCCCCATTAAAAAAGCCAGACTACGGTTTGCAAATGCACATGGGGACAAAGATCGTACTTTTTGGAGAAATGTACTCTGCTCTGATGAAACAAATCTAGAACTGTTTGGCCATATTGACCATCGTTATGTTTGAAGAAAAAAGGGGGCCGCTTGCAAGTCAAAAAACACCATCCCAATCGTGAAGCACGGGGGTGGCAGCATCATGTTGTGGGGGTGCTTTGCTGCAAGAGGGACTGGTGCACTTCACAAAATAGATGGCGTCATGAGGGAGGAAAATGATGTGGATATATTGAAGCAACATCTCAAGACATCAGTCAGGAAGTTAAAGCTTGGTCGCAAATTGGTCTTCCAAATGGACAATGACCCCAAGCATACTTCCAAAGTTGTGGCAAAATGGTTTAACGACAACAAAGTCAAGGTATTGGAGTGGCCATCACAAAGCCCTAACCTCCATCCTATAGAAAATGTGTGGGCAGAACTGAAAAAGTGTGTGCGAGCAAGGAGGACTACAAACCTGACTCATTTACACCAGCTCTGTCAGGAGGAATGGGCCAAAATTCACCCAACTTATTGTGGGAAGCTTGTGGAAGACTACCCGAAGCATTTGAGTTAAACAATTTAAAGGCAATGCTACCAAATACTAATTGAGTGCATGTAAACTTCTGACCCACTGGGAATGTGATGAAAGAAATTAAAGCTTAAATAAATCATTCTCTCTACAATTATTCTGACATTTCACATTCTTAAAATAAAGTGGTGATCCTAACTGACCTAAGACAGGGAATTTTTACTAGGATTAAATATCAGGAATTGTGAAAAACTGAGTTTAAATGTATTTGGCTAAGGTGTAAGCAAACTTCCGACTTCAAGTGTACTGTAAATCTGCATCCCAAATGGCACCCTATGGGGCCCTGTCAAAAGTAGTACACTATAAAGGGAACGCAGCCTATATCACATGTACAGTAGTCATTTCATGCCAGAAGGAAGGTTTTGTAGGGCACGATCATTGAAACTCCTTTTTTATTCAAATAAAAAGGCGGACCGTACTATCACCATAGGAGACGAAGATGAAAGGCAAGATGAATCCACAGATGGTGAGTCTCTTTTAAAACAACAATGAATAAGTGTGCGTCCCAAATGACACCCTAATCTCTCTATAGTGCACTACTTTTTGACCAGGGGGATACCATTTGATATAAAGCCCAAGACTATTGTCCTCTTGTTCAGTCCTCAAGAGGTATACAGGTATTACTTGACCTTTTTATAGCACATATGCGTATACAAACATGTTATGTTACACTTGAGAATGAAAGGTCCTTCAATGGATTCCTGGACTTAATTCAAATCATTCTTGCTAAAGGGAGCATGCTGTACGCCAAATATATGCTGAATGTACAAAACATTAGGAACACAATCCTAATATTGAGTTGCACCCCGTTTTGCCCTCAGAACAGCCTCAATTCGTCAGGGCATGGACTCTACAAGGTGTCGAAAGTGTTCCACGGGAATGCTGGTCCATGTTGACACCAATGCTTCTCACAGTTGTGTCAAGTAGGCTGGATGTCCTTTGGGTGATGGACCATTCTTGATACAAACAGGACATTTTTGAGCGTGAAAAACCTAGCAGCGATTCAGTTCTTGACACACTCAAACCAGTGCGCCTGATGCCTACTACCGTTTAAGGCACTTAAACATTTTGTCTTGCCCTTTCACCCTCTGAATTGCACACATAGAGGTCAGATCTCGATGTACAGCGGTGTAAAGTACTTAAGTAAAAACACTTTAAAGTACTACTTAAGTAGTGTTTTTTTGTATCTGTACTTAACTTTACTATTTATATTTTTGACAACTTTTACTTTCCTACTTTCCTAAAGAACATGATGTTCTTTTTTACTTTTTACTCCATACATTTTCGCTGACACCCAAAAGTGCTCGTTACATTTTCGGCGTTCCATCAAGGGCACAGTTGTAAATCATGCAGTGCGTTATATCAAGATCACAGATTTTAGAGTAGCAACAAATGGCAGTACATAGAAGTGTCTTATATCGGCTGAAAGCTTATGGCACACCGATGACGCAGGCGGGCCATCACTTGAAGGACTGCATCTTAGTTAAATAAGCACCAATCGGGGTCAAACAAAGCTAGCTAGATAGTCAATGAGCTGCGCTTTACGGGAGTATCCGGGAACCCCGTCTCGGTTGCAAAATGTAGGTGCTAATCTTTTGCAACAGCATGCCTTTTCCTTTTGGACACAACGTATAAGAATATTCAGAGTTATGAAGTCATGAAAACCGGTTGTTTTGCAAATGTTGAACTTATAGTATGGCTACTAATACTTGGAAAGCTAAATCAAAGTCCAAGTATACAGATATGACGATATTCTTGCAGAAAAATTGAATATGAATGCGAATGTCTCATTCACGATTTGCTCAAATGTACCTGGGGACTTGACACACAGTCTTGCTGTTCACTCATTTTTCAAGTTATCCATCTGAAACTTTGCACATACACTGCTTCTATCTTGTGAACACTATCGGAATTACAACCAGATTGATGGCTATTACCTTTCTCTTGCATTTCAAAGATGGTGGTAGAAAAAGGCTGGTTGTTTTTTTCTTTGTATTTTCTTCTACCAGATCTGTTGTGTTATATTCTCCTACATTCAATTCACATTTCCACAAACTTCAAAGTGTTTCCTTTCAAATGGTACTAATAGAATGCATATCCTTGCTTCAGGGCCTGAGCTACAGACAGTTAGATTTGGGTATGTCATTTAGGCGAAAATAGAAAAAAAGGGGGCTATCCCTAAGAAGTTTAAATGCTTAGCATGACACGAACGTTGCCTAATTCACACACTTATCAGAGAACATCCCTGGTCATCCCTACTGCCTCTGATCTGGCGGACTCATTAAAAACACGCATCGTTTGTAAATTATGTCTGAGTGTTGGTGTGCCCCTGGCTATCCGTAAAAAAACAAAAAAACAAGAAGGGTGCCATCTGGTTTGGTTAACATAAGAAATGTACAATTATTTAGACTTTTGAAACTTAAGTATATTTTTGCAATTACATTTTATTTTGATACGTAAGTATATTTAAAAATGTTGCAATTACATTTTATTTTGATACGTAAGTATATTTAAAACCAAATACTTTAAAAAAAATACCCAACTAGTATTTTACTGGGTGACTTTTACTTCAGTCATTTTCTATTAAGGTATCTTTACTTTTACTCAAGTATGACAATTGGGTACTTCTTCCACCTATGTACATTACACACAAACTCAACAAACTACAGAAAACAGTGTGAGTGTCCTCAAGCACTTGGCAATCACCTGTCTTCATCTGACAAAGACAGAAAGTGTTTAAATATCGGAGGTCAAGTGGCACCAGGTACCAGAGGTAGAATAACAGGCCAGGTTTGGTCTCAAAATTATTGAAATACTTATGAAGTCTTCAGAGAGGCGATGTCTATGCAGCCCATGACCCGTCTCCTGCTCCTATTGAACTAACCTCATCATCAGGCTGGCTGGTGGACAAAACTAATTCCCAGGTTTTATTGTCTGACATTGTGGAGTCGAGAGAGGAAGGGAAATTAAACAGTGGGGAAATAAAATGTATAACACAGAAGTTTACAGCAGGTGGGTGTTTTCCAATCCCACTTTTCACCATTGATACAAAAACAACAATATGAAGAGGGTAGAAATTCAACAGGGGAAGAATGTGATTAGTGATGGTGGAAGTTTCTGGGCAGATAAAGTGGGTGTTTTTCAGTCTAACCTTTGTACCCAGGCCAGAACTAGGTGATACTACCCCACCCACCCATGCCTGGGGGCCCAGTGGAATTTAGTTATTTGGTTTAACTTGTCCTCTCAGCAACACTTGACTTTGTTTTTCGTGAGTTCTGTTGTCCCCTCGATTTCCCCCCCCTGAAAATGTCTGAAATTCAGAAGTAAACAGAATAGAAGGGGTTGGAAAAACTTTTAAAAAACAATACACACACGCACACAAACGTACAGTCACTCAATTTCTCTGGGATGAACCATGTAATTGAATGGTTGTTTAAAAGGGTGGATTTAGGACTGGACCATTAATCCTGTATCACCTTTTCTGCAGTGCTGGGTTTTTATCTGAACCTCTTCCCCACCTTCTCCCTCTCCTCTTTCTCACTCCCACCACCCTCCCTTCTTCTCCCCTCCCCATCCCTCTCCTCTCTGTCCTCTCTGTCCATTTTATTTTGATACGTCCCCTGTTGGTGTCCCAGTTTTCAAGGTACCGTATTAATCCTGCAACTGGGTAACCTGAACCCTTTAAACCTCTGAGCCTGAGCAGTGTACACTATATAGGGAATATGTTGCCATTTTGGACACAGCCACAGCTCCTGTCCACAGCCACTTTCCCACCTTTGAAATACTAAAAGTAGATCTGACCTCCAGTCTCTTCTAAAAATTTAAACTGCAGGCGTTCTTCCAGGGCAAGCTGAAGATCACGGGGAACATGGGCATGGCCATGAAGCTCCAGAGTCTACAGCTGACACCAGCCAAAGCCAAGCTGTGATTGGCTGATAGGCTCTCAGCTCTGGAACTCCTGCCATATGTTACATTTATGCACCTTCTCTCTTCTCACCTCTCTCTGACCCCTCTCTCACCTCTTCTCATCTCTTTATACTCACTCTTGATGCTTTCCTGTGTTTATCTCTGCCTTTCTGTGTTTCTGTGTCTCTGTGTCTCTGTCTCTCTGTCTCTCTGTCTCTGTCTCTCTGTCTCTGTCTCTGTGTCTCCCTGTCTCTGTGTCTCTGTGTCTCTGTGTCTCTCTGTCTCTGTGTCTCTGTGTCTCTCTGTCTCTGTCTCGTTCTCTGTGTCTCTGTCTCAATCTTTGAAATAGATTATGTACTTGAAAATTCGTTGAGAAATCAACCTGTCTCAAGATTCTAACTACATTTATGCACCTTCTCTCTTCTCACCTCTCTCTGACCCCTCTCTCACCTCTTCTCATCTCTTTATACTCACTCTTCGGAACGTTTGGGCAGACATACAAAATACTGTGCAGTATTGCAATGCTTTACTGGATCAATCTGGAACGCTGCACACACACTGCTGTCATCTAGTGGCCAAAATCTTTATTGCGTCTAAACTGCAATATTATACTATGGCCTTTCTCTTGCATTTCAAAGATGATGTACTAAAACATTTTTGGAAAATGCATGTTTTTTTTGTTTATTATCTTTTACCAGATCTGTTGTGTTATATTCTCCTACATTAATTTCACATTTCCACAAACAAAAAAAGTGTTTATTTTCAAACGGTATGAAGAATATGCATATCCTTGCTTCAGGTCCTGAGCTACAGGCAGTTAGATTTGGGTATGTCATTTTTGGCGAAAATTGAAAAAAAGGGTCTGATCCTTAAGAGGATTTATATCAAGGTTTCTTTGTGCATCTGTTGTATACTTTAGCACGACGCAACGCGGAGTGCCTTGACACGGCCCTTAGCCGTGGTATATTGGCTATATATCACAAACCCCAGAGGTGCCTTATTGCTATTATAAACTGGTTACCAACCTAATTAGAGGTAAAAATAAATGTTTTGTCATACCCGTGGTATACAGTCTGATATACCACTGCTGTCAGCCAATCAGCATTCAGGGCTCGAACCACCCAGTTTACAATTGTTCTTACACCTCTTTGGAGGATTATATTTTTCTCTGAAAAATAAAATGTTTCTCCTGGGTTTCTGGAAACCCACTATCTGTAATTGATTGAATCCCAGCCTAAGCCTTTGAGGCTTTTGGGAAAACAAAACAAACAGAACAAAACAAAACAAAAAGCAATGTTTCCAGATGATCCAAATTATAACAAATTCTAGATGCCTTCAGATGCTTTTGTAATTGTCTTTTTGTACATTCATCTCATGATGCCCTACTTTTTTTTTCTTTTTCTTGTGGATTTTTACATTTGACATTTTAAGCTGATCCAGACCTGTCCCTGTTGGCTCCCATCCCCACTGGTCTGCACTTTATGCCAGATACAGCCTGGGGTCTTAATATTTTCCTACACCCCTCCTTGGTGGCACTGGTGGCATTTAGCAGCTGCTGTGGCCGTTTGGCCGGGCTTAGTCACTGTTTAGTCCATCCTCCCAGTCCCGGGCCACCAGACTTATGGCTCCTGAACATTAACGTATAAAAGATAAGGGTCACTAGTGGGATGTGATCTGGGAGCAGGGCAGGCTGATGTTAAGACTAAGGGAATCCCTTAAATACTCCTGAGGACTCTCGTGTGGGTTTGGGCTGCATCACAAATGGCCCCCTATTCTCTATAGTGCACCAGTGATGTAAAGTACTTCAGTGAAAATACTTGAAAGTACGTTTTTTGGGATATCTGTACTTTACTCTTTATATTTTTGACAACTTTTACTTCACTACATTCCTAAACAAAATGATGTACTTTCTACTCCATACGTTTTCCCTGACACCCAAAAGTACTCGTTACATTGAATGCTTAGCAGGAAATGAAAATGGTCTAATTCACACGCTTACAGTGCCTTCTGAAATTATTCAGACCACTTGACATTTTACATATTTTGTTACATTAGACTTATTCTAAAATGGATTAAATAATACCCCATAATGAGTTATTAAACTTTAAAAACAGAAATACCTTAAGTATTCAGACCCTTTGCTATGAGATTCAAAATTGAGCTCAGGTCCATCATGTTTCCATTGATAATCCTTGAGATTGGAGCCACTCCTCAGTAAAAGGCACATGACAGCCAAAGGGCACCTAAAGACTCTCAGACCATGAGAAACAAGATTCTCTGGTCTGATGAAACCAAGATTGAACTATGTGATATGAATGCCAAGCGTCACATCTGGAGGAAACCCGGGCACCATCCCTACGGTGAGCATGGTGGTGGCAGCATCATGCTGTGGGGATGTTTTTCAGCGGCAGGGACTGGGAGACTAGTCAGGATCGAGGCAAAGATGAAGAGAACAAAATACAGAGAGATCCTTGATGAAAACCTGCTCCATAGTGCTCAGGTCCTCAGACTGGGGCGAAGGTTCACCTTCCAACAGGAAAACTACCCTAAGCACACAGCAAAGACTACGCAGGAGTGGCTTCGGGACAAGTCTCTGAATGTCCCTGAGTGGCCCAGCCAGAGCCCAGACTTGAACCCAATCGAACATCTCTGGAGAGACCTGAAAATAGCTGTGCAGCAACACTCCCATCCAACCTGACAGAACTTGAGAGGATCTGCAGAGAAGAATAGGAGAAACTCCCCAAATAGAGGTGTGCCAAGCTTGTAGTGTCATACCCAAGAAGACTCGAGGCTGTAATCGTTGCCAAAAGTGCAAAGTACTCAGTTAAGTACTCAGTTAATGGTCTGATTTGCTTTTGTCATATTTCAGTTTTATATTTTTTTCAAATTAGCAAAAATGTCAAAAACCTGTTTTTGCTTTGTCATTATGGGGTATTGTGTATAGATTGAGGGAAAAAACGACTTAATCAATTTAAGAATACGGCTGTAACGTAACAATGTGGAAAGGGGGTCTGAATACTTTCTGAAGGCACTGCATCAATAGAACATCACTGGTTATCCCTACTGCTTTTGATCTGGTGGACTCACTGAACACATGCTTTGTTTGTAAATTATGTCCGTGTTGGAGCGTGCTCCTGGCTATTCGTAAATTATAAGGAATTTGAATTGATTTATACTTTTACTTTTAATACTTAGGAATATTTTAGGAATTACATTTACTTTTGACACTTTTTAAGTATTTTTAAAACCAAATTATTTTACTCCAATTGGAATTTACTGGGTGACTTATACTTGGAGTAATTTTCTACTAAGGTATCTTTACTTTTTCTCAAGTATGACAACTGTGTACTTTTTCCACCACTGTCGTGCACTACTTTTGACTATTGAAAACCATGTCAAACAGGAGCTTATCTTATCTCTCTTTGAGGCGGTGGGCCATGTGCTGTACATCAAATGGTTGCTATAGATTATTGTAACTATGGCCTAGATTCAATCCGATCAAGCGTTAACAAGCGATAGCCCACAGGTGTAACTGCGTCAAATCGGTGAGCAGCTGCTCATGTGGTCATTGTCACACCTGTCCCACTCGTGTTAGAAGTTCAGAATGAGAAAGCTTTGGCTATATAGAAATAATGACACTCAAAAGGAAAATCATTAAACAAAATGATGAATATTTCTATCAGCCTAATCGAGGTGTAGATTACATTACATCTCATATTCCAGTGCCTGAACTTGTAAACAAGCCAATGGAAATGTCCCCTTTAGATAAAATGCCGAGACACCGCCAAAACAACCACTATGCGGGTGGCGGGCTAGCACAGATCTGATAGATCCATTGAAGGAGCATTTAAAGTGTTTTGCAAGTTTCCTGTGTGGCTTTTGTGTTCTGGGTCTACTTTGAACCCTTTAAATTTCCTGTCTTTTTGTTCACCATAAGGTGCCAAATATGTTTTATTGTGATGCCAAGAAAATGAAACTCCAACAATCCAACTAGCAATCCAAAAATACAGGTTTCAAATAAGAAAACCAACTCATCAGACAATCAAAACACACTACACACCACAGTTCAATAAAATTTGTATTAGTGTTTCCTTACAATATATTTTTTAATTTTTTGCCTTTTTTTATACAGAAAAACATCTAGTGCAATTGGACTAGATGAAACATTTAATAATTGTTCATTTCATAACAAAGATAGAATGGTGCCTGTTGAGTGATACTGTATGTTTATACAAACTGCTTTTTCACTTTTAAAATAAATATATGTACATATGAAGCGAAGTTCAGATTATGGCCTGCGGTTGTTTTGTTGCAGCTTGCTGCTCTTGCCTTGAATGTATTAGGTGTACCCCCATATGTTTTGTGGTGTACCCATACTGTATTATCTCCCCACATGCTTCTCCTTCGTACTTTAAGGCAAAGAGGGACTAGGGTGGGTGCAAAGAACTTGACACTCTAGAAATGTTTCAACAACGGTTAACACCTCCCGGAGCAGTATGGCTCTTACACATACCTGTCCCTGTCATTGTGTGTCCCCCAAACGGCATCTTATTCCCTACCGTATATAGTACGCTGTATAGAGAATAGAATGCTGTTTGGTACACAGCAACTGTTTCCATCATGCCAGTCACCATATATGAGGCGGTTGTGTACTGCCTTGTTTAAGGGGATAAAAAGGCAAAGAAGATAATGGGAAGGACATTTTAAGGAGAAAAGGTATCAAAAGGTTGAAATCAGTGAGAGAGATGCAATATGGGTCAGTCTGCTGAGGAAGAGCAGAGTAGAGTGTATTTGAGTTCTGTAGATCCCTTCTCTGTTGAATGTGAACACGAATGTCTTGAAAAGCCATTCTAGATATCAATAAAAGAGGTCTTCAGAAAACTTAACAGCCAGTGTAAATGTACCGACCAGACTCTCAGTGAAATAAAACGTTTAGATTGCCTATGTATCCCTTTTGTTTCAGATGTGGAGATTAAAAAAACGGATTCTAGATTTTACCTTAGCTGTAAAGTTTTACAAATAACCTCCAATGATGATTGTGAGAGTAATCTGCTCAGTATATAAGCCTAACCAATTAGCCTGAAATATCCGTAACCCCATGTGGGGGGTTTAGAGGCAACATTTAGTTTATAATATCTTTAAAAAAAAATGAAATGTACACTTCCTCTTTGTCCATAGTCCACAAGCATTGTCTATGTAAGGAGAGTGTTCGTCACATTCACCTCAGCTCGACGGACAGACTCACACATCCACTGTGAGGGGGGCGTTGATTAACTAAGGTGAAGATGGAAGGCCAAAGCTCAAGCTTAGATGTCCTGTCATCATCCACAGGTCCACAGATCCCCAAGCCCTCTCTGAAGTTTCCCACAGTTCTTCATTACCCCTTCTGTCTCCTGATACTTGTCATATACTAGGTACGCCTGTCAGTTTATTAGGTACACCCATCTAGGACCGGGTCGGACCCCCCTTTGCCTCCAGAACAGCCTGAATTCTTCGGGGCATGGACATGTTGGTCAATTGGTATGAAGGGACTTAACGTGTGCCAGGAAAACATTCCCCACACTATTATACCACCGCCACCAGCTTGCACAATTGACACCAGGCAGGATGGGGCCATGGACATTGCTTGTCCATACAGTTTTATATTCTTAATTCCTTTACTAGATTGGATATGTGTTGTGTAATTGTTAGTGTAATTGTTAGATATTACTTGTTAGATGTTGCTGCACTGTCGGAGCTAGAAGCACGAGCATTTCGCTACAACCGCAATAACATCTGCTAAACACGTGTATGTGACCAATAAAATGTGATTTGATTTGATTTGGACTCATGCTGGCTGAAGCCAAATCCTGACTTTGCCATCAGCATGACTCAACAGGAACCGGGATTCATCGGACCAGACACTGTTTTTCCACTCCTCAATTGTCCAGTGTTGGTGATGGCATGCCCACTGGAGACTCTTCTTGTTTTTAGCTAATATGAGTGGAACCCGGTGTGTCCTGCTGCAACAGCCCATCTGTGGCAATTACTGACGAGTTGCGCGTTCCGAGATGCCGTTCTGCACACTACTGTTGCACTGCGCCGTTATTTGCCTGTTGGTGGTCCGCCTGTTAGCTTGCACGATTCTTGCCATTCTCCTTCGACCTCTCATCAGCAAGATGTTTTTGTCCGTTGGACTGCCTGCCATTGACTGGATGTTTTTTGTTTGTTGCACCGTTCTCAGTAAACCCTAGACACTGTTGTGCGTGAAAATCCCAGGAGTTCGTCCATTTCTGAGGTACTGGAGCCGGTGTGCCTGGCACCGACAATCATACTACGCTCAGTCGCTTAGGTCACAGTAACTGAATGCCTCGATGCCTGTCTGCCTGCTTTATATAGCAAGCCACGGCCACATGATTTACTGGCTGTAGGAGCGAACCATTGAACGTGGTGGTGTACCTAATAAACTGTGTAAAATGTCTTCTCATTGTATGAAATGTCTCCTCATCATAGAGAATGTCTCCTCAATAAATAGAATGTTTGCACTTCATATAGAATGTCTCAATGTATAGAATGTCTCCCACCATATCACTCTGCTGCTGATGCATAGTATAATAAGTCTTGTAAATATATACACAAAAATATACACACTCATAGTGGGTCGTAATATACGTAATGTAGAAAATCGTATTTTCTTTACACATCCTCTGAATTGCATCCACAGTGGGCCCACAGTGGGCCATAATGTGCCAGCAAGGGTCGGGTTGGTCGTCCCGGTGCAGTTAGTCAGTCCTTCCTCTCTCCCTCTCTCCCCTGTAGCTATGATACTGGCTCCATTCAGTTACTCCACACTTTTTCCAAAGTATGCATTTTCCCACTTCTCATCATGGATTTAAAAGCGTAGGATTGGTGTCGGCTAAGAATTGGCTGGAGGGAGTTGTTAGATCCACCATTATTAGATCCACGACGGAGAGTGTGCAAATGCACTCTTTGGGAGAAGTGTGACGAATCAGGATGCAGCGCAATGATAACTATGTCTATACGTTGGTCTCCAGGCCATTCATGTCGATGGAGCAGTGGTCCTTGTCCTTGTGCTCCCTCTTGTGTTGGGGAGCGAGGGGGTTCCTCTTCCTCTGCTCCGGCCGTACGCCCTCCTCCAGCTGCAACAGACGAGCCACGTCCGGGCCCTCCGGTCCGCAGGGAGGGGGCTGGTACACACCATTCTTCTGGTACGTCATCTGCTGGATGCTGATCATGGGCTTGGTCTCGCAGATCAAAGGTACCTGAAGGGGGTAGAAGACAACGGGAGGTAGAAGAAGGAACCAATCCATGAATTTGTGCTAAAGCAAAGAATTCCCTATGCAAAAGAAATGGATAGGTCCACTGCTGGTTGAAATGTCAGGATGCAATGGGAGGTACAAAAAAAAACACATTTAAATGGCCAACACACTTGGATATATTGTAAGCTGCAATTTAAACTTTGTTTTAATGTTCTTTTATCTCATAACAACATGTCTGCATAGCCAAAATGATAATTCCCTGTGCAAACAAATAGCTGTGGCAGTGACTACTGTACCTGATCTAATATTTGTATTGTGTCCAGAGAAATTAGGAAACTAATCAGGTTTAGTTGAGGGAGATGGAGTGAAAATATAATTGAGAAAATTAAATATTTGAGTAAGAGGGTAATTCCCTAATAAATCCAGTCTGATTGCAAAAACAAAAATTGTTAAACAAATCAAAACATATTTTATATTTAAGATTCTTCAAAGTAGACACCCTTTGTCTTGATGACAGCGATCTTCTGTTTACCACCCCTACCTTTTCACAACACAACTGATTTGCTCAAATGTATTAAGAAGGAAAGAAATTCCACAAATTAACATTTAATGAGGCACACCTGTTCACTGAAATGCATTCCAGGTGAATACCTCATGAAGCTGGTTGAGATAATTCCAAGAGTGTGCAAAGCTGTCATCAAGGCAAAGGGTAGCTACTTTGAAGAATATAAAATATGTTTTGATTTGTTTAACACTTTTTTTGGTTACTACGTTATTTCATAGTTTTGATGTCTTCACTATTATTCTACAATGTAGAAAATAGTAAAATTAAAGAAAAACCCTTGAAAGAGTAGGTGTGTGTAGGTGTTCTGGATGGCAAAAAGCTTGGCCCCAATGATGTACTGGGCCATACGCACTACCCTCTGTAGGGTCTTGCGGTTGGATGCCGAGCAGTTGCCATATCGAGTGGTGATACAACCAGTCAGGATGCTCTCAACGGTGAAGCTGTATAACTTTTAGAGGATCTAAGGACCCATGCCAAATCTTTTCAGTGTCCTGAGCGGGAATAGGCATTGTCGTGCCCTCTTCACGACTATCTTGGTGTGTTTGGACCATAATAGTTTGTTAGTGACATGGACTCCAAGGAAATTGAAGCTCTCGATCCACTACACTACAGCCCAGTCAATATCAATGGGGTGGTTAGTCCCAGGGTTCTTAGCTTAGTGATGAGCTTTGAGGGCACTATGGTGTTGAACACTGAGCTGACTGTGGAGTGTAGTAGAGATTGCATCATCTGTGGATCTGTTAGGGCTGTATGCAAATTAGAGTGGGTCTAGGGTTTCTGGGAAACACGTGGGTACAGTATTACAGACTCGGTCAGGGAGAGGCTGAAAATGTCAGTAAAGACACTTGCCAGTTGGTCAGCGCATGCTCTAAGTACACGTCCTGGTAATCCGTCTGGCCCTGCGGCCTTGTGAATGTTGACCTGTTTCAAGGGCTTACTCACATCGGCTACGGAGAACATAATCACACAGTTGTCATGAACAGCTGGTGCTCTCATGCACGGTGGAGTGTTGCTTGCCTTGAAGAGAGCATAAAAGGTATTTAGCTCATCTGCCGCCACTGTGTGACTATCTTTTTGTTGTCAAGGCGTTATTGTATATCACAGTGGCGTATGGACGAATGGGTTATAGAGCAAACAACACAAGTATCACAAAATAGATTGTAATATGTTTTTTTTCTTCTGGTTTGGCTTCCCCTCTGATTTTACCCATGCAGAGCTACTGTATATGAGTAGAGCGGAGCCCTATAGGCTTTCTAGCCTTGTCCAACTTCGCCCCAGTCTGAGGCCCAGAGCACTCTGGAGCATGTTTTCATCAAGGATCTCTCTGTACTTTGCTTTGTTCATCTTTCCCTCGATCCTGACTAGTCTCCCAGTCCCTGCCACTGAAAAACATCCCCACAGCATGATGCTGCCTCCACCATGTTTCACCGTAGGGATGGCGCCAGGTCCAATCAAGTTGTAGAAACATCTCAAGGATGATCAATGGAAACAGGAAGCACATGAGCTCAATTTAGAGTATCATAGCAAAGGGTCTGAATACTTACGTAAATAAGCTATTCCTGTTTATTATTTGTAATAAATTTGCAAGAATTTCTAAAAACCTGTTTTCACTTTGTCATTTTGGGGTATTGTGTGTAGATTGATGAGGATTTTAAAATAAGGCTGTAATGTAACAAAATGTGGAAAAAGTCAAAGGGTCTGAATACTTTCCCAGTGCTCTGTAGATAGCTAGCTGATAGTTTTGAAGTAAAACGTTTGCGTTGTGTATATCTTCTTTGGTTCAGTGAATGGGGAGGTGCAGCTTGAGGTAATACAGTAGGGAGAGTGCAAGTGCTTCTCAAATGTCATGTTTTATGCGTTCTCCACATTCTCGTCCTCACAAGAACGTACTCAAGAGAACTTCCTCGGAGAATGCACTCGGAGCATGAGAAGCACGTGAACCATGTGGAGCACGGTGCAATGCATATTGAGTAACAGAGTTTCTCTCACCTGCTCTCCCTCCTTGACAAAATCTTTTCTACAGATGTGAGCCATGATCCCCGTGGCCAAAGCGTCTCCCATCACGTTGACCATGGTCCTGAAACGGTCTCTGGAACACAAAATGGAGGTTCAGCTGTCTTGGTGGTGGTGGGAGGCTCTGTTGGTGCACTGCACACACACTGCAGCTACAGTCTAGTAGTGTTGTGAGAGCACTATTAACACATTACAGTATCACAGTTTTTGTGACATATTGAGATCACTTTGTTATATATTTTAAAATCAACTTGTCGTAATATCTCAGTACAATGTTATTTTTAATAACATGATCCTATAAGACTACTTTTTGATTGACTATGTAAAATACGGCAAACTTTGCTTAGGCTTAACTTTATTATGTCTAGACATAAATTGAAACTGGGGGTGAAGATCAAACAGAAGCGTTGTGTACTTACAACGCCCAATCCACAGCAATGATGAGTGTGATGTCATCAGTGGGCAGGCCCACTGAGGTTAGCACGATCACCATGGTGACCAGTCCTGCCTGCGGAATTCCAGCTGCACCAATACTGGCAGCTGTGGCTGTGATACTGGGATCAGGAGAGAGAGGAAATTAAACCAGTGACCTTAACTGTATTAGCACAAATCTGTACAGTGTCCAACACCTCCCAATTTTTGTATAGTTTTTTTTAATTGAACCTTTATTTAACTAGGCAAGTCAGTTAAGAACAAATTCTTATTTACAATAACGGCCTACCCTGGCCAAACCCAGACGACGCTGGGCCAATTGTACGCCACCCTATGGGACTCCCAATCACAGCCGGATGTGATACAGCCTGGATTCGAACCAAATCAAATCAAACTTTATTTGTCACATGCGCTGAATACAACAACAGTGTAGACCTTACCGTGAAATGCTTACTTACAAGCCCTTAACCAACAGTGCAGTTCAAGAAAGAGTTAAGAAAATGTTTACCAAATAAACTAAAGTAAAAAATTATAAATGATAACACTAAAATAACAATAATGAGGCTATATACAGGAGGTACCGGTACCGAGTCAATGTGCGGGGCTACAGGTTAGTCAAGGTAATTTGTACATGGAGGTAGGGGTGAAGTGACTATGCTTAGATAATAAACAGCGAGTAGCAACAGTGTACAAAACAAGTGTGGGGGGGGGGTCAATGTAAATAGTCCGGTGGCCATTTGATTAATTGTTCAGCTGTCTTATGGCTTGGGGGTAGAAGCTGTTAAGGAGCCTTTTGGTCTTATACTTGGTTCTCCGGTACCGCTTATCGTGCGGTAGCAGAGAAAACAGTCTTTGACTTGGGTGACTGGAGTCTCTGACAATTTTTAGGGCTTTCCTCTGACACCGGCTAGTATACAGGTCCTGGATGGCAGGAAGCTTGGCCCAGTGATGTACTGGGCCGTACGCACTACCCTCTGTAGCGCCTTACGGCCACATACCAGGCGGTGATGCAACCGGTCAGGATGCTCTCGATGGTGTAGCTGTAGAACTTTTTGAGGATCTGAGGACCCATGCCAAATCTTTTCAGTCTCCTGAGGAGGAAAAGGTGTTGAAGTGCCCTCTTCACGACTGTCTTGGTTTGTTTGGACCATAATAGTTTGTTGGCGATGTGGACACCAAGGAACTTGAAACTCTCGATCTGCTCCACTACAGCCCAGTCGATGTTAATGGGGGCCTGTTCGACCCGCCTTTTCCTGTAGTCCATGATCAGCTCCTTTGTCATGCTCACATTGAGGCAGAGGTTGTTGTCTTGGCACCACACTGACCTCCCTATAGGCTGTCTCATCGTTGTCGGTGTTGTGTCATCAGCAAACTTAATGATGGTGTTGGAGTCGTGTTTAGCCACGTAGTTGTTGGTGAACAGGGAGTACAGGAGGGGACTAAGTACACACCCCTGAGGGGCCCCAGTGTTGAGGATCAGCGTGGCAGATGTGTTGTTGCCTACCCTTACCACCTTGGGGTGGCCAGTCAGGAAGTACAGGATCCAGTTGCAGAGGGATGTGTTTAGTCCCAGGGTTCTTAGCTTAGTGATGAGCTTTGTGGGCACTATGGTGTTGAACGCTGAGCTGTAGTCAATGAACAGCATTCGCACATAGGTGTTCCTTTTGTCCAGGTGGGAAAAGGCAGTGTGGAGTGTGATAGAGATTGTGTCATCTGTGGATCTGTTGGGGCGGTATGTGAATTGGAGTGGGTCTAGGTTATCCGGGAGGATGCTGTTCATGTGAGCCATGACCAGCCTTTCAAAGCACTTAATGGCTACCAACGTGAGTGCTACGGGGCAGTAATAATTTAGGCAGGTTGCCTTCGCTTCCTTTGGCACAGGGACTATGGTGGTCTGCTTGAAACATGTAGGTATTACAGACTCGGTCAGTGAGAGGTTGAAAATGTCAGTGAAGACACTTGCCAGTTGATCCGTGCATGCTTTGAGTATACGTCCTGGAAACCCATCTGGCCCCACGGCTTTGTGAATGTTGACCTGTTTAAAGGTCTTGCTCACATCAACTACCAAGAGCTTTATCACACAGTCGTGCAGAACAGCTGGTGCTCTCATGCATGCTTCAGTGTTGCTTGCCTCGAAGCGAGAGTAAAAGGCCTTTAGCTCGTCTTGTAGGCTCGCGTCACTGGGCAGCTCGCGTCTGGGTTTCCCTTTGTAGTCTGTAATAGTTTTCAAGTACTGCCACATCCAATGAGCGTCAGAGCCGGTGTAGTAGGATTAAATCCTAATCCTGTATTGACACTTTGCTTGTTTGATGGTTCATCTGAGGGCATAGCGGGATTTCTTATAAGCGTCCGGATTAGTGTCCCAGTCCTTGAAAGCGGCAGCTCTAGCCTTAAGCTCAATGCGGATGTTGCCTGTAATCCATGGCTTCTGGTTGGGATATGTACGCACGGTCACTGTGGGGACAATGTCGTCGATGCACTTCTTGATGAAGCCGATGACTGAGGTGGTAAACACCTCAATGCCATTGGATGAATCCCAGAACATATTCCAGTCTGTGTTAGCAAAACAGTCCTGTAGCGTAGCATCCGCGTCATCTGACCACTTCCATATTGAGCGAGTCACTGGTACTTCCTGCTTTAGTTTTTGCTTGTAAGCAGGAATCAGGAGGATATAATTATGGTCAGATTTGCCAAATGGAGGGCGGGGGAGAGCTTTGTATGCATCTCTGTGTGTGAAGTAAAGGTGGTCTAGAATTTGTTTTCCTCTGGTTGCACATGTGACATGCTGGTAGAAATGAGGTAAAACTGATTTTTTGCTGCATTATAGTCTCCTGCCACTAGGAGCGCCGCTTCTGGATGAGCATTTTCTTGTTTGTTTATGGCCTTATACAGTTGGTTGAGTGTGGTCATAGTGTCAGCATCGGTTTGTGGTGGTATATAGACGGCTATGAATAATATAGACGAGAACTCTCTTTGTAGATAGTGTGGTCTACAGCTTATCATAAGGTACTCTACCTCAGGCGAGCAAATCCTCGAGACTTCTTTAATATTAGACATCGCGCACCAGCTGTTATTGACAAAAAGACAAACACCCCCACCCCTCGTCTTACCAGACGTAGCTTCTCTGTTCTGCCGGGGCATGGAAAATCCCGCCAGCTTTATATTATCCGTGTCGTCGTTCAGCCACGACTCGGTGAAACATAAGATATTACAGTTTTTAATGTCCCGTTGGTAAGATAATCTTTATTTTGCAATGATTGCAGAAGGCAGTCCGACCTCCGCCCCCTTTTTCTCTGTCTTTTCTCCACGCAAATGATGGGGATTTGGGGCTGTTCCCGAGAAAGCAGTACAGTAATCCCTCGTTTATCGCGGGGGTTACGTTCCGAAAATGACCCGCGATAAGTGAAATCCGCGAAATAGAAAACTTCTTTTTTTTTTACAATTAGCAACTATTACATGTATACAAATACAGTGACTCACGTGTAGGCCGTTTCACTGCTCTTCAGACTGGGCCGCTGCATCCTGACTGCGCTCTGCAGTGTTCTCTTCTTCTGAAGCCCGCGGTGCAGGTGTGTTTGTTCGGGAGAAGAGCATAGTGATAGGCAGCTGTTGTCGCTCTTTTTTCTTCTTTGCAAAAAGATCCTTGTACACCGACATGCCACCATCGATTACGTTGGAGAACTGTAATGAACGGCTCGTCAAAGGGTCCCATTCCTCAGCTACTCGCTTAAGTTCAGTGGCCATTCGCACCATGGTTGCTAAGCGACCAAGCGTTAGTCCTTCCTTCCTTCCTGGCCAACTTAATGTAAATTTGCCAAGCTGTTTTATGTACGTACACATAACTGCACGAGACGACAAAATGATAGCACAATTCGTAGCATGTTTTGATACAAGAAGCGGGAGTGAGTTTTTAGCGAATCAGAATGCAGAGCACAATGCACAAAAAAAAAAAAAAAAATGCATTATGAAAATCCGCGAAATAGCGAATCCGCGATAAGTGAACCGCGAAGTGGCGAGGGATCACTGTATATCATTTGCGTCAGACTCGTTAAAGGAAAAAGCTTCTTCCAGTTCGAGGCGAGTAATCACTCTTCTGATGTCCAGAAGTAGTTTTTGGTCATAAGAGACGGTAGCAGCAACAGTAAATTTGTTCCCAAGTAATTCCATGCATTTAATAGAGGAGCATATGTGATTGTATCCTATTGTAATCAAGGTTTGAAAATATTCTGATTTTGTTAAGTGCTATATCTGTTTGGGATTCTTGCGGTCAATTTGCAGTGTACAAATTATTTAGAACTATGTTCCGGCCCGTCGACCATCAACTTAAGAAAAATCAGCTCACGGATGAATGTAATTGGGGACCCTTGCCCTATGTACTGCATGGTTGCAAATAGCACCCTATTCCATATTCAGTGCAATACTGGGCTCTGGTCAAAAGTACTGCACTGAATAGGGAATAGGGTGCCATTTGGGATGCAACCATGCAGTACATAGGGCAAGGGTCCCCAATTACATTCAGCCGTGAGCCGATTTTTCTTAAGCAGATGGTCGGGGGGCCGAAACATAGTTATAACTAAAACAAGAGAGTGGAAGAAAGACAGACTGACTAATGAAACCATTGGTTATTGGTGCGTGACGTGTTGATAGAATTTGACCAATAAATCAATTAAATCAATCAATCAAATCAAATCAAATGTATTGGTCACATACAAATGCTTGTGTTCCTAGCTCCAAAAGTGCAGTAGCATCTAACAATTAACAACAATACACAAATCTAAAAGTAAAAGAATGATATTAAGAAATAGGACGTGTTGGAGTGTTGGCATTGACTAAATCCAGTAGAATAGAATACAGTATACACATATGAGATGAGTTAAACAGTATGTAAACATTATTAAAGTGACTAGTGTTCCATTTCTAATGTGGCCAGTGATTCCATATCTATGTACAGTATATAGGGCAGCAGCCGCTAAGGACCAGGGTTGAGTAGCCTGGTGGTAGCCGGCTAGTGATAGCTATTTAACAGTCTGATGGCCTTGAGATACAAGCTGTTAATCAGTCTCTCGGTCCCAGCTTTGTCTGTCAATTGGGCATCTGTAAAAGTTTCTGAGGGTCTTAGGGGCCAAGCCAAAGGTCAATGTGGATAGGGGCGTGCTCCCTCGGCTTTTTCCTGAAGTCCACGATCAGCTCCTTCATTTTGTTGACGTTGAGGGAGAGGTTATTTTCCTGGCACCACTCTGCCAGGGAACTGACCTCTTCCCTGTAGGCTGTCTTGTCATTGTTGGTAATCAGGCCTACTACTAATCCTTGACCTGTCATCCTGTCATACACATCACGTACTGTATATTACGTGCACCCACACAGACACAAAAATACAGATACAGTAATTGACATTTGACACGATGGCTGAGTTTCTGTCCCGTTTGGCCTCGCTGTTTGGGAAGCCTCTGAGAACACACTGACTGACACACATGCTGCGTTGCAAATAGCACCTTATTCCTTTCATAGTGCACTACTTTTAACAAGAGCCCTATGGAACCTGGTCAAAAGTAGTGCACTATAATGGGAACATGGTGCCATTTAGGACATACACTCTGACACACAGTCTATCTCTGGAGCCCTAGACCCTACAGCCTACAGATTGACCAGTACTCCGCTAAGAACAGCCAAACGTCACAGGAAAAGACAGGACGCTACAAAATAATATAAAAACCCTCCTGATAACTCTGCCGTGACGATAGCTGAGTAATACAGGTCATATGGGTCTTACTGCCAGGAGATTACTGCCTGCCTGGCCACAGTCGGGTCTGCGTCCAAATAGGCACCCTATTCCCAATCTAGTGCACTACTTTTGACCAAAGCCTTGTGGGCCCTGGTCGAAAGTAGTGCACTGTATAGGGAATATGGTTCCTTTTGGAAAGCAGCAGTTTGTGATGAGTAGAGGAGGATAGGATAGGTCTGCTTAATGTTATTACAGTTTAACATGTCATTAAATTAGGGGAGAGCAAGGCCATTTTACACCGCAGATCTGCAGGTGTGGTGGAGGAGGGGTCTGTCTGTCTGTCTGTCTGTCTGTCTGTCTGTCTGTCTGTCTGTCTGTCTGTCTGTCTGTCTGTCTGTCTGTCTGTCTGTCTGTCTGTCTGTCTGTCTGTCTGTCTGCCTGCCTGCCTGCCTGCCTGCCTGCCTGCCTGCCTGCCTGCCTGCCTGCCTGCCTGCCTGCCTGCCTGCCTGCATTTATCTACGTGTTTGATTTAGTATAATCTCATAATATTCATTCATTCATCCTAAAAACTGTAACACCAGATAGAGATTTGTTGTACCCTTGGTGCTATTTTGGACAAAATAATTCCACACATGCTTATCATTGGTGCCTATAAACTGTAGCCGCACAGGCAATACACATAACTGGATGATTAAGCAATCAATATGATAACCATGAATTTTCCACCCCGTTCCATTCCAGGAAATTCCATTGCGAAAAATCGGATCTTCCCACATTTCTCCAGGTTTTTGACCTATTTGTTTACATCACGTGTTGTAATCCTAAATACTTTCTACGTTTAATAAGTCAGGTCTGCAATTGTAATCCAGATGCCCCATGCATCCATTTTCATACTAAGGCCGGTGTTCCCAATTTCGCTCGTAGACAATATGTCTTTTAAATGCCTTCGTGGAGATCGCGTTCACGGCAAACGCTACAGATGTCGGCTCAATTACAAATAACCTTTAATTAAAGCGGCACTCTGCAGTTGAAACGATAACAAAGCGCACTCCCTGCCCGTTTCTGTAAAATGCTATTGTGATGGGGCTGAAGAAATGTGACCACTTTCAAAATTCATAGATAGAGCCATAGATGCAAGGACTGACCATTCATGATATGGACGTATATATTCAAAATGATAGTTCTAGGCCTGGATTCAATCAGATCAAGCGTTAACCGGAGATAGCTGACACCTGCATAGCAGATGATTTGGTGGTGTCGGAGGTGAAACTGTGTTGGTGCTGTCAAATCGGTGAACAGCTGCTCTTGTGATCGTTGTCACGAAGCCACACACGTCCCACTCATGTTAAAGTGTACAACGAGAAAGTGTAGGCTATATAGAAATAATGACGCTCAAATGGAAAATCATTCACCTAAATCATGAGGATTTCTATCCGCCTAATCAAGGTGTAGATTACTTTTCACATTCCAGTGTTCTAACTTACAAACAAGGCTGCGTGGGATTTCTCTTAATGAGACTCCGTGTAGCCAATGGCAATGTCCGCTTTAGGTATAATGCCAGAAGCCGCTTGTGGATTTGACTGCTCTAACCCAGTTCCAATCCGGCACCGTCAAAACAGAAGCTATGTGGACGTCGGCTAAAGCGGATCTGATTGAATCGGGCCCTTAACCATGTTTTGTGGCTAGATAGTGTTTGTTTGCATTTACTTTATTTACAAACATTGGAGTAAAACAAGCTTATATTTCTGGGTTCTGATTGGGTAAGCTCATGAGGCATTTAAGTTATATTTATCAAGAATCATTGGGTACATATAATTAAATAATGAGACCAAAAATGGGTATACAACCGCAGTGCCCCTTTAAAAGTAAGCGTGCTACAGTGTGGTTTCTGATTGAATCCCGGCCTAAAATACTAGAAACCCTCTCACAAGAATTTGTTGACTCTCCCCTCCCCCTAAGATTATAGGATGCATACCTGATAGTGATGATCTGGCCAAAGTCCAACTCGTAGTTGTTAACCTGGGCGATGAAGATGGCCGCCACTGCCTCATAGAGTGCCGTCCCGTCCATGTTGATGGTGGCGCCCACGGGGAGTACGAAGCGGATGATGCGTCGGTCGATGTGGTTGTTCTCCAGGAGGCACTTGAAGGTTATAGGCAGTGTGGCAGAGCTGAGGAGACAAAGGAGCAGATTGCGTTTTAGATAAGTATTCATTTTGGATTAAACTCGCTCAACTCTATTGTCTTGTAAACTGAACAGGCATTACCATTCAACATTAGTGGTGGGTGGACAGGTGGCCATATTGATTGTACCTATGTGTATGAGTCAAATCAGCATGGTCTGAGGGGTTTTGTCCATTCTAGGGATTCTATTTCTATGATTAGATTAAGGTGAAATGGGCTGTGCTCAACTCTATTTTAGCTGCAGGCAGTCTGTGTTAACTGACAAACTCAGGTAACAGTATTTCACTGAGGAATGGTATTTGAAGATTTTAGTGCTTTCCTTAATGAG
Organism: Salvelinus alpinus; assembly: GCF_045679555.1. Lineage (NCBI taxonomy): Eukaryota > Metazoa > Chordata > Actinopteri > Salmoniformes > Salmonidae > Salvelinus > Salvelinus alpinus. Next base: position 46,181,058 of record NC_092115.1, read on the forward strand.
TAATATAGTTGCTTGGCATAGCAGCTGCAAGACAACACGGCAAAGGAATTAACTTTTTGTCCTAAATTAAAGACTATATATAGATTGAAACCCTCTGTATTTTCAAGTATTGTGGCGGCAGCATCATGTTATGGTTATGGTTGTCACCGGCAGAGACTGGGGAGCTTGTCAGGATCAAAATAAATATGAAAAGAGCAAAGCCCATGTCAAAGTTTGAGAAATACCCGCCATAGTCTTCTGAATCCTGGCTTTTTTTCGGGACAATGACACACATTTTAATGCCAAAGACACACCAGAATTGCTTTCCAAGAGGTGTTGCGTGTTCCTTAGTGGTCCAGTCTCAGTCCGGACTTTGCTTGAAAATCAGAGACAAGGTTTGAATATTGCTGTCCATCAATGATTCCCAGCCAAAGTTACTGAGCTTGAGCAATTTTGACATAAACAATGTATATATGTTGCCCAAGGAGTTGTGCAAAGTTGGTAGAATCGTATTCAAAATGATTCACAGCTGTAAAGGCTGCCGAAGGTGCTTCCATCAAGTATTCTCTCTGGGGTGTGAAGACATACGCAAACAAGACATCTTTGTTTTTCAATGTTTTATAATTAGAATCATTTTCTGTAATTTTCTTTCACTTTGAAAATGTGGAGTAGTTTGTGTAGAACTGTAGGGAAAATATCAAATTGCGTCCCTTTTTAGATGACATTTTGAGGCAGCACAATGTGAAAATAGTGAAAGTTGCACCATCTATTAATGCCTTTTTCAACGGTCCCCCTAGTTGATGTCTCCACGACGAGATCGGGTTGGGGCCATACAGGGGACTCAAGGGTTCCATACCAACAAATGCGATGAGATCTGAGTGAGATCAGAGCCATATGATGATGTTTAGAAAAGATGTGACCACATGTATTAGGTTAGATTAGGGAATGTGACTGGAGCTAGGGTTATGGTTATAGGGTTATGGCTAGGGTTAGTGTTATGGCTGTGGCTGGAGCTAGGGTTAGGGTTATGTCTAGGGTTAGTATTATGTCTAGGGTTACGGCTAGGATTGCGGCTGGAGCTAGGGTTAGGATTGAGCGGGTGTGTGGATATGAAGCTAGGGTTAGGGTTAGGGTCAGTGTTATGGTTGTTGTTGTTGTTGTTTACCTGGATGAGGTTGCCAGGGAGATGAGCAGGGCCTGCAGGATGCCCCTGATGTAGACGATGGGACTCTTCTTTGTGATGAAGAAGTACATGGCTGGTAGGATGAAGAGACCGTGCAGCACCAGCCCCATCACCACGGTGATAGCGTAGAAGCCCAACTTCTTCCCCATGGCCGACGGGTCGTCCATCTCCAGGATCTTACCGGCGACCAGGAACACAATGCCGAAAGGGAAGTACCTGCGGTGGACCAGGAAATTAAGAGTTGTTTACATTGTAAACATTGTTGATTCTCATTGTAGGTCATTTTTTTTTACTCAAACAGGCTAGTTTTTTAACAGAGCTGGCTCTAGCCTTTTGGGGGGCCTAAGCGAGATTTGGTTGGCCCTGCTCTTGACGGTGGAGAGAAACATTTTGATTTTTAAGTGAATTTCCTGCAATTCTACACATTTGCGGTGTACAGAAAATGTGGCAGTTTTAAAGCAAGATTTCTGCAGTTCTACACATTTTGCTATGAGGCGGAGAGACATTTTGTGAGAATACTCCTGGTAATTTTATAAAACATGTCAGGCAATTCTATTCATTTCGCCATGGGGCAGAGATTGTTTTTTTTACAGTTTTACATCTAATTTCCTGCAATTCGACCCATTTTGCCATGCGTTGAAGATATGTATTTTTTCACACCTTTGCCATTACTTATGCCATGTTAATGATATCTGAGTTAGAGTGACAAACCAAATAAATGGGGCCCCCCTGGAGGTCAGGGCCCGTGGGAACGTGCCCTCTGTGCCTGGTCGGTGGTCAGCCATGATTACTACAAGTTTAGATAGCTGGCTAGACTTAACTTACCAATATACACTGCTCAAAAAAATAAAGGGAACACTTAAACAACACAATGTAACTCCAAGTCAATCACACTTCTGTGAAATCAAACTGTCCACTTAGGAAGCAACACTGATTGACAATACATTTCACATGCTGTTGTGCAAATGGAATAGACAAAAGGTGGAAATTATAGGCAATTAGCAAGACACCCCCAATAAAGGAGTGATTCTGCAGGTGGTGACCACAGACCCCTTCTCAGTTCCTATGCTTCCTGGCTGATGTTTTGGTCACTTTTGAATGCTGGCGGTGCTCTCACTCTAGTGGTAGCATGAGACGGAGTCTACAACCCACACAAGTGGCTCAGGTAGTGCAGCTCATCCAGGATGGCACATCAATGCGAGCTGTGGCAAGAAGGTTTGCTGTGTCTGTCAGCGTAGTGTCCAGAGCATGGAGGCGCTACCAGGAGACAGGCCAGTACATCAGGAGACGTGGAGGAAGCCGTAGGAGGGCAACAACCCAGCAGCAGGACCGCTACCTCCGCCTTTGAGCAGGAGGAGCACTGCCAGAGCCCTGCAAAATGACCTCCAGCAGGCCACCTCTGGCGAGCACATGGAGGGCTGTGCGGCCCCACAAAGAAATGCCACCCCACACCATGACTGACCCACCGCCAAACCGGTCATGCTGGAGGATGTTGCAGGCAGCAGAACGTTCTCCACGGCGTCTCCAGACTCTGTCACGTCTGTCACATGTGCTCATGTGCTCAGTGTGAACCTGCTTTCATCTGTGAAGAGCACAGGGCGCCAGTGGCGAATTTGCCAATCTTGGTGTTCTCTGGCAAATGCCAAACGTCCTGCACGGTGTTGGGCTGTAAGCACAACCCCCACCTGTGGATGTCGGGCCCTCATACCACCCTCATGGAGTCTGTTTCTGACTGTTTGAGCAGACACATGCACATTTGTGGCCTGCTGGAGGTCATTTTGCAGGGCTCTGGCAGTGCTCCTCCTGCTCAAAGGCGGAGGTAGCGGTCCTGCTGCTGGGTTGTTGCCCTCCTACGGCCTCCTCCACGTCTCCTGATGTACTGGCCTGTCTCCTGGTAGCGCCTCCATGCTCTGGACACTACGCTGACAGACACAGCAAACCTTCTTGCCACAGCTCGCATTGATGTGCCATCCTGGATGAGCTGCACTACCTGAGCCACTTGTGTGGGTTGTAGACTCCGTCTCATGCTACCACTAGAGTGAGAGCACCGCCAGCATTCAAAAGTGACCAAAACATCAGCCAGGAAGCATAGGAACTGAGAAGTGGTCTGTGGTCACCACCTGTAGAATCACTCCTTTATTGGGGGTGTCTTGCTAATTGCCTATAATTTCCACCTTTTGTCTATTCCATTTGCACAACAGCATGTGAAATGTATTGTCAATCAGTGTTGCTTCCTAAGTGGACAGTTTGATTTCACAGAAGTGTGATTGACTTGGAGTTACATTGTGTTGTTTAAGTGTTCCCTTTATTTTTTTGAGCAGTGTATATTTTTAAAGCTGACATGGCTAATTGAGTGACTGTCAGTGACTGACATAACAAGAGAAAAATTGCTGATCCACAACCAAATGTTGATCTTGCACCTTGTGCATTCTACTATTCTAACTCAACAGTAAGTTGAGACCCCGACTGAGTTTCTTATTTTTTGTGAGGGGCCTCTAGCTCTTACCAGATCACTATGGCGACAATCTTCAGGACAGCCTCGTTCAGACTCTGACAGAAGTTGACCAAGGCGCTGCCATTAGGCCCCATTCTTCCCAGCATGATACCTGGAGAGTCCAACACCAACAACAACACATGGTGTTAGACTGAGACAACATGGACACCAAACCGTGGGCCAGATTGATTTGCTAATAGTTTGTTTGCTTTTACTATAGGGAATTGATAGACATTGAGGAAAGAACTAAAGTGTAAAGTAAAGTTTAACTAGATGAAGGGCAAGGATGATGGTGATAGTGTCGATGATGTCACTCAAACATAATGACACTACAAGGCAGTGTGCCTTAGGGGGTGTGTGTGTTTGTGTGTGTGTGTGCATGCATGCGTGCACGTCGGTGTGTGCATTTGTTAGTGGAACTGTCCCTCACCCATAATGACATCACAGGGTGTCTGGGGGGTTAGGGTTAGAGTTCAGAGGTCAGAGGTCAGTGATGACGTCACTCACCCATGGTGGCGGAAAAGATGACGATCCCCAGTACGTTCATGCCATCGCTGGTCCCGGGCAGTGTGCGCATCTGGATGTCAGGCGGAGGTGTCATGTCCAGGGAGAAGTTCTGGATATCGGTGCCGTTGTCGTCCTGGACACCGTAGATATAGACCCTCCGGGTGGTGCTCTCCATCAGGGAGGTTGCCACCGTGGGTGGGGGGGCCTTCATGATGGGGATACTCCTGGTACGGTACTAATAAGACCAGATGTATACATGAATATCATATTCAAGTATTCAACATATACTGTATAAAGCTCTCTGTCAGGGCAGCTGCCACTTTGGGCAGGGGGGGCTTCATTATGAGAATACTCCTGGGACGTTACTAAAGTAACAAGACCAGATATATACTTAGTGTACAAAACACCTTCCAAATATCAGAACAGCCTCAATTCATTCACGAAAGCATTCCACAGGGATGCTGGCCCATGTTGACTTCAATGCTTCTCACAGTTGTGTCAAATTGGCTGGATGTCCTTGGGTGATGGACCATTCTTGAAACACACGGGAAACTGCTGAGCGTGAAAACCCCAGCAGCGTTGCAGTTCTTGACACAAACTAGTGCGCCTGGCACCTACTACCGTACCCTTTTCAAAGGCACTTACTTAAAACTTTTGTCTTGCCCATTCACCCTCTGAATGGTACACATACACGATCAATGCCTCAATTGTCTCAAGGCTTAAAAATCCTTCTTTAACCCGTCTCCTCCCCTTCATCTACACTAATTGAAGTGGATTTAACAAGAGTCATCAATAAGGGATCATAGCTTTCACCTAAATTCACCTGGTCAGTCTATGTCATGGAAAGAGAGTTCATAATGTTTTGTACACTCAGTGTATATACAATATATACATTAATATCATACTGAAGTATCTAACATGTTATGTGTAGATAGATATACAAGCTAAGCATGATGATGGTACGTGTGTGAAAAAGAGTCGGAATTAGTTAAATATACTGTACTGAATGCATTCCGGTCAACGGTCACCCATAATTTGGTGAATTTGTATTTCAAACATACAGACTTCCATTCAAATAATCTCATGAATCTCCTATTATCGGCATTTCATGCTTTGGCACTCGTCCTAAAACTCTTTAGGAAACTAAAATGGAAACGGCTACATTTCTACTACATACAGTATGATAATGTCATACTGCTCACCTGTTGGAAAGTTGCTTGGACCAAGTTGGCTGGGAACATGTTTCTGGAAGGGAAGAATATAGAAAAGTGTTCAACTCTGTAGCCGGCTGACAGGTTTCAGAAATTAAAGTGTTGAAATAACTGAAAAAGCATGATTCACAATTTTTCAATCAAACTTTTTCATGTGATGTTCAAATCTGTGACTTTCCAATAACAGACATGGAAGCACAGAATGTTCCAAATGAGGAGTCAGAGAACTTGACCGCATCCAAAAGCTTTACACTTTATTTATAACCTTTTTTTGTACACCACTTCTCTCTTTCACATCATCTTGTGGATAACCAGAAACGTTGTACACAATGTGTACAGTAGTAGCATTTTCAGTAGAACACATAGTAGTAGCAATGCCAAGAGTGTCTAAAGCATTCATCAAGGAAAAAGGTGGCTACTTTGAAGAATCTAAAATGTATTTTGATTTGTTAAACACTTTTTGGGTTACTACATGATTCCATATGTGTTATTTTATCGTTTTGATGTCTTCATTATTATTCTACAAAGTGGAAAATAGTAAAAATAAAGAAAAACCCTTGAATGAGTAGGTATGTCCAAACTTTTGACTGGTACTGTATACCGAAGGGTCTAGCCTGCTTGAGAGTCTGCACGTCACCACTTGGTACTGTATCTATATGTGTTCTAAGATAGCTTATTGTGATTATTAAGTGGCTTATAGGACTTATGAGTTGTTTATAGCAACCACAGTCCAAGCTTTAATTTAGGTCTATCTTAGCCAGAGATGTAAAGTTAAAACCTACGCCTAATGCTATGTGTATAGTGTAAATAACATTTACCAATAGACCTACTAAATTATGAACGTATAGTCAATCAAAAGAGTTACTCTTTAAACGAGGAATGCATTTACTCAAATCAACTAATCAACGATTTATTAGTCACCAATTAATTGACACTCAAACAATTACTTTGTACAAAAAAATACATTATACATGACAGTATAAGACAGAGTAAATGACTCTCAACTGATAAGAAATACACGCGTCTTTTAATGGAGCTTGCAAAACAAGTTCTCAGTTAAACCAAAGGAGACTCTGACCGTTTGAATGTTATGACCAGACAACAGGAATGTGCCGGTCAACCCAATATACAATTTTGACCCGGTGTCTCTGAACATACTTAATATACAGCTCTTGAAACAATCCAAGCGCAACAATTTAATTCACATAATTACATTCACAACCTCAGGTCCAGTTTTAATCACTTTCAGCCTTGGAAGGCACCAGGAGACAAATGGAATCTGTACTTTGCGGGAATGTCCCTCCCAGGGCTGGAGGTGCGAGCTCGGGATGAGCGTCGCTATTTGAAATGCAAACATATGGCCAGTGCTAGAGGCATCACTACAGACCCTGGTTCGATTCCAGGCTGTATCACAACCGGCCGCGATTGGGAGTCCCATAGGGCGTCGCACAATTGGCCCAGCGTCGTCCAGGTTAGGGTTTGGCCGTGGTAGGCCGTCATTGTAAATAAGAATTTGTTCTTAACTGACTTGCCTAGTTAAATAATGATTCAATAAACATTTAAAAAGATATATGTATATAGTGCAATAATAAACAACATGCTCGCTAAACATTTGTAAAATTCACTGTATAAATATAATGTGATTCATTTGTTGATTGATGGTTTTAAGAAAAAAACAAAAAATGATTATTTAAAATAAAAATACTGAAATAGAGTATTGAAGTGCAGTATATTTAATCACCAGGTCATGCCTGTAAACTGTGTAGGTGACCAATAAATTGGAATTGAATATGACTTGATTTACAGTCGATTCCATTACTAAGTCATCCGTTCCGGTCCTCTGTGAGAGTCGAGCATGCCAATAAACCACTCCGATAATCAAACCCAGTGTGGATCAGAACGAAACACTGACCTCAATGCCACTAATTACACCCACACCATTACACACGTTCATACACACATCACATTAAAACACACACACACACACACACACACACACACACAAGCGCACGGCCGTAAGCACACACATACTTGGACACGCAGACGCACGCATACACCTCGCACCAACACGCACAAAAAGAGGCGCGCCAACATAAGCGCGTATATACACTGGCATGATAGATGAAGGCAGGGAGGGAGGGAGGCTCGAAAGCTTTAGGGTAAATCCTGAGCACAGCTGTCCTCTGGGATAAAAAAAAACCCACACAGCAACAACAAGGACAGGCAGGATCACTCCTCCTGTCCTCACGTTCGTGTGCCATAGCTGCTGCCTAGGTAGATACCAGGGTTGGGGTCGATCACAATTCCACAAGTTCCTTATTGAAAAGCATTCAAGTGAATTGTAACTGGAATTTCAGTGTACTTCCAGAATGAACGAGAATTGAAATGGAATTGACTTCAACCCTGGTTGAACACGGGTCCTTTCCCCAACACATTTTCAAAATGTCAAAGGGCTTAGCGCTCACTTTTCATTTGATCATTTCTCAAGTTGAAAAAGACCCCATAAATAATTGTGCGGTTACCCTCTGCATCAGTTCCCTGTGTTTAACAGCATGTAACAGGCTAATGCACATGCTCAGCTCTAATCAAAATACACCTGAATGAGTACCACCTGTACTTACACAATGACAATAAAAGATAGTCAGTCTTCCGTAATCAGTTACACTTAATAGTAATAATGTAGTAATAAAGTGCCATTGTCTGAGTAGAGTCTCTCACATGAGGACTCTGTGTGTAGGTAAGGGCCACAGAATCCCTCAGTCTGGCTTAACATACACTTTTTCACGTCATAAATCTGATTACCCGTTACAATTTTCTGATGCAGGACAGCCCATGACAAGGTCAAAAATGTACACGTTTGTGAACAAACACGTATGCCAACTTACTGTCTTTTTTTATTTATTACGTCTACTATAACATATGGTAAATGTTTGTTAATCATTAATACTAAGCTATAATAAAGTAATAATAAAGTGCATTTGTCTGTGTAGTAAAGCCTCCCTAAGAGATGTCCCTGTGTGTAGGTAAGGGTCACAGGCCTGTGACTGGGAGCTGTGTAGGGCCATAGGCCTGTGTGCATGTGCATGTGACAGTGGCCCACTGACCGACTGTTATGGTCATACACACTGTGATGCTCTGAGCCAGTCTAGCATGTCCCTGTGTCTAACCCTAACCCTAACCCCACCCTCCATCCCTCACCTGGTTAATTCGCTTAGCTGTGACCCACTGACAGAGGAGGCATTAGGCTTTACATCCTGTGCGTGTTCGTGTCACTGAAACACACATGCATGCACACACACACACTCTCTGTGAGACTGAGACGGCACATGACACAGCACACATGGTTAACCACCAGGGTGGCTGGGTGAGAGACAACCAAACGCTGGAGATTTGCACGCACGGTAGAACATCAGAGTATGTACAAAAAAATTATAATTATACCACGATGCTGGATACTAAATTCCTCAGAACAAAAACAGTAACAAACGCAGCTGGGGGCAGCCAGTGGTGCAGTTTTGCCTATCGCGAACCTTAGCTTTAAAAGAGCAGTTATATTGTCAGTTAAGCAGTTCATAGCTTAATATTTTCCAAATATAGGCCCTGGCCTTATATTTCCAAATATTTTTTCAAATATTACCAAAATATCTATGGCACAGTTGAATTAAACAGTTCAAAACTCTCACCGGAGAAATGTGAAAAGGATTGGTCTGGGTTAAATGTTGTCTTGGGAAGCTACAGTACCAAATGATTTATCCTCTCTGCAGTGATGGTGAACAGAGGTTGAACCAGAGACATTATATGTTTTCTATGTACATGATTGGGTTGAACTGAGGCGACAGAGGTGGTCATAAAGTTGAAGTCGGAAGTTTACATACACCTTAGCCAAAAACATTTAAGCCATTTTGACACAACTTTGGAAGTATGTTTGGGGTCATTGTCCATTTGGAAGACCCATTTGCGACCAAGCTTTAACTTCCTGACTGATGTCTTGAGATGTTGCTTCAATATATCCACGTAATTTTCATCTTCAAGATGCCATCTATTTTGTGAAGTGCACCAGTCCCTCTTGCAGCAAAGCACCCCCACAACATGATGCTGCCACCCCCGTGCTTCACGGTTGGGATGGTGTTCTTCGGCTTGCAAGCGTCCCCCTTCTTCCTCCAAACATAACAATGATCATTATGGCCAAACAGTTCTATTTTTGTTTCATCAGACCAGAGGACATTTCTCCAAAAAGTACAATCTTTGTCCCCATGTGCAGTTGCAAACCGTAGTCTGGCTATTTTATGGCGGGTTTGGAGCAGTGGCTTCTTCCTTGCTGAGCGGCCTTTCAGGTTATTTAAAAATATATATATATTTCACCTTTATTTAACCAGGTAGGCTAGTTGAGAACAAGTTCTCATTTGCAACTGCGACCTGGCCAAGATAAAGCAAAGCAGTTCGACACATACAACAACACAGAGTTACACATGGAATAAACAAACATACAATCAATAATTCAGTAGGAAAGTCGATATACAGCATGTACAAATGAGGTAGGATAAGGGAGGTAAGGCAATACATAGGCCATGGTGGCGAAGTAATTACAATATAGCATTTAAACACTGGAATGGTAGAATGTGCAGAAGATGAATGTGCAAGTAGAGATACTGGGGTGCAAAGGAGCAAGATAAATAAATACAGTATGGGGATGAGGTAGATTGGATGGGCTATTTACAGATGGGCTATGTACAGGTGCAGTGATCAGTGAACTGCTCTGACAGCTGGTGCTTAAAGCTAGTGAGGGAGGTAAGAATCTCCAGCTTTAGTGATTTTTGCAGTTATGGCGATATAGGACTCGTTTTATTGTGACTATAGATACTTTTGTACCTGTTTCCTCCAGCATCTTCACAAGGTCCGTTGCTGTTGTTCTGGGGTTGATTTGCACTTTTCGCACCAAAGTACGTTCATCTCTAGGAGACAGAACGCGTATCCTTCCTGAGCGGTATGATGGCTGCGTGGTCCCATGGTGTTTATACTTGCATACTATTGTTTGTACAGATGACCCACTGGAATTGTGATACAGTGAATTATAAGTGAAATAATCTGTCTGTAAACAATTTTTAGAAAAATTACTTGTCATGCACAAACTAGATGTCCTAACCAACATGCCAAAACTATAGTTTGTTAACAAGAAATTTGCGGAGAGGTTAAAAAACGAGTTTTAATGACTCCAACCTAAGTGTATGTAAACTTCTGACTTCAACTGTATATAGGAAACACTAATGATCCATTAGCTGGAGCGTTGACACGGTGGCATTGGATGGAAAAGAGAACAAACAAAGAGATAAAAAATGCTGCTTTTTTAATAATTTTTAATAACGCATCAAAGATGCACTCTCGAACTTTTGCATAATTTCAGCCAGTAGTTTTGAAAGTGGTGTTCACAAGCCAAAAGTGGTCCCCGTTTTTTGTGTACTACGTCATCAAATTGTGTACGGCGTCATCCATTTCGAATGATTTGTTACGTCCTTCAATTTTTTATAAAAAAATTTGGACGATATGTTACGAATCCACTTAGCACTATATCTTACACATTTCTTGTGCTTAAGATCTTGGAGTGCATAAGGCATTTTGAGGGCCATGGTTATTTGCTAAATGGCCTACATCCCAAATGGCACCCTATCCATAGGAACCAATGGTAATTATATTCCAAGGCTCTGCTGAGGATTGTTGTTGTTAACTGAAGAGGTGAAGCTAAGAGCTGGAAGCCTCTTAGCTGCCTGCTACAATCTCCACACGGAACGCACATGCACACATGCACGCACACACTCACGGACACACGCATGGTTTTATCATTTATCATATCAAATCATTTTTCTAAAGCCTGCCTCAAACAAATTCTTATGAAGGGGAGGTCTCTTACTGAGTGAGGTCTAGAGAGTCTTGGGAATCTGCAGTTGCCAGGTTACTGTGTAAAACCCTTGTAAGAAATGTTGCTTTTATAAAAGTCACTATGTAAATACATTTGATTTATTGAACAGCAAAGCCTTTAGCATGTCAACAGTCACAGAGTACAGAGGCTTGAAGAGGAACTGGCAAAGTAATAGCAATATTCCTGTCTAGAATATGTTTTGCACTGGAGAAACAAATGTTTATTGTAAACGTGACAAATATAACCCCTCAACATTGGAACCCTTGAACAATTGAACCTTCCCTGTAGGCTGATTTTAGAACGATTCAATTCAGTAGGACACGCAACAACAAAGGTCAAAGGTCAATGTAATGATCTTCTTCCTGTCTCTTACCGAATCAGATCAAGCAGGGCATCAGCGGAGCTCATGATTGGCTTGCCGCTGTCCTCGTTGTCCTCCTTCTGGGCGGCGCCCCCTGGGTGGATGATGGTAACCATGAGGATGCCCACCACCACCGCCACAAAGGTGGTCCACAGGTAGTAGGAGACGGTCATGATGCCCAGGCGGCTGGAACACTTGGCATCCAAGGCTGCTAGCCCCGACATCAAACTGGAGAGAGAGAGAGAAGAGAAAAAGAATGGTTAGGAAGTGAAATAGCCAGGCAGATCATCACAGGGAGAGAAGACAGAGAGAAACAGAATGGTTAGGGGCACTTGGTAGACAAACACCCCACGTCTTACTGGACAGAGGACCACCCAGAGACCCCTACCAGACCACCAAGGAGCCCCAAGCCCCCTCAATTCCACACCAGACCCAGCGCACCCCACAGGCCCTACCCACCACCAGAGCATCACCACTTCCATCGGCACAGCCAGACTGGACCGGGCCCAGCCTACTGCCCCACACCAGACCACCACCTCTACCAGACCAGAAAGGCAGCCCCCCCGGCCCAGATCTGGCCACCCTCCACGGGGCCCAACAGCAGGACCAGCGCAGCTACGCTGAGGCCCTCAGAGGAAAGGAGAACTCTGGAGGATTGAGTGAGATTAAACAGCTCCTCCAGTATATCTGCACTAAACTCCACTCAACGCACACGCATACACTGCTATACTAAGAGTTTACTTGTTCAATAGAAAGAAGGAAAAAAGAAAAAGAGAACACGTTTGCTGTTATTGTGGATGGAATTTATATGTTTAAATGAATGATTAGAATGTTCCACCCTGAAACTATATAACTGTATGTAATTGATTAGAATCATCAATGAAATACAATTAGAATCATCAAATTATTATTAATGATGCGTGTAGTCTTAATCAGGAAAATTATAAGAAATGATGTGTGTAGTTTTAGTCAGAATTAGGGTAAAACAATATAACAATATGTCTCTAAAGTGTCTTAAACACAGACAGTCTGAGCAAGATTCGGTGCCGACCGTGGCTAGGGGCCACTGAGAGATTTGGGAAAGGACAGGGAGTGCTTCTCACGGTCCCTAATCTTTGTCGGCTGGGTAGTGGGACAGTGTGTGCGTAGGATACCTAATGTTTGTGCGTGAAAGTATGTGCGTAAGAAGCTAGTATAAAATGAATGGTTTTGTACAACTAATTAGCGCTCTCGTGAATAAACATTTTGACGATCGTAGCTGGGCCTCCGTCTGATTCATTTAACCAGTATCTTATAAATTCTGGGTCGCAGACCGAGTAGTTAATTGAATTGGGTTTATGAACATTGAGAACCTAATTCTCTTGTCAGTTATCCATTGTTTATCTCACTCCTAACAACTTAGCAGTTACTGTATTTTTTACTGTGCTATTCTTTCTTAATTGCTACGTGAAATCACTATCAGTTAGCATGTGAAACATTCAGGGCCTAAACTTGTCAATCTTTGGACTGAAGAGTTTACCACTGAAAAGTTGTTGATGTCATCATTCTGCAGGAGACATGGTGTAAGGCTGACATTGTCACTCCCTGTCCCACAGGCTACAGAGAGGTAATTGTGCCGTCACAGAAACACAGATCTGTCAATAGAGGTAGAGACTCTGGAGTATTGATCATTTGGCACAAACCCAAACTACAAAATCTAATTGATCGCCTCAAAATGGCCATATGACATATGGTTCAAACTGAAAAAGTAACTTGTACTGACAGAAAAAGATGCGTTACTTTGTGCAATATATATCCCCCCCTCAGAATCCCATATTACTCAGAGGAGATATTCCCCACCATTGAGGAGGAGATGCCATTTCCAGGCACAGGGAAATGTGCTGATCTGTGGGGACACACATGCGCTCACAGGCACACTATCTGACCTAACGACCACACGAGGGGACAGCTTTATTACAGGTCATACTGTTTCTGTCTTAATCTGCCCCATAGAAACAACAGTGACAGCACCATCAACAAAAACGGAAGGGATTTGTTGCAGCTCTGTCAAAGCCTGAGTCTGTACTTTGTTAATGGTAGGTTACGGGGGGACTCTTTGGGGATATTCACCTATTACTCACCTCTTGGCCACAGCACAGTAGACTATATGATTACAGACATTGACCCTTTCTCTCTTAGCTAATTCACCATCAAGCCACTAACAACTCTGTCTGACCACGGACAAATGACCTTGTTCCTCAAAAGTACAGACTTGGAAACAACCACACATTCACAGCCCAGAAAGCTGTGCAACTTCAGAAATTCATACAGATGGGCCCAAAACAGCACAGAAGAATACCAGAAGGCAACCAGTAACCAAAAAATCCAAACACAAAAACTTTCTAGATACCACATACACTCATTATTAGAAACTTCAGGCCCTCAAATTGAAGAAGCATGCGGACCTGATGGTTTCCTAAATGAGATGCTCAAATTCACTAGTGCAAAAATTTTATTGGCTAAAACTGTTTCATTTGATCCTGAGTGTAGGTTCATCTGTAATCAAGTACTCATAACCCCAATCTTTAAGAACGGAGACAAATTTGACCCTAACATTTACAGAGGCATTTGTGTGAACATTAACCTGGGGAAAGCACAATGTCTTGAGTAAAAGCCTAATTGTATTTATACCAAAACATTGCATGACCGATCATATTTACACCCTACACGACCTGATAGATAAACATGTCCACCAAAGTTACGCTTACTTTGTCGACTTCCATAAAGCATTTGATTCTATTTGGCATACAGGACTGTTCTACAAAGTTATTAAAAGTGTTGTAGGTTGGTAAAACATATGACATAATTCAATCAATGGCAATACTGGCAATACGTGCAGCATCAAAATTGGCAAGAAAATAACCAAATTCTTTAACCAGGGGTGGGGCCTTCGCCAGGGTTGCATTCTGAGCCGCTCGCGCTTCAATATTTACATCAATGAATTGGTCGCTATTCTAGAAAAATGTTCAGCCCCTGGTGTTAGTCTCCACAATTCAAATGTTAAATGCCTGCTCTTCACAGATGACCTGTGCCTGCTGTCACCCACAATACATGGCCTACACCAGAACCTGGACCTGCTAGAGCGGTACTGCCAAACCTGGGCCCTTGGAGTAAACCCCAAAAATAATGATTTTCCAGAGAAGATCCAGGTCTCAGGGAATTTGACCAAAGGTATCAATTGGTACAAAATATATCACTACAATTACTTAGGTTTAAATAGAAGCTCAACTGGACACCTAAATGAGGCAGTGAATGAACAGAGAGAGAAAGCGCGCAGGGCATTCTACGACATTAAAAAACAAATTCAAATTGAAATACCTTAAACTAATTGAATGTGTCATTGAACCAATTGCACTTTATGGCAGCGAGGTGTGGAGTCCACTTGCAAAACAAGATTTCACCCAGTGGGACAAACCCCATTGAAACCCTGCATGCAGAGTTCTGTAATATTCTCCTACTTGTCCAGAGGAAAAATACAAACAATGCATGCAGTGCAGAATTTGGCCAATATCCACTAATAATAAAAACTAAAAAAAGAACAATTCAGTTTTGGAAACATCTAAAATACAGTGATCCCCTCTCATATCATTACCAAGCTCTGCAATGCCAAACACTGAGCAAAGAAAAAAGTCCCCTAATCCAACTGATCCTGGGGTTGAGTTCACAGACCTGTTCTTCGAACACACTGAAGCCTCAGGACCAGAACATCCAATCAATCAGAATAAACCAAATTAAAACACAGTCAAAACATACCTATATTACCTATTGGGAAACACAAGCATAAAGCAAAATGCATTGCTATCTGGCACTACATCAACAGTAAACCATGGCAAACTATTTGACCATGGTTACTGATCAAAACCTGTACAAAGTACAGGCTCAGTGAGCACAGCCTTGCCATTGAGAACGGTAGACACAGGAAACATGGCTCCCTGTAGAGGAAAGGCTGTGCAACCACTGCACCACAGCAGGACCTGAGACACAGCTGCATTTCCTGACAAAATGTAAAACATAGAAAACAATCTCAAAGTGTAATTTCCCCAAATTTGAAACCCTTATTCAAGGTTTCAGAGACCTCTCGGATGAGAATAGGCTACCGTCCTGTTGGGGGAAGACACAGAGAGCTGTAGGTTGGCAGCGCACTACATTGCTGTCTGCAATAAGATGAGGGACCGTGTCTTTTTATTTTTATTTTTATTTCACCTTTATTTAACCAGGTAGGCTAGTTGAGAACAAGTTCTCATTTGCAACTGCAACCTGGCCAAGATAAAGCATAGCAGTGTGAACAGACAACACAGAGTTACACATGGAGTAAACAATAAACAAGTCAATAACATGGTAGAAAAAAAAAGAGAATCTATATACAATGTGTGCAAAAGGCATGAGGTAGGCAATAAATCGAATAATTACAATTTAGCAGATTAACACTGGAGTGATAAATCATCAGATGATCATGTGCAAGAAGAGATACTGGTGTGCAAAAGAGCAGAAAAGTAAATAAATAAAAGCAGTATGGGGGGTGAGGTAGGTAAATTGGGTGGGTAGTTTACAGATGGACTATGTACAGCTGCAGCGATCGGTTAGCTGCTCGGATAGCAGATTTTTAAAGTTGTTGAGGGAGATAAAAGTCTCCAACTTCAGAGATTTTTGCAATTCGTTCCAGTCGCAGGCAGCAGAGAACTGGAAGGAAAGGCGTCCAAATGAGGTTTTAGCTTTAGGGATGATCAGTGAGATACACCTGCTGGAGCGCGTGCTGCGGGTGGGTGTAGCCATCGTGACCAGTGAACTGAGATAAGGCGGCACTTTACCTAGCATAGCCTTGTAGATGACCTGGAGCCAGTGGGTCTGACGACGAACATGTAGCGAGGGCCAGCCGACTAGGGCATACAGGTCGCAGTGGTGGGTCGTATAAGGTGCTTTAGTAACAAAACGAATGGCACTGTGATAAACTGCATCCAGTTTGCTGAGTAGAGTGTTGGAAGCTATTTTGTAGATGACATCGCCGAAGTCGAGGATCGGTAGGATAGTCAGTTGTACTAGGGTAAATTTGGCGGCGTGAGTGAAGGAGGCTTTGTTGCGGAATAGAAAGCCGATTCTTGATTTGATTTTGGATTGGAGATGTTTGATATGAGTCTGGAAGGAGAGTTTGCAGTCTAGCCAGACACCTAGGTACTTATAGATGTCCACATATTCTAGGTCGGAACCGTCCAGGGTGGTGATGCTAGTCGGGCGTGCGGGTGCAGGCAGCGAACGGTTGAAAAGCATGCATTTGGTTTTACTAGCGTTTAAGAGCAGTTGGAGGCCACGGAAGGAGTGTTGTATGGCATTGAAGCTCGTTTGGAGGTTAGATAGCACAGTGTCCAAGGAAGGGCCGGAAGTATATAGAATGGTGTCGTCTGCGTAGAGGTGGATCAGGGAATCGCCCGCAGCAAGAGCAACATCATTGATGTATACAGAGAAAAGAGTCGGCCCTAGAATTGAACCCTGTGGTACCCCCATAGAGACTGCCAGAGGACCGGACAACATGCCCTCCGATTTGACACACTGAACTCTGTCTGCAAAGTAGTTGGTGAACCAGGCAAGGCAGTCATTAGAAAAACCGAGGCTACTGAGTCTGCCGATAAGAATATGGTGATTGACAGAGTCGAAAGCCTTGGCCAGGTCGATGAAGACGGCTGCACAGTAATGTCTTTTATCGATGGCGGTTATGATATCGTTTAGTACCTTGAGCGTGGCTGAGGTGCACCCGTGACCGGCTCGGAAACCGGATTGCACAGCGGAGAAGGTACGGTGGGATTCGAGATGGTCAGTGATCTGTTTGTTGACTTGGCTTTCGAAGACCTTAGATAGGCAGGGCAGGATGGATATAGGTCTGTAACAGTTTGGGTCCAGGGTGTCTCCCCCTTTGAAGAGGGGGATGACCGCGGCAGCTTTCCAATCCTTGGGGATCTCAGATGATACGAAGGAGAGGTTGAACAGGCTGGTGATAGGGGGTGCGACAATGGCGGCGGACAGTTTCAGAAATAGGGGGTCCAGATTGTCAAGCCCAGCTGATTTGTATGGGTCCAGGTTTTCCAGCTCTTTCAGAACATCTGCTATCTGGATTTGGGTAAAGGAGAAGCTGGGGAGGCTTGGGCGAGTAGCAGCGGAGGGGGCGGGGCTGTTGGCCAAGGTTGGAGTCGCCAGGAGGAAGGCATGGCCAGCCATTGAGAAATGCTTGTTGAAGTCTTCGATTATCACGGATTTATCGGTGGTGACCGTGTTACCTAGCCTCAGTGCAGTGGGCAGCTGGGAGGAGGTGCTCTTGTTCTCCATGGACTTTACAGTATCCCAGAACTTTTTGGAGTTAGAGCTACAGGATGCAAATTTCTGCTTGAAAAAGCTGGCCTTTGCTTTCCTGACTGACTGCGTGTATTGGTTCCTGACTTCCCTGAACAGTTGCATATCGCGGGGGCTCTTCGATGCTATTGCAGTTCGCCACAGGATGTTTTTGTGCTGGTCGAGGGCAGTCAGGTCTGGAGTGAACCAAGGGCTATATCTGTTCTTGGTTCTGCATTTTTTGAACGGAGCATGCTTGTCTAATATGGTGAGGAAGTAACATTTAAAGAATGACCAGGCATCCTCAACTGACGGGATGAGGTCAATATCCTTCCAGGGTACCCGGGCCAGGTCGATTAGAAAGGCCTGCTCGCAGAAGTGTTTTAGGGAGCGTTTGACAGTGATGAGGGGTGGTCGTTTGACCGCGGACCCGTGGCGGATACAGGCAATGAGGCAGTGATCGCTGAGATCTTGATTGAAGACAGCAGAGGTGTATTTGGAGGGCAGGTTGGTCAGGATAATGTCTATTAGGGTGCCCATGTTTACGGATTTAGGGTTGTACCTGGTGGGTTCCTTGATGATTTGTGTGAGATTGAGGGCATCAAGCTTGGATTGTAGGACTGCCGGGGTGTTAAGCATATCCCAGTTTAGGTCACCTAACAGAACAAACTCTGAAGCTAGATGGGGAGCGATCAATTCACAGATGGTGTCCAGGGCACAGCTGGGAGCTGAGGGGGGTCGGTAGCAGGCGGCAACAGTGAGAGACTTATTTCTGGAGAGATTAATTTTTAAAATTAGAAGTTCGAACTGTTTGGGCATAGACCTGGAAAGTATGACAGAACTTTGCAGGCTATCTCTGCAGTAGATTGCAACTCCTCCCCCTTTGGCAGTTCTATCTTGACGGAAAGTGTTATAGTTGGGTATGGAAATCTCAGAATTTTTGGTGGCCTTCCTAAGCCAGGATTCGGACACGGCAAGGACATCAGGGTTGGCAGAGTGTGCTAAAGCGGTGAGTAAGGCAAACTTAGGGAGGAGGCTTCTGATGTTGACATGCATGAGGCCAAGGCTTTTTCGATCACAGAAGTCAACAAATGAGGGTGACTGGGGACATGCAGGGCCTGGGTTTACCTCCACATCACCCGAGGAACAGAGGAGTAGTAGGATGAGGGTGCGGCTAAAGGCTATCAAAACTGGTCGCCTAGAGCGTTGGGGACAAAGAATAAAAGGAGCAGATTTATGGGCGTGGTAGAATAGATTCTGGGCATAATGTGCAGACAGGGGTATGGTGGGGCGTGGGTACAGCGGAGGCAAGCCCAGGCACTGGGTGATGATAAGAGAGGTTGTATCTCTGGACATGCTGGTCTCAATGGGTGAGGTCACCGCATGTGTGGGGGGTGGGACCAAGGAGGTATCAGAGGTACGGAGAGTGGAACTACAGGGTCCATTGCAAACCAAAACAATGATAATGATAACTAGCCTGAACAACAGTATGCAAGGCATATTGATATTTGAGAGAGACATACAATAAGGCATAAAGTGATTGCAGGTCTTGATTGGGAGAGCTAGCTAAAACAACAGGTAAGATAACAGCAGCAATAACAGGGTGCTAGTCTAACACAGCAACAACAGGTAAAAATGGCGACGACTAGGCAGAGAGGGTCGGATTAACTACACACAGATCCTGAGTTAAAGCACAGAGCCGACAGATAAAACACAAATAAACAGAATGGAGTACCGTGAATTAATGGACAGTCAAGCATGCATCAGCTATGTAGCCAAGTGATCATAGTGTCCAGGGGGCAGCCGTAGATGGAGCAGGGAGGCCTCCACTAAGCTAGCACGCGGCGTTTAAAGTTAGTAGCCCGGGGGGTGGTCTGCTCAGACGGAGGGGGTCTGCTCAGACGTGGTCGTGTCGACAGAGAATCCAAGCCAGATGGCGATGGCGAAAGAGAGGTTGTGAATTGTAGAATTGTGTTTGCTAACTGGTGCTAGCTTCGTGGCAGTGGCGCTAGCAGCGCTAGCTGCAAGCTAGCTGTGAGGATCAGAAGTAGTGGCTCAGGGATTACGGCAGGAATCCGGCGTTGTTGTCGAGAGACAGTCCGATGCTGGTAAATTGGTGAGTAATATCCAGGCTAATAACAGGGCTGGTGTCTGTGCAGAAGGTAAACGCTACTAGCAGCGGCAAAAAAAAAAAAATGGCTAAATTAGCTTGTAGCTGGTATTGTAGCCCAAGAATTCGCTGGTAGACCTCTTCAGCTAGCCGGCAGATGGGCCTAGCTCGAGGCTAGCTCAAGGCTAACTGGTGCTTGCTTCGGGACAGAGGTGTTAGCCAGTAGTAGCCACTCGGTTGCAGCTAGCTAGCTGTGATGATACGGTGTAATTGTCCAGAGCTTGCGTCAGGAATCCGGTGATGTGGTAGAGAAAAAGCAGTCCTATATGCTCTGGGTTGATATCGCGCTTGCAGACTGGCAGGTATTGGCCCGGTATTGAAGCTGGCTGTGTCCGAGTTGAGGGTGAAGACCACAGCAGTGGCTAACTGACTACTAGCTAGTAGCTAGTTATCTGGCTAGCTTCTGATTGGGGTTACGGTTCTAAAGTATAAAAAAATAGCAGGTCCGTACCACATTGGGTGAGGCGGAATGTAGGAATGTATATTCAGTTCCTAGATGGAAAGTGAAATTAAAATATATACGAAATGTACACGAAAAATACGAAGACTATTTACACGGGACAGGACATGACAAAGACACGTCCGACTGCTACGCCATCTTGGATTTGTTGGTCTGACAGACCAACCTGCACATGTCCTCTATGCCATTGTTATTCTCCATTGTATGATTATTTTTTACCATTGATTATTGTTGCTACTGACTGTCCTTTTGACAATATTGATTATTATTATTTTAACTATGTTAATATTGTAAATGAATCACTCAATCTCCTAAATACGCTTTGGCAACATGTATATTGTTAGAGAGAGACTAGAAAATCAAACTGTAGACAGTGAGTGAGCGAACGAGAGAAAGGGTGAGAGAGTGCTAACGGTCGTTGAAATGGTTAGCTACCTCTTGTCCTCGTCTGTATAGTGTATTGTGACATTTGTGTGAAATACACTTTTTAAAGGTCGAACGCAGCCGTTTTCATCTCAACATCAAATCATTTCTGGGTAACAATTGATTACCTTACTGTGATTGTTTACGATTCAAATGGTCAAAAGAAACAAGAAAGAATTTAGCTAGGACTGTCTGGGAGTGGTTTGAGTGGGGAGAGGTGAACTTAAAGCTAGCTGTAATTGGCAGAGAGGTTAGGAACTCTATTGACTAATTTACCGCCTGGTGATGGGACAAAACTCCATCCCACCAAAACAGGCTGACATTTCAGTCGGCCTTTTAAAACAGCTCCTACACTAAAGGGGCATTTTTGTAATTTTCACAATTTCACAGAATAATTCCAATATACAGTGTACTGCAAAACATTAAGAAAACATTAAGAACACTTTCCATGACATAGACTGACCAGGTGAATCCAGGTGAAAGCTATGATCCCTTATTGATGTCACATGTTAAATCCACTTCAATCAGTGTAGATGAAGGGGAGGAGACAGGATAAAAAAATATTTTTAAGCTGTGAGACAATGGATTGTGTATGTGTGTCATTCAGAGGGTGATTGGGCAAGAGAAAAAATGTAAGTGCCTTTGAACGGGGTATGGTAGTAGGTGACAGGCGCACCGGTTCAAAACTGCAATACTGCTGGGTTTTTCACGCTCAACAGTTTCCCGTATGTATCAAGAATGGGTCACCACCCAAATGACATTCAGCCAACTTGACACAACTGTGGGAAGCATTGGAGTCAACATGGGCCAGCATCACTGTAGAATGCTTTCGACACCTTGTAGAGTCCATGCCTTGACAAATTGGGGCTGTTCTGAGGGCAAAGGTGTTCCTAATGTTTGGTATCCTCAGTGTACGTAAAAAGACAGGAAAACAAGGCATTAAAGAAAGATTTCAGGTAATAGCATACAGTGCTTACAGTGCCTTGCAAAAGTATTCATCCCCCTTGGCATTTTTTCCTATTAAGTTGCAACACAACCTGTAATTTAAATTGATTTTTATTTGTATTTCATGAAATGGACATACACAAAATAGTCCAAATTGGTGAAGTGAAATGAAAAAAATTACTTGTTTCCAAAAATTCCAAAAAGCCCCTAAATAAGATCTGGTGCAACCAATTACCTTCAGATGTTACACAATTAGTTAAATAAAGTCCACCTGTGTACAATGTAACTGTCACATGATCTCAGTATATATACACCTGTTCTGAAAGGCCCCAGAGTCTGCAACACCACTAAGCAATGGGCACCACCAAGCAAGCGGCACCATGAATACCAAGGAGCTCTCCAAACAGCTCAGGGACAAAGTTGTGGAGAAGTACAGATCAGGGTTGTTGTTTTTTTAAATATCCGAAACTTTGAACATCCCACGGAGCACCATTAAATCCATTATTAAAAAATGGAAAGATTATGGCACCAAAACAAACCTGCCAAGAGAGAGCTGCCCACCAAAACTCACAGACCAGGCAAGGAGGGGATTATTCAGAGAGGCAACAAAGAGACCAAAGATAACCCTGAAGGAGCTGCAAAGTTCCATAGCGGAGATTGGAGTATCTGTCCATAGGACCACTTTAAGCCTTAAACTCCACAGAGCTGGGCTTTACGGAAGAGTGGTCAGAAATAAGCCATTGCTTAAAGAAAAAAATAAGCAAACACGTTTGGTGTTCGCCAAAAGGCATGTGGGAGATTCCCCAAACATATGTAAAGGAAAGAAAAGATGTTCCAAGTGTGGAGGAGCACATGATTACGGTGAATGTGGAAGCAATGTGAATGTGGGGATGTGGGGGATGTGGGGGAGAACACAGTGCAGCATTTGGTGGATGTCAGGTACAGAGAGAGGCTAGAGAGGCTAGGAGATATAGGATCCGTCATGATGTATCGTATGCAGAGGCCGTAAAACAGACTGGTAGAACTACAGTGTGGACTAATTTATCTTACATGAATGTACCTGTAGTAACTGAACCTAATGTCAGACCGTTGGATTTTACATGGATGTACCTGTAGTAAGTGGACATACTGTCAGACTGATGGATCTTACATGGATGTACCTGTAGTAAGTGGACCTGCTGTCAGGGCTGGTGCTTCTGATGGTCCTGGCATGGTTTCAAGGCCTTTTCAGAAATCTTGTGCTCATCAATGTCAAAGGACACTTTGATAATTAATAAAGTTGACTTCATAGCTTTTATTGGTAGGGTTATCAATACGACTCGGGTTATGGAAAGCAGAAATGCCAGGTTGAAGTTTATTGTGAAGACGACGAAAGAGATATTTGGGGTAACACATGTTACTGTTTAAATGGTTATTGACATGCTGAACAATCCTAAGGGTGGAGTGTTCCAGCATGATATAGATCAAGTTTAATGGGGTTGGGGAGGGGTTTTGGGGGAGGGTGCGGTAGAAGTGAGGGATTTATTTGGTTTAGAATTGTATTTTCATGGTAGTACTTTGCAGCACAGTAGTTGGCGACATGCACTTAAACGATTGTTTGCAGACCAGCATGATATCATAGAAGAAGAAGAATGGGCGTGGCTTCACAACGTTTTCAGATTTGAAGAAAATGCCAGAAAATATGCAGCCAAAGTCCGACGAGAGCGGATACAAATTCATTGCTTTAACTAATTATGATGAATGTTAAGAAAATGTTGAGCAATGTAATAAATTCATTACTTTTCAAATAAGGTCCCCCACTACACGTTATCTTCTCTGACAATTTGTTAGCTACGCTATCCTTACGAACTGCATAGCATTACAGCATGTACCGGTATGTTAGCTAGTTACCTAACCTTGGTTGGCTAATAATACATCGAACTTGCCAGGCAGTGTATTAACTATATGCTATCTAACTAACTACCCAACGTTTATTGTCTTGATTATTCATGTCATTCTTAGCTAAGTGGTATAGTCATTGTGCGTTCTCAGTGGACATTGTTAATTCTGGCTATCTACTCTGATTTCAGAGCGCTCGTCTCGTCTGAGTGTGCCAGAGCGCATAATAACTGTTGAATTTACGAACGCTCAACACCCGTTGAATATGGCCGGTATCAGTAAACGTTGGCAAAAAAATAAAAAATGTAATTGTTGTCAGCCGCACAGTTACAGTCACCAACGCTCTGGATAACATGAAAACAGCCTAACCAGCTCTCCTAGGGTGAGTAAAACGTTCAGAGTGAGGTGTTCTCTCATTTGTGTCTGGAAGTAGCTAGCCAACGTTAGCCAGTTAGCTTGGGTGCTTGACTGCCGTTGTGAGGTCAGAACGCTCGGATCAGCCCTACTCCTCGGCCAGAGTGTTCAGTGTACACTCCGAGAGCGAAACGCTCTGAAATTACGAACGAACAATCTGACAATGCTCTGAATTTATGAACGGACAATCTGACAACGCTCTGGATTTACGAATGCCCATAGCGCACTCTGACACTCCAGATTGAATTCACGAACACACCCGAAATCGTACAATTTCTAAACTCAGCAAAAAAAGAATAGTCCCTTTTTCAGGACCCTGTCTTTCAAAGATGATCTGTAAAAATCCAAATAACTTCACAGATCTTCCTTGTAAAGTGTTTAAGCACTGTTTCCCATGTTTGTTCAATGAACCATAAACAATTAATGAACATGCACCTGTGGAATGGACGTTAAGACACTAACACCTTACAGACGGTAGGCAATTAAGGTTACAGTTATGAAAACTTAGGACACTAAAGAGGCCTTTCTACTGACTTTGAAAACCTCAAAAGAAAGAAGTCCAGGGTCCCTGCTTATCTGCGTGAACATGCCTTAGGCATGCTGCAAGGAGGCATGAGGACTGCAGATGTGGCCAAGGCAATACATTGCAATGTCCGTACTGTGAGACGCCTAAGACAGCGCTACAGGGAGACAGGGCGGACAGCTGATCGTCCTCGCAGTAGCAGACCACGTGTAACAAGACCTGCACAGGATCGGTACATCCGAACATCACACCTGCGGGACAGGTACAAGATGGCAACAACAACTGCCCGAGTTGTTGTTGCCATCCACCAGGAATGCACAATCCCTCCATCAGTGCTCAGACTGTCCACAATGGGCATGTAGACCTGTTGTAAGGCTGGTCCTCACCAGACATCACCGGCAACAACGTCGCCTATGGGCACAAACCCACCGTCACTGGACCAGACAGGACTGGCAATGACGAGTCACAGTTTTGTCTCACCGGGGGTGATGGTTGGATTCACGTTTATCATCAAAGGAATGAGTGTTACACCAAGGCCTGTACTCTGGAGCAGCCTCAATTTGGAGGTGGAGTGTCCGTCATGGTCTGGGGCGGTGTGTCACAGCATTATCGGACTGAGCTTGTCATTGCAGGCAATCTCAATGCTATGCTTTACAGGGAAGACATCCTCCTCCCTCATGTGGTACCCTTCCTGCAGGCTCATCCTGACATGACCCTCCAGCATGACAATGCTACCAGCCACTGCTCGTTCTGCGCGTGATTTCCTGCAAGACAGGAATATCAGTGTTCTGCCATGGCCAGCGAAGAGCCCGAATCTCAATCCCATTAAGCACGTCTGGGACCTGTTGGATCAGAGGGTGAGGGCTAGAGCCATTCCCCCCAGAAATGTCCGGGAACTTGCAGGTGCCTTGGTGGAAGAGTGGGGTAACGTCTCACAGCAAGAACTGGCAAATCTGGTGCAGTTCATGAGGAGGAGATGCACTGCAGTACTTAATGCAGCTGGTGGCCACACCAGATACTGACTGTTACTTTTGATTTTGACCCTCCCCCTTTGTTCAGGGACACATTATCCCATTTCTGTCACATGTCTGTGGAACTTGTTCAGTTTATGTACATAAGGTATGCCTTATGATTAACGAGACGTGGTGTGATCATCATAACAACACACAGGAACTCAAGTCATTCTGTTCACCTGATCTAGAACTCCTCACAATAAAATGTCGACCGCATTATCTACCAAGGGAATTCTCTTCAATCATAATCACAGCCGTATATATTCCCCCCCAAGCAGACACATCGATGGCCCTGAACGAACTTTATCTGACTCTTTGTAAACTGGAAACCACACACCCTGAGGCTGCATTCATCGTAGCTGGGGATTTTAACAAGGCTAATCTAAAAACAAAACTCCCTAAATTCTATCAGCATATCGATTGTGCTACCAGGGCTGGAAAAACCCTAGATCATTGTTATACTAATTTCCGCGACGCATATAAGGCCCTCCCCCGCCCCCCTTTCGGAAAAGCTGACCACGACTCCATTTTGTTGATTCCAGCCTACAAACAGAAACTAAAACAACAAGCTCCCGCGCTCAGGTCTGTTCAACGCTGGTCCGACCAATCTGATTCCACTCTTCAAGACTGCTTCGATCACGCGGATTGGAATATGTTCCGCATTGCGTCCAACAACAATATGGACGAATATGCTGATTCGGTGAGCGAGTTCATTAGGAAGTGCATTGACGATGTCGTACCCACAGCAACGATTAAAACATTCCCAAACCAGAAACCGTGGATTGACGGCAGCATTCGCGTGAAACTGAAAGCGCGAACCACTGCTTTTAACCAGGGCAAGGTGACCGGAAGCATGACCGAATACAAACAGTGTAGCTATTCTCTCCGCAAGGCAATCAAACAGGCTAAGTCCCAGTACAGAGACAAAATCGAGTCGCAATTCAACAGCTCAGACACAAGAGGTATGTGGCAGGGTCTACAGTCAATCACGGATTACAAAAAGAAAACCAGCCCCGTCGCGGACCAGGATGTCTTGCTCCCAGACAGGCTAAACAACTTTTTTGCCCGCTTTGAGGACAATACAGTGCCACTGACACGGCCCCCTACCAAAACCTGCGGGCTCTCCTTCACTGCAGCCGAGGTGAGTAAAACATTTAAACGTGTTAACCCTCGCAAGGCTGCAGGCCCAGACGGCATTCCCAGCCGCGTCCTCAGAGCATGCGCAGACCAGCTGGCTGGTGTGTTTACGGACATATTCAATCAATCCTTATCCCAGTCTGCTGTTCCCACATGCTTCAAGAGGGCCACCATTGTTCCTGTTCCCAAGAAAGCTAAGGTAACTGAGCTAAACGACTACCGCCCCGTAGCACTCACTTCCGTCATCATGAAGTGCTTTGAGAGACTAGTCAAGGACCATATCACCTCCACCCTACCGGACACCCTAGACCCACTCCAATTTGCTTACCGACCCAATAGGTCCACAGACGACGCAATCGCAACCACACTGCACACTGCCCTAACCCATCTGGACAAGAGGAATACCCATGTGAGAATGCTGTTCATCGATTACAGCTCAGCATTTAACACCATAGTACCCTCCAAACTCGTCATCAAGCTCGAGACCCTAGGTCTCGACCCCGCCCTGTGCAACTGGGTCCTGGACTTCCTGACGGGCCGCCCCCAGGTGGTGAGGGTAGGTAACAACATCTCCACCCCGCTGATCCTCAACACTGGGGCCCCACAAGGGTGCGTTCTGAGCCCTCTCCTGTACTCCCTGTTCACCCACGACTGCGTGGCCATGCACGCCTCCAACTCAATCATCAAGTTTGCGGATGACACTACAGTGGTAGGCTTGATTACCAACAACGACGAGACGGCCTACAGGGAGGAGGTGAGGGCCCTCGGAGTGTGGTGTCAGGAAAATAACCTCACACTCAACGTCAACAAAACAAAGGAGATGATTGTGGACTTCAGGAAACAGCAGAGGGAGCACCCCCCTATCCACATCGACGGGTCAGTAGTGGAGAAGGTGGAAAGTTTTAAGTTCCTCGGTGTACACATCACGGACAAACTGAATTGGTCCACCCACACAGACAGCGTCGTGAAGAAGGCGCAGCAGCGCCTCTTCAACCTCAGGAGGCTGAAGAAATTCGGCTTGTCACCAAAAGCACTCACAAACTTCTACAGATGCACAATCGAGAGCATCCTGTCGGGCTGTATCACCGCCTGGTACGGCAACTGCTCCGCCCACAACCGTAAGGCTCTCCAGAGGGTAGTGAGGTCTGCAGAACGCATCACCGGGGGCAAACTACCTGCCCTCCAGGACACCTACACCACCCGATGTCACAGGAAGGCCATAAAGATCATCAAGGACAACAACCACCCAAGCCACTGCCTGTTCACCCCGCTATCATCCAGAAGGCGAGGTCAGTACAGGTGCATCAAAGCAGGGACCGAGAGACTGAAAAACAGCTTCTATCTCAAGGCTATCAGACTGTTAAACAGCCACCACTAACATTTAGCGGCCGCTGCCAACATACTGACTCAACTCCAGCCACTTTAAAAATGGGAATTGATGGAAATTATGTAAAAATGTACCACTAGCCACTTTAAACAATGCCACTTAATATAATGTTTACATACCCTACATTACCCATCTCATATGTATATACTGTACTCTATATCATCTACTGCATCTTGCCATCTTTATGTAATACATGTACCACTAGCCACTTTAAACTATGCCACTTTATGTTTACATACCCTACAGTACTCATCTCATATGTATATACCGTACTCTATACCATCTACTGCATCTTGCCTATGCCGTTCTGTACCACCACTCATTCATATATCTTTATGTACATATTCTTTATCCCTTTACACTTGTGTGTGTATAAGGTAGTAGTTGTGGAATTGTTAGGTTAGATTACTTGTTGGTTATTACTGCATTGTCGGAACTAGAAGCACAAGCATTTCGCTACACTCGCATTAACATCTGCTAACCATGTGTATGTGACTAATAAAATTTGATTTGATTTGATTTTGATTTGAGTTTATGTCTCAGTTGTTGAATCTTGTTATGTTCATACAAATATTTACACATTGTCACGACTTCCACCGAAGGTGGCTCCTATCCCTGTTCAGGCGGCGCTCGGCGGTCGTCGTCGCCAGCCTACTAGCTGCGACCGATCCCTTTTCTTTTTCGTTTGGTTTTGTCTGTCTTGTGTTCACCGGTGTCTAGTTTAGGTTCATCAGTGGGGTATTTAATCTTGCTCTACCCGCTAGGTTTTGTGCGGGATTGTTTGTATTACTGTCGTTGGCTTGGGTTGCGTTTTTCCCTGTTAAGCAGGTTTATTTTCACTGTTTTTCCCGCACGTTACTTTAGTTGAGGAGTGTGTTCCTCCGTTTTCGACTAGACTGCGTTCCTGTTTTCTAGTAACTGCTTTTGTGGTCCTGTACCTTTTTTGTTGGTGGACCAGTAATAAAACGCCCTTCTTGGAATTCTTGCTCTCTTGCTCCTGACTCCACACCCACCTCTCCAAGGGAGATACTGACAGAATCCCGCACCCGAAAAAATCATGGAGTCAGCAGGAGCGGACGTGCCCTCCCCATCCATGGAGGAGCATACCGCCGTTTTACACCGTCTGGGGACGGCTATGGATCAAGTGATGGTGAGAATGGAGAGATGGGAGAGGAGTGGCCTCCCTACCCCATCTTCAGCCACTCTCCAGCCTGCACCACGACCTTCTCTTGCGGCGTCCGGACCCAGCGGGATTCGGTTTGCGCTCCCGAGGGAGTACGATGGGATGGCTGCCGGGTGCAAGGGGTTCCTGCTCCAGCTAGAGCTTTATCTGGCAACCATTCACCCGACTCCTTCGGGAGGGGAGAGTGTCAACGTCCTCATCTCCTGCCTTTCGGGCAAAGCCCTGGAGTGGGTCAATGCGGTCTGGGAGGGACCAGACTCGGCGAGGGACCATTACCCAGAGTTCACCCGACGCTTCCGGACTGTGTTCGACCACCCACCGGAGGGCCGAGCGGCGGGTGAACGTCTGTTTCATCTGAGGCAGGAGACGAGGAGCGCACAGGACTTCGCGGTGGAGTTTCGGACCCTGGCCGCCAGCGCGGGGTGGAATGACAGGGCCCTGATGAACCACTATAGGTGCAGCCTACGGGAGGACGTCCGCAGGGAGCTAGCTTGTCGAGACACCACCCTCACTCTGGACCAACTGATAGACATGTCCATCAGGCTGGACAACTTGCTGGCTGCTCGCGGGTGTCCAGATCGGGTCCTGTTCGTTCCACCTCCCAGCACTCCCGCTCTAACACCCATGGAGTTAGGGGGTGCTGCAGCTAGGGCGACCGGAGGAGGAGCCTCCTCCTGCACCAGTTGTGGTCGGAGAGGGCACACTGCCGACCGGTGCTGGAAGAGCTCGTCTGGGAGTCGAGAAGGCAGGCAGAGCACTGCTCGGACACCCCAGGTGAGTCAGCAACAGGCTCACCCAGAGCTGCCTGTTGGTCATATGTATGTGTTGATTTCCTTTCCTGAGTTTTCCCCCCATTCCCAGCATAAGGCGCTAGTAGATTCAGGCGCAGCGGGGAATTTTATGGACCGCGGGTTCGCGCTTAAGTTAGGGATTCCCGTTGTTCAGATGGACCAACCCTTCCCCGTGCACGCCCTAGGTAGTCGACCATTAGGGTCAGGGCAGGCGTTACGTACAGAGCAGGGCAACACCGCGATCCTGGTCATTGTGGATTGTTTTTCTAAGTCCTGTCGTCTCCTCACTTTGCCCGGTCTCCCTACGGCCCTACAGACTGCGGAGGCCTTGTTTATACACGTCTTCCGGCACTACGGGGTGCCTGAGGATAGAGTGTCTGATTGGGGTACCCAGTTCACGCCGAGGGTCTGGAAGGCGTTCATGGAACGTCTGGGGGTCTCGGTCAGCCTTGCCTCAGGTTTTCACCCCGAGAGTAACGGGCAGGTGGAGAGAGTAAACCAGGATGTGGGTAGGTTTCTGAGGTCCTCTTGCCAGGACCGGCCCTGGGCAGAGATGGCCCAGAACTCGCTCCGCCACTCCTCCACTAACCTCACCCCCTTCCAGTGTGTATTGGGGTATCAGCCGGTTCTGGCTCATGTCGCCCATGTCCACCTTCAGCGCGCCGTGCTGCTCCAGAAAGTGGGCGCAGACCGTCACCGCAGTGAGGCCCAGGTGTTCGCACCGGGTGACCGGGTCTGGCTCTCAACCCGAAACCTGCCCCTCCGCCTGCCCTGCCGGAAGCTGGGCCCGCAGTTTGTGGGGCCATTCAAAGTCCTGATGAGAGTGAACGAGGTGTGTTACAGGTTACAGCTTCCCCCCGATTACCGTATTAACCCCTCGTTCCATGTGTCTCTCCTCAGGCCGGTGGATGGTCCGCTCCAGGAGTCTGAGGTGCGGGACATCGAGGGGGCCCCAGCGTACTCCGTGCGTTCCATCCTGGATTTAACGCGTCGGGTGAGGGGCCTTCAGTACCTCGTGGAGTGGGAGGGGTACAGTCCGGTGGAGAGGTGCATGGTTCCGGTGGCGGACGTGTTGGACCCTGAACTGCTGCGGGAGTTCCACCGTCTCCGGGCCGGATCGCCCTGAGCCTCGCCCTCCGGGTCTTCCCCAAGGCCGGTGTCGGCGAGCTCCCGGAGCCGCGCGTCATGTGGGTGGGGGGGGGGGGGGGGGTACTGTCACGACTTCTACCGAAGTTGGTTCCTCTCCTTGTTCGGGCGACGTTCGGTGGTCGACTTCACCGGCTTTCTAGCCATCGCTGCTCCAATTTTTATTGTTCCATTTGTTTTGTCTTGTTCCCCGCACACCTGGTTTACATTCCCTAATCACATTGTGTATATATATTCTTCTGTTCCCCCCATGTCCTTGTGTGGAATTGTTTTGTGTTACGTGTTTTATGTGACGCGCCATCCTGGTTTTCTATGTTCCGTGTTTATTTCACGAAAGTATGTTTATTTGGTAACCATAGCTTTTGTGACTGTTTTCGCGCTTTGCACTTTTGCAATTTTTGCTGGAGGTTTTGACGCAGTTGCATCCGTCTGCTGTTTGCTCCTGCCTAAATAAAGTGTGTGCCTGTTCACAACTCTCTGCCCTCCTGCACCTGACTTCGCTACCAGTACGCACACCCGTGACAAAAAGGCTAATAAGTGCTGTTAACCTCGCAAGGGAAGGGTGCCGAAAGTATTGCAAACAAGGGTGCCATTAATACCGACACCTATATTTTTGAGATTTTTTTGTATTACTTGTTACACTAAATATTTTTCCTCTGAACAATTGTATTAGTACGAAAGAAGATAATAATAAAGAAAATTGAAGCATACACTATAGCTCAGTATTTATTTTAAACAGTATTTTCTGCTCATCTTTATCAATGGTGCCAATATTTTCTCATATGACTATCTGCCATATGAGGCTTACTGCACTGTACTCTACCTTCCCTTCTTTGGACAAGAGACTTATACTAATCCACCCCTCCTCCTCCTCCTCGAGTGGAAACAGTGGAGCTGACTGAGTGCTCCTTTGCTTTACTGTATCCATATCTAAACACACATGCACATGCACGCGCAAGGCTGAAATAGTCTCAGGAAGTAACATAGCTCGGCCAACAGTTCCTGATCTTATGTGTACACAAAATGGCGCCGGAGGAGATGGCTGCTGTTTTACGGTCTCCTAACCAAATGTGCTATTATGTGTTTTTTTCGAC
The DNA here is from genome assembly GCF_045679555.1 of Salvelinus alpinus. Classification (NCBI taxonomy): domain Eukaryota; kingdom Metazoa; phylum Chordata; class Actinopteri; order Salmoniformes; family Salmonidae; genus Salvelinus; species Salvelinus alpinus. The sequence continues at coordinate 46,213,628 of NC_092115.1, forward strand.
CCTCGCCCTCCATTTGGTAAATCCGAACACAACTATATCCTCCTGATCCCTGCTTACAAGCAAAAATGAAAGCAGGAAGCACCAGTGACCCGGTCTATAAAAAAGTGGTCAGATGAAGCAGATGCTAAACTACAGGACTGTTTTGCTATCACAGACTGGAACATGTTCCGGGATTCTTCCGATGACATTGAGGAATACACCACATCAGTCACTGGCTTTATCAATAAATGCATTGAGGACGTCGTCCCCACAGTGACTGTACGTACATACCCTAACCAGAAGCCATGGATTACAGGCAACATTCTCACTAAGCTAAAGGCTAGAGCTGCCGCTTACAAGGTGCGGGACTCTAACCCGGAGGCTTACAAGAAATCCCGCTATGCCCTGAGACGAACCAACAAACAGGCAAAGCGTCAATACAGGGCTAAGATTGAATCATACTACATCGGCTCCGACGCTCGTCGGATGTGGCAGGGCTTGCAAACTAATACAGACTAAAAAGGGAAGCACAGCCGCGAGCTGCCCAGTGACACGAGCCTACCAGATGAGCTAAATCACTTCTATGCTCGCTTCGAGGCAAGCAACACTGAGGCATGCATGAGAGCACCACCTGTTCCAGACGACTGTGTGATCACGCTTTCCGTAGCCGACGTGAGTAAGACCTTTAAACAGGTCAACATACACAAGGCTGCGGGGCCATACGGATTACCAGGACGTGTGCTCCGGGCATGTGCTGACCAACTGGCAGGTGTCTTCACTGACATTTTCAACATGTCGCTGATTGAGTCTGTAATACCAACATGTTTCAAGCAGACCACCATAGTCCCTGTGCCCAAGAACACAAAAGCAACCTGCCTAAATGACTACAGACCCATAGCACTCACGTCCGTAGCCATGAAGTGCTTTAAAAGGCTGGTCATGGCTCACATCAACACCATTATCCCAGAAAGCCTAGACCCACTCCAATTTGCATACCGCCCAAACAGATCCACAGGTGATGCAATCTCTATTGCACTCCACACTGCCCTTTCCCACCTGGACAAAAGGAACACCTATGTGAGAATGCTATTCATTGACTACAGCTCAGCGTCAACACCATAGTACCCTCAAAGCTCATCATTAAGCTAAGGAACCTGGGACTAATCACCTCCCTCTGCAACTGGATCCTGGACTTCCTGACGGGCCGCCCCCAGGTGGTGAGGGTAGGTAGCAACACATCTGCCACGCTGATCCTCAACACTGGAGCACCCCAGGGGTGCGTGCTCAGTCCCCTCCTGTACTCCCTGTTCACCCACGACTGCATGGCCAGGCACGACTCCAACATCATCATTAAGTTTGCAGATGACACAACAGTGTCTGATCACCGACAACGACGAGACAGCCTATAGGGAGGAGGTCAGAGACCTGGCCGGGTGGTGCCAGAATAACAACCTATCCCTCAACGTAACCAAGACTAAGGAGATGATTGTGGACTACAGAAAAAGGAGCACCGAGCACGCCCCCATTCTCATTGATGGGGCTGTAGTGGAGCAGGTCGAGAGCTTCAAGTTCCTTGGTGTCCACATCAACAACAAACTAACATGGTCCAAACACACCAAGACAGTCGTGAAGAGGGCACGACAAAGCCTATTCCCCCTTAGAAAACAAAAAATATTTGTCATGGGTTCTGAGATCCTCAAAAGGTTCTACAGCTGCAACATCGAGAGCATCCTGACCGGTTGCATCACTGTCTGGTACGGCAATTGCTCGGCCTCCGACTGCAAGGCACTCCAGAGGGTAGTGCGTACGGTCCAGTACATCACTGGGGCAAAGCTGCCTGCCATCCAGGACCTCTACACCAGGCGGTGCCAGAGGAAGGCCCTAAAAGCTGTAAAAGACCCCAGCCACCCCAGTCATGGACTGTTCTCTCTACTACCGCATATGGCAAGCGGTACCGGAGTGCCAAGTCTAGGACAAAAAGGCTTCTCAACAGTTTTTACCCCCAAGCCATAACACTCCTGAACAGGTAACCAAATGGTTACCCGGACTATTTACATTTACATTTACATTACATTTACATTTAAGTCATTTAGCAGACGCTCTTATCCAGAGCGACTTACAAATTGGTGCATTCACCTTATGATATCCAGTGGAACAACCACTTTACAATAGTGCATCTAACTCTTTTAAGGGGGGGGGGGGTTAGAAGGATTACTTTATCCTATCCTAGGTATTCCTTAAAGAGGTGGGGTTTCAGGTGTCTCCGGAAGGTGGTGATTGACTCCGCTGACCTGGCGTCGTGAGGGAGTTTGTTCCACCATTGGGGTGCCAGAGCAGCGAACAGTTTTGACTGGGCTGAGCGGGAACTGTACTTCCTCAGAGGTAGGGAGGCGAGCAGGCCAGAGGTGGATGAACGCAGTGCCCTTGTTTGGGTGTAGGGCCTGATCAGAGCCTGAAGGTACGGAGGTGCCGTTCCCCTCACAGCTCCGTAGGCAAGCACCATGGTCTTGTAGCGGATGCGAGCTTCAACTGGAAGCCAGTGGAGAGAGCGGAGGAGCGGGGTGACGTGAGAGAACTTGGGAAAGTTGAACACCAGACGGGCTGCGGCGTTCTGGATGAGTTGTAGGGGTTTAATGGCACAGGCAGGGAGCCCAGCCAACAGCGAGTTGCAGTAATCCAGACGGGAGATGACAAGTGCCTGGATTAGGACCTGCGCCGCTTCCTGCGTGAGGCAGGGTCGTACTCTGCGAATGTTGTAGAGCATGAACCTACAGGAACGGGTCACCGCCTTGATGTTAGTTGAGAACGACAGGGTGTTGTCCAGGATCACGCCAAGGTTCTTAGCACTCTGGGAGGAGGACACAATGGAGTTGTCAACCGTGATGGCGAGATCATGGAACGGGCAGTCCTTCCCCGGGAGGAAGAGCAGCTCCGTCTTGCCGAGGTTCAGCTTGAGGTGGTGATCCGTCATCCACACTGATATGTCTGCCAGACATGCAGAGATGCGATTCACCACCTGGTTATCAGAGGGGGGAAAGGAGAAGATTAATTGTGTGTCGTCTGCATAGCAATGATAGGAGAGACCATGTGAGGATATGACAGAGCCAAGTGACTTGGTGTATAGCGAGAATAGGAGAGGGCCTAGAACAGAGCCCTGGGGGACACCAGTGGTGAGAGCACGTGGTGCGGAGACAGATTCTCGCCACGCCACCTGGTAGGAGCGACCTGTCAGGTAGGACGCAATCCAAGCGTGGGCCGCGCCGGAGATGCCCAGCTCGGAGAGGGTGGAGAGGAGGATCTGATGGTTCACAGTATCAAAGGCAGCCGATAGGTCTAGAAGGATGAGAGCAGAGGAGAGAGAGTTAGCTTTAGCAGTGCGGAGCGCCTCCGTGACACAGAGAAGAGCAGTCTCAGTTGAATGACTAGTCTTGAAACCTGACTGATTTGGATCAAGAAGGTCATTCTGAGAGAGATAGCAGGAGAGCTGGCCAAGGACGGCACGTTCAAGAGTTTTGGAGAGAAAAGAAAGAAGGGATACTGGTCTGTAGTTGTTGACATCGGAGGGATCGAGTGTAGGTTTTTTCAGAAGGGGTGCAACTCTCGCTCTCTTGAAGACGGAAGGGACGTAGCCAGCGGTCAAGGATGAGTTGATGAGCGAGGTGAGGTAAGGGAGAAGGTCTCCGGAAATGGTCTGGAGAAGAGAGGAGGGGATAGGGTCAAGCGGGCAGGTTGTTGGGCGGCCGGCCGTCACAAGACGCGAGATTTCATCTGGAGAGAGAGGGGAGAAAGAGGACAAAGCACAGGGTAGGGCAGTGTGAGCAGAACCAGCGGTGTCGTTTGACTTAGCAAACGAGGATCGGATGTCGTCGACCTTCTTTTCAAAATGGTTGACGAAGTCATCAGCAGAGAGGGAGGAGGGGGGAGGAGGGGGAGGAGGATTCAGGAGGGAGGAGAAGGTGGCAAAGAGCTTCCTAGGGTTAGAGGCAGATGCTTGGAATTTAGAGTGGTAGAAATTGGCTTTAGCAGCAGAGACAGAAGAGGAGAATGTAGAGAGGAGGGAGTGAAAGGATGCCAGGTCCGCAGGGAGGCGAGTTTTCCTCCATTTCCGCTCGGCTGCCCGGAGCCCTGTTCTGTGAGCTCGCAATGAGTCGTCGAGCCACGGAGCAGGAGGGGAGGACCGAGCCGGCCTGGAGGATAGGGGACATAGAGAGTCAAAGGATGCAGAAAGGGAGGAGAGGAGGGTTGAGGAGGCAGAATCAGGAGATAGGTTGGAGAAGGTTTGAGCAGAGGGAAGAGATGATAGGATGGAAGAGGAGAGAGTAGCGGGGGAGAGAGAGCGAAGGTTGGGACGGCGCGATACCATCCGAGTAGGGGCAGTGTGGGAAGTGTTGGATGAGAGCGAGAGGGAAAAGGATACAAGGTAGTGGTCGGAGACTTGGAGGGGAGTTGCAATGAGATTAGTGGAAGAACAGCATCTAGTAAAGATGAGGTCAAGCGTATTGCCTGCCTTGTGAGTAGGGGGGGAAGGTGAGAGGGTGAGGTCAAAAGAGGAGAGGAGTGGAAAGAAGGAGGCAGAGAGGAATGAGTCAAAGGTAGACGTGGGGAGGTTAAAGTCACCCAGAACTGTGAGAGGTGAGCCATCCTCAGGAAAGGAACTTATCAGGGCGTCAAGCTCATTGATGAACTCTCCAAGGGAACCTGGAGGGCGATAAATGATAAGGATGTTAAGCTTGAAAGGGCTGGTAACTGTGACAGCATGGAATTCAAAGGAGGCGATAGACAGATGGGTCAGGGGAGAAAGAGAGAATGTCCACTTGGGAGAGATGAGGATCCCAGTGCCACCACCCCGCTGACCAGAAGCTCTCGGGGTGTGCGAGAACACGTGGGCAGACGAGGAGAGAGCAGTAGGAGTAGCAGTGTTATCAGTGGTAATCCATGTTTCCGTCAGTGCCAAGAAGTCGAGGGACTGGAGGGAAGCATAGGCTGAGATGAACTCTGCCTTGTTGGCCGCAGATCGGCAGTTCCAGAGGCTGCCTGAGACCTGGAACTCCACGTGGGTCGTGCGCGCTGGGACCACCAGGTTAGAGTAGCAGCGGCCACGCGGTGTGAAGCGTTTGTATGGTCTGTGCAGAGAGGAGAGAACAGGGATAGACAGACACATAGTTGACAGGCTACAGAAGAGGCTACGCTAATGCAAAGGAGATTGGAATGACAAGTGGACTACACGTCTCGAATGTTCAGAAAGTTAAGCTTACGTTGCAAAAAATCTTATTGACTAAAATGATATAGTACTGCTGGCTGGTGAAATAGGCTAGCTAGCAGTGGCTGCGTTGTTGACTTTGTTTGAAAGTGTAGCTGGCTAGGTAACCTCTAACTGGCTAGGTAACCTCGACAATTACTCTAGACTACACAATTATCTTGGATACAAAGACGGCTATGTAGCCAGCTAAGATCAAACAAATCAAACTGTTGTACTGTAATGAAATGAAATGTAATACTACCTGTAATACTACCTGTGGAGCAAAGCGGAATGCAACTACTCGCTCCAAACCAAACCGGAAGTGCGTATCGTAGAGGGAGAGGCAATAGAAGTGTTGTTTCTTGTATTATTGTCTTTTGTGTCTTTAGAGGACTGCTTCACCTTAATGTCCCCTTTCCCTTTTCTTCTGTCCTTATTTTGTCCCACTTTGTCCCTTCTTTGTCCCTTCTTCTCTTCTGCCAACTAGACACTCCTTGTTAGCTAGCTAGCTTCTTTCAGGAATGTCCCTAGCAACTGCCTAGCAACAGGTAAACAACTTAGCTAGCTAAGAAAACGGTATAATTTTATGAAAAATTGTTACTTTTTCAAAAGCCTTTCTTCTTTGTTTGCTGCTTGCTTGTTTATTTGCATTGTGTGCCCCCCCCCCCCCAATCCCTCTTTTACGCTGCTGCTACTCTGTTTATCTTATATGCATAGTCACTTTAACTATACGTTCATGTACATACTACCTCAATTAGCCCGACCAACCAGTCCTCCCGCACAATGGCTAACCGGGCTGTCTGCATTGTGTCCCACCACCCGCCGACCCCTCTTTTTATGCTACTGCTACTCTCTGTTCATCATATATGGATAGTCACTTTAACCATACCTACAGTGGGGAGAACAAGTATTTGATACACTGCCGATTTTGCAGGTTTTCCTACTTACAAAGCATGTAGAGGTCTGTAATTTTTATCATAGGTACACTTCAACTGTGAGAGACGGAATCTAAAACAAAAATCCAGAAAATCACATTGTATGATTTTTAAATAATTAATTTGCATTTTATTGCATGACATAAGTATTTGATCACCTACCAACCAGTAAGAATTCCGGCTCTCACAGACCTGTTAGTTTTTCTTTAAGAAGCCCTCCTGTTCTCCACTCATTACCTGTATTAACTGCACCTGTTTGAACTCGTTACCTGTATAAAAGACACCTGTCCACACACAATCAAACAGATTCCAACCTTTCCACAATGGCCAACACTAGAGAGCTGTGTAAGGACATCAGGGATAAAATTGTAGACCTGCACAAGGCTGGGATGGGCTACAGGACAATAGGCAAGCAGCTTGGTGAGAAGGAAACAACTGTTGGCGCAATTATTAGAAAATGGAAGAAGTTCAAGATGACGGTCAATCACCCTCGGTCTGGGGCTCCATGCAAGATTTCACCTCGTGGGGCATCAATGATCATGAGGAAGGTGAGGGATCAGCCCAGAACTACACGGCAGGACCTGGTCAATGACCTGAAGAGAGCTGGGACCACAGTCTCAAAGAAAACCATTAGTAACACACTACGCCGTCATGGATTAAAATCCTGCAGCGCACGCAAGGCCCCCCTGCTTAAGCCAGTGCATGTCCAGGCCTGTCTGAAGTTTGCCAATGACCATCTGGATGATCCAGAGGAGGAATGGGAGAAGGTCATGTGGTCTGATGAGACAAAAATAGAGCTTTTTGGTCTAACTCCACTCGCCGTGTTTGGAGGAAGAAGAAGTATGAGTACAACCCCAAGAACACCATCCCAACCGTGAAGCATGGAGGTGGAAACATCATTCTTTGGGGATGCTTTTCTGCAAAGGGGACAGGACGACTGCACCGTATTGAGGGGAGGATGGATGGGGCCATGTATCGCGAGATCTTGGCCAACAACCTCCTTCCCTCAGTAAGAGCATTGAAGATGGGTCGTGGCTGGGTCTTCCAGCATGACAACGACACGAAGCACACAGCCATGGCAACTAAGGAGTGGCTCCGTAAGAAGCATCTCAAGGTCCTGGAGTGGCCTAGCCAGTCTCCAGACCTGAACCCAATAGAAAATCTTTGGAGGGAGCTGAAAGTCCGTATTGCCCAGCGACAGCCCCGAAACCTGAAGGATCTGGAGAAGATCTGTAGGGAGGAGTGGGCCAAAATCCCTGCTGCAGTGTGTGCAAACCTAGTCAAGAACTACAGGAAACGTATGATCTCTGTAATTGCAAACAAAGGTTTCTGTACCAAATATTAAGTTCTGCTTTTCTGATGTATCAAATACTTATGTCATGCAATAAAATGCAAATTAATTACTTAAAAATCATACAATGTGATTTTCTGGATTTTCGTTTTAGATTCCGTCTCTCATAGTTGAAGTGTACCTATGATAAAAATTACAGACCTCTACATGCTTTGTAAGTAGGAAAACCTGCAAAATCGGCAGTGTATCAAATACTTGTTCTCCCCACTGTACGTGTACATACTACCTCAATAAGCCTGACTATCCGGTGTCTGTATATAGCCTTGCTACTCTTATTTTCAAATGTCTTTTTACTGTTGTTTTAGTTCTTTACTTACCTACACACACACACACACACACACACACACACACACACACACACACACACACACACACACACACACACACACACACACACACACACACACACACACACACACACACACCTTTTTTTGCACTATTGGTTAGAGCCTGTAAGTAAGCATTTCACTGTAAGGTCTACACCTGTTGTATTCGGCGCACGTGACAAATAAACTTTGATTTGATTTGCAGCAGTGTTCAGCCTCAAAGAAATGACATGCCTGCCTACACTCATTAACCTTAGGTCTCAGTCTTTTTGCTTTAATTTATATTGCATGAAAATGTGGAGGCACAATCAAAGGATCAGATAATTAACACACAGAGGCATCATAAATCCTTATTATTGATATCTTTTATGTAAGAACAATGACATTCTAGCCCTCACATCCTTCATCTAATATGGTCAGCAAACAAACATAAAAACAGTAGGATTAAATTATAGCAGAAAAAATAATTATACATGAATACTATTTTCAGACATGTTGCAGTACAAGACCACTATATTACTGTACATACAGAAGATGACAGCTGGCCATCCAGACTATTACCAATACCCCATTAGTGCTATTAAAGATTACAGTGACATAACAAATGAGACAATAATTGTCATGAGGTAATACTATTATTATGGACAAACAAAAAACAAACAGACACTATTCTATATTATTCCAAATCTAGCAACCCTCCTTGCCCTTTGCTGTGCAGCTAGTGTATCTGTCACGCCCTGACCTTAGTTCCTTTTTTATGTCTCTATTTTGGTTTGGGGTGGGCATTCTATGTTTTGTTCTATGTTGTCCTTTTCTATGTGTTTGGCCGGGTGTGGTTCTTAATCAGAGGCAGCTGTCTATCGTTGTCTCTGATTGAGAACCATACTTAGGTAGCCTGTTCCCACCTGTGTTTGTGGGTAGTTGTTTTCTGTTTTGTATGTATACCTGACAGAACTGTTGCGGTTTGTTCCACTTTTGTTTTTGTTTTTGTCTTAGTGTTCTGAGTATATTAAAGATCATGAACACGTGCCACGCTGCACCTTGGTCCTCTCCTTCCAACAGCCGTTACAGTATCTTCCTACAAGAACACCATACAAGTCGTTTCCAAAGCTCTGTCCTGTCCATCACGATTAAGAAGCCAGAAAAACAATTCACTCTAAAACTCATATTTCATCTGACTTGAATACAATGTTTAACCTGCTCTGCTGAACTAATAATCAGTTGGGATTTTCTTCCATAAGGGGTTTATCAGAGGGCCGAGGCCTTTTATTACTAGTAGAGTCAGACAGACGGGGGGGGCGGGTGGACGGGCAGACAGAGAACGACAGGGATTGAATCAGTTGGAAAATATATGCTCTGGGAATTAATCACTGTCGAATCACTGGGCATTCAGCTCCCAAAACTGACAGACATGACATTACCACAGACATTTACATTACATTTTACATTAAGATATGAAGATACCAGACAGCCCTAGACAATGCCATTTCCAACTATGTTGAAAGTTATGAACATTCGGTGTTAAACTGATGTGTCAGGATTATTAAATTGGCCAATCAACATCATCAGAACCATAGAGATGTAGAGAATATGCCATCCATACTGATTAGTACGGAAATATATAGCAACAAACAACTAGATTGTAGCCTGGAGTTGGCTTGTTTACCCATGCGGATACCTGTAACAAAATAACTACAAAGGGAACCACTGATCAATTCAGAACATATTTTGTTGTATGAAGCCTGTTCCATATGTTTATGGGGATCCCTGGTGGAGGCTGGTGGGTGGGTGAGTTTCTTGGAGGTGGGTGGGTGGGTGGGTGGGTGGATGTATTTGGGCGGATGATGAGCTTCAGGTGGGTGGGCTGTCACGATCGTTTGTTGAACAAATGGACCAAGACGCAGCGTGCGTAGAGTTCCACGTGGTTTAATCAATGAAACGCACAAAAAAAAAAAAAAATAGTCGAACGTGTGGTTCAAGCAGGGCTCACATGCAACTACACAGAAATAAGATCCCTCAAACTACAGGTGGGAAAAAGGCTGCCTAAATATGATCCCAAACCAGAGACGACGATTGGGAACCATACCAGGCCAACATAGAAATACAAAAAACTAGAGTATCCATCCTAGTCACACCCTGACCTAACCAAAATAGAGAATAAAAAGGCTCTCTAAGGTCAGGGCGTGACATGGGCGGATGGGCGGATGAGTAGGCTGGTGGGTGGGAATTGTACATAGTTCCCCAAACAGCGAATCTCAACCCTACCCACATGAAAAAATACTAGAGTTTACTATAGAATACTATAGTACTTACTATAGACTTATATAGTATACTATAGAATACTACACTCCACACTGTAGTATCCCTCAATCATGTGTAGAACTGTGACGATTGTACTATACTGTATGTCCTCAATCAGACAATCTAAAGTATTTCAGGATTATAATAACCAGACACTGTTTACAAAACGCACATTCATTGATTTTATATTACGTGGGGTTGGCACATGTATTGAGATGTGTGCTGGTATAAATCTCTATGTATGATTGTGATCTTAATATGTCCGGATTGTAATTTGTGCATTGTAATGTTCATTGAATATCCTGATGTGAAACTGATTCTCATTGGCCGTTGCATGATGGGGAGTCTTATTTAAACCCTGCAATTCTTTGTTTTTTATAGGGAGGCAGACAGGGAACAGGTTGGCATGCTGCCAGGTTTTTCCGGCATGGTTGAAGCCTGGGTTTTCTTTAGAATGAGCTCATATTTGATTCAGTTTATGTTCTTTGTTGCTCTTTGAGCGGTTTGTTATTTTTGTAAATATTGTATTGTGTCCCACAAAATGATGTAAAGTGATAATAACAAGTATGAAAAACACACAAGAACACAAGAAATACAGGTAGAATTAAAAAGTCACGAGAATGCAAACTATATACAGGCTCAGTGCCATAATTACAGTGTGCAAGGGTACTGGAGTAGTTGAGGTAGATATGTACAGGGCATGTAAACAGGGGTAAAGGTGACTGTAGCAGGATAAATAATGATAATAATAATAGTCAATAATAATCAATATAGCAGCAGCGAGGTGAGTGGGTGGGTGCATGGTGGTAAATGTGTGTGTGGGTGTAAGTGTGTGACGTCAGTAAGTGAGTGTGTGTGCGCGTGTGTATATATGTGTATGCGTGTGTGTGTGCAGGGTGTCAGTCTAGGTGTGTGAATGCGTGGGTAGAGACCAGTACAAAAATGCATAGAGTCTGTACAGATAGTCATTTCAGATAGTCCATGAGAGAGGGTAGGCAGCCGTTGTTTAACCGTTCACCACTCTTCCCAGCAAACCGGGAAGATTTGGTCCTGAGTAGCGCAGTTAGTAGAGCATGGTGCTTACAACACCAGGGTCGTGGGCTCAATTCCCATTGGGGACCAGTACAAAAATGTATGTTTTCACTACTCAATGTAAGTCTCTCTGGATAAGGGTGTCTGCTAAAATGTGAACATTAGCTAAGCTTCCCATTTAGTTCTCGTTATCTAACATTACAAAATGTTAGTTTTTTTTAAAGATCTTTGGAATGTTCTCCTAACATTCACTAAAATGTTGTGCTCATTAGGTTCTCATTAGGTTCCAGGCAATGTAATAACACAAACAGACTAAATGTGTTCTGGGAACGTTCTTGCAAGGACATCATCTTCTATACAATCACCAGGACAACCGGACAGTTTCTTTGTTATGAGAACATTTGCCGCAACCTAACAAATGTTCTGGGAACTTTCACAGAACCAATTTTGGTTTGCTGGGTTATTGCTTGGGGAAAGAAGCTGTCTCGGAGCCTGTTGTTTCGAGACCCGGTTCTCCGGTACCGCCTACTGGAAGGTAGCAGAGAGAACAGTCCATGGCTGGGGTGACTGGTGTTGTTTGCGATTTTTTGGGGCTTTCCTCAGACACCGCCTGGTATGAGTGTCTTGAATATCTGGGAGCTTGCCCTGTGGTTGAGGGCGTTGCAGGTGCAATACCAGCTGGTGATGCAACCAGTCAAGATGCTGTCGATGGTGCATCTGTAAAGGTTCTTGAGGATCTTGAGGGGCCATGCCAAATATTTTCAGCCTCTTGAATTTGCAGACGTGTTGCTGTGCGTTTTGTTGCCAACTTTACTTTGCTAGCTGACAACTTTACGTTTTTTTTCTTTTTAATTACCGTTTATATTTTTAGTTTTTCCATCACAACTTTTTTTTCCCTCATTCAACTTTTTCACTCCGGACGCTTTATCTGGACATGGTTCGTCAGCACCTTCAACAGCCGAAGCTAAGTAGTAACATTAACATGATGTCTTTTAATTGCAGTCGCTGTACTCATAATATACAGGAGAACGATCGCCTTACGGCGAGGATAGCTGTGCTGCAAGCCCAGCTTCAGACGCAATCGTTAGGCAATGGTAATTTCAGTGTAGGAAAGGATGAAACAGCGTCTGTGCCACCAGTAAGTACAGATAGTAACGTTAGTATAAATCCCCCCCGCACAGTCCCCGCAGCCGGACAACTTTCTCATGGCTTCTGGAGGGAAATGCTGTTGGAATGCTCAATTGGTGTCGCTCATTCAGCCGACAGAAACTTTCAACCGGTTTTCCCCATTAAGTAGCGAGTCGGAGTCTGAGGCCGAGTCTTCTCTTGTCTCTACTCCTCCCGTTACGGGGTCTGAGACGCCGAAGGCTCCCACCATTAGCTCTGACAAATTGAAAACCCTAGTCATTGGCGACTCCATTACCCGCAGTATTAGACTTAAAACGAATCATCCAGCGATCATACACTGTTTACCAGGGGGCAGGGCTACCGACGTTAAGGCTAATCTGAAGATGGTGCTGGCTAAAGCTAAATCTGGGGAGTGTAGAGAGTATAGAGATATTGTTATCCACGTCGGCACCAACGATGTTAGGATGAAACAGTCAGAGGTCACCAAGCGCAACATAGTTTCAGCGTGTAAATCAGCTAGAAAGATGTCGGCATCGAGTAATTGTCTCTGGCCCCCTCCCAGTTAGGGGGAGTGATGAGCTCTACAGCAGAGTCTCACAACTCAATCGCTGGTTGAAAACTGTTTTCTGCCCCTCCCAAAAGATAGAATTTGTAGATAATTGGCCCTCTTTCTGGGACTCACCCACAAACAGGACCAAGCCTGACCTGCTGAGGAGTGACGGACTCCATCCTAGCTGGAGGGGTGCTCTCATCTTATCTACTAACATAGATAGGGCTCTAACTCCTCTAGCTCCACAATGAAATAGGGTGCAGGCCAGGCAGCAGGCTGTTAGCCAACCTGCCAGCTTAGTGGAGTCTGCCAATAGCACAGTCAGTGTAGTCAGCTCAGCCATCCCCATTGAGACTGTGTCTGTGCCTCGACCTAGGTTGGGCAAAACTAAACATGGCGGTGTTCGCCTTAGCAATCTCATTAGGATAAAGACCTCCTCCATTCCTGCCATTATTGAAAGAGATCGTGATACCTCACATCTCAAAATAGGGTTACTTAATGTTAGATCCCTCACTTCAAAGGCAGTTATAGTCAATGAACTAATCACTGATCATAATCTTGATTTGATTGGCCTGACTGAAACATGGCTTAAGCCTGATGAATTTACTGTGTTAAATGAGGCCTCACCTCCTGGTTACACTAGTGACCATATCCCCCGTGCATCCCGCAAAGGCGGAGGTGTTGCTAACATTTACGATAGCAAATTTCAATTTCAATTTTCGTCTTTTGAGCTTCTAGTCTATGCAGCCTACTCAATCACTTTTTATAGCTACTGTTTACAGGCCTCCTGGGCCATATACAGCGTTCCTCTCTGAGTTCCCTGAATTCCTATCAGACCTTGTAGTCATAGCAGATCATATTCTAATTTTTGGTGATTTTAATATTCATATGGAGAAGTCCACAGACCCATTCCAAAAGTCTTTCGGAGCCATCATCGACTCAGTGGGTTTTGTCCAACATGTCTCTGGACCTACTCCCTGCCACAGTCATACTCTGGACCTAGTTTTGTCCCATGGAATAAATGTTGTAGATCTTAATGTTTTTCCTCATAATCCTGGACTGTCGGACCACAATTTTATTACGTTTGCAATCGCAACAAATAATCTGCTCAGACCCCAACCAAGGAGCATCAAAAGTCGTCCTATAAATTCTCAGACAACACAAAAATTCCTTGATGCCCTTCCAGACTCCTTCTGCCTACCCAAGGACGTCAGAGGACAAAAATCAGTTAACCACCTAACTGAGGAACTCAATTTAATCTTGCGCAATAACCTAGATGCAGTTGCACCCCTAAAAACGAAAAAACATTTGTCATAAGAAACTAGCTCCCTGGTATACAGAAAATACCCGAGCTTTGAAGCAAGCTTCCAGAAAATTGGAACGGAAATGGCGCCACACCAAACTGGAAGTCTTCCGACTAGCTTGGAAAGACAGTACCGTGCAGTACCGAAGAGCCCTCACTGCTGCTCGATCATCCTACTTTTCCAACTTAATTGAGGAAAATAAGAACAATCCAAAATTTATTTTTGATACTGTTGCAAAGCTAACTAAAAAGCAGCATTCCCCAAGAGAGGATGGCTTTCACTTCAGCAGTAATAAATTCATGAACTTCTTTGAGGAAAAGATCATGATCATTAGAAAGCAAATTACGGACTCCTCTTTAAATCTGCGTATTCCTCCAGGGCTTAGCTGTCCTGGATCTGCACAGCTCTGCCAGGGCCTGGGATCGGGAGAGACACTTAAGTGTTTTAGTACTATATCTCTTGACACAATGATGAAAATAATCATGGCCTCTAAACCTTCAAGCTGCATACTGGATCCTATTCCTACTAAACTACTGAAAGAGCTGCTTCCTGTGCTTGGCCCTCCTATGTTGAACATAATAAACGGCTCTCTATCCACCGGATGTGTACCAAACTCACTAAAAATGGCAGTAATAAAGCCTCTCTTGAAAAAGCCAAACCTTGACCCGGAAAATATAAAAAACTATCGGCCTATATCGAATCTTCCATTCCTCTCAAAAATTTTAGAAAAAGCTGTTGCGCAGCAACTCACTGCCTTCCTGAAGACAGACAATGTATACGAAATGCTTCAGTCTGGTTTTAGACCCCATCATAGCACTGAGACTGCACTTGTGAAGGTGGTAAATGACCTTTTAATGGCGTCAGACCGAGGCTCTGCATCTGTCCTCGTGCTACTAGACCTTAGTGCTGCCTTTGACACCATCGATCACCACATTCTTTTGGAGAGACTGGAAACCCAAATTGGTCTACACGGACAAGTTCTGGCCTGGTTTAGATCTTACCTGTCGGAAAGATATCAGTTTGTCTCTGTGAATGGTTTGTCCTCTGACAAATCAACTGTACATTTCGGTGTTCCTCAAGGTTCCGTTTTAGGACCACTATTGTTTTCACTATATATTTTACCTCTTGGGGATGTTATTCGAAAACATAATGTTAACTTTCACTGCTATGCGGATGACACACAGCTGTACATTTCAATGAAACATGGTGAAGCCCCAAAATTGCCCTCGCTAGAAGCCTGTGTTTCAGACATAAGGAAGTGGATGGCTGAAAACTTTCTACTTTTAAACTCGGACAAAACAGAGATGCTTGTTCTAGGTCCCAAGAAACAAAGAGATCTTCTGTTAAATCTGACAATTAATCTTGATGGTTGTAAAGTCGTCTCAAATAAAACTGTGAAGGACCTCGGCGTTACTCTTGACCCTGATCTCTCTTTTGACGAACATATCAAGACTGTTTCAAGGACAGCTTTTTTCCTTCTACGTAACATTGCAAAAATCAGAAATTTTCTGTCCAAAAATGATGCAGAAAAATTAATCCATGCATTTGTTACTTCTAGGTTAGACTACTGCAATGCTCTACTTTCCGGCTACCGGATAAAGCACTAAATAAACTTCAGTTAGTGCTAAATACGGCTGCTAGAATCCTGACTAGGATTCTTGAAATTTGATCATATTACTCCAGTGCTAGCTTCCCTACACTGGCTTCCTGTTAAGGCAAAGGCTGATTTCAAGGTTTTACTGTTAACCTATAAAGCGTTACATGGGCTTGCTCCTACCTATCTTTCCGAGTTGGTCCTGCCGTACATACCTATACGTACGCTACGGTCACAAGACGCAGGCCTCCTAATTGTCCCTAGAATTTCTAAGCAAACAGCGGGAGGCAGGGCTTTCTCCTATAGATCTCCATTTTTATGGAACTGTCTGCCTACCCATGTGAGAGACGCAGACTCGGTCTCAACCTTTAAGTCTTTACTGAAGACTTATCTCTTCAGTAGGTCATATGATTGAGTGTAGTCTGGCCCAGGAGTGTGAAGGTGAACGGAAAGGCTCTGGAGAAACGAACCGCCCTTGCTGTCTCTGCCTGGCCGGTTCCCCTCTCTCCACTGGGATTCTCTGCCTCTAACCCTATTACAGGGGCTGAGTCACTGGCTTACTGGTGCTCTTTCATGCCGTCCCTAGGAGGGGTGCGTCACTTGAGTGGGTTACTGACGTCATCTTCCTGTCTGGGTTGGCGCCCCCCCCTTGGTTTGTGCTGTGGTGGAGATCTTTGTGGGCTATACTCGGCCTTGTCTCAGGATTGTAAGTTGGTGGTTGAAGATATCCCTCTAGTGGTGCGGGGGCTGTGCTTTGGCAAAGTGGGTGGGGTTATATCCTTCCTGTTTGGCCCTGTCCGGGGGTATCATCGGATGGGGCCACAGTGTCTCCTGACCCCTCCTGTCTCAGCCTCCAGTATTTAAGCTGCAGTAGTTTATGTGTCGGGGGGCTAGGGTCAGTTGGTTATACCTGGAGTACTTCTCCTGTCTTATCCAGTGTCCTGTGTGAAGTATGCTCTCTCTAATTCTCTCGTTCTCTCTTTCTTTCTCTCTCTCGGAGAACCTGAGCCCTAGGACCATACGTCAGGACTATCGGGCATGATGACTCCTTGCTGTCCCCAGTCCGCCTGGCCTTGCTGCTATTCCAGTTTCAACTGTTCTGCCTGCGGTTATGGAACCCCTACCTGTCCCAGACCTGCTGTTTTCAACTCTTAATGATCGGCTATGAAAAGCCAACTGACATTTATTCCTGATTATTATTTGACCATGCTTGTCATTTATGAACATTTTGAAAATCTTGGCTCTCTCTAATTCTCTCCTTCTCTCTTTCTTTCTCTCTCTCGGAGGACCTGAGCCCTAGGACCATACGTCAGGACTACCGGGCATGATGACTCCTTGCTGTCCCCAGTCCACCTGGCCTTGCTGCTATTCCAGTTTCAACTGTTCTGCCTGCGGTTATGGAACCGCCACCTGTCCCAGACCTGCTGTTTTCAACTCTTAATGATCGGCTATGAAAAGCCAACTGAAAATTATTCATGATTATTATTTGACCATGCTTGTCACTTGTGAACATTTTGAACATCTTGGCATAGTTCTGTTATAATCTCCACCCGGCACAGCCAGAAGAGGACTGGCCACCCCTCATAGCCTGGTTCCTCTCTAGGTTTCTTCCTAGGTTTTGGCCTTTCTAGGGAGTTTTTCCTAGCCACCGTGCTTCTACACCTGCATTGCTTGCTGTTTGGGGTTTTAGGCTGGGTGTCTGTACAGCACTTCGAGATATTAGCTGATGTACGAAGGGCTATATAAAATAAACTTGATTGATTGATCTTGAGAGAGAAGAGGAGCTGTCACGCCTTCTTCACAACTGTGCTGGTGTAAGAGGACCATGTTAAGTCCTTAGTGATGTGGACACCAAGGAACAGAGCCCATATCCAGGCACATTACGTTAATTACAACTTTTCTACAGTCATGTCCACAAAAACACTACAGTGAATACTACTGTAAAGTCTGCAAAAACACTACAATGAATACTATAGTATGTAAATATAGTAATACTACAGTCTTTATACAATAATATAGAGTATCAGATAAGTTGTAATTAACTATCATGTGCCTCTTTGGTAGCGTGGACTAAAGTTAACCCCTGCTATGCGTGTGACTGGGGGACTAGAACACTGACTGGCCTGGCCCTTCTGCTTAGAGGTGAGGAGGGAGGGAGGGATGGAGAGCAAAAGAGAGAGAGAGAGGTAGAGATAGATAGAGATAAAAATAGGGTGAGAGAGAGCAAGAGAGAGAGACATAAAAAGAGGGTGAGAGAGAGAGGGGGATCAACTTCTCATCCAGTCTTTGCCATAGCAAGGATTGTAAGTAGCTTATTCCGCAAAGCGTCCTGCATGTAATCAGTCCGTTTTCATGATTTGTTATTTCATTTTTTGCCGGTTAACATCGCTGCAGCCTCATGTAGCCAGGGAACAGAAGATTTTGTTCCAAAATAGAGTCAGACTGGAGAGAATCTGTCCGGCTCACCATTAGCAAGAACTTATCAAACCCCTTAAAACGGCATCAGATTTATAGTACCGCCACATAAATATTATTCCCTGCTTTTTCTCTGTGAGGAGAAATCAGGTGAAAACGCTTTTGACGTAGAAATTATATAATAATCACTTGTAGAACTGCACTGACATTCTGTTGCATGAAAGCCTTGCATAAACACCAACATTGCAACAAGGAGGAAAGGCAACTCACAGGACTTAGTGAGGCCAGGGGTTTTCAAACCTCTCCATGGGGACCCCCAGCGGTTCCATGTATTTTAAGGAGAAGTTTATCTATAATTCCATGCATAACACTTGTATCTTTTATCAATGTTTATTATGAGTATTTCTCTAATTTGATGTGGCTCTCTGCATTTTCACCGGATGTTTGTTTGAGACAATGCATTTCTGAACACCAATTTCAAATGAGGTTTTTGGACATAAAGATGAACCTTATCGAACAAAACACACATTTATTGTCTAACATGGAGTCCTGGGAGTGCCATCCGGTGAAAATCATCAAATGTTAGTGATTAATTTTAACGCTATTTCTGAGTTTTGTGAAAGCTCTCCTTCTTTGGAAAATGGCTGTATGTTTTTCCTTGACTTGGCGCTGACCTAACATAATCGCAAGGTGTGCTTTGGCCGTAAAGCCTTTTTGAAGTCAGACACTGTGGCTGGATTAACGAGAAGTTTATCTTTAAAATGGTGTATAATACTTGTATGTTTGAGGAATTTTAATGTTGAGATTTCTGTTGTTTTGAATTTGGCGCCCTGCAATTTCACTGGCTAGCGTCCCGCTAGCGTCCCACATATCCCAGAGAAGTTTTAACTATTCCTAAACTAGCATACCTGATTCAACTTGTCAACTAATCATTAATCCCTTGAATAAGTGAATCAGGAGAGATAGTTGAGGGCTACAACAATATTGTGAAACGTCGATTGCAACGCACAGGTAGAAGGTAAACGTGCTCCTGCAGGTTACCGCTGGATTTCTTAAAATCAAAAAATCAAATGTTATTTGTCACATGCGATGAATACAACAGGTGTAGACCTTACCGTGAAATGTTTCCTTACAAACCCTTAAACAACAATGCAGTTTTAAGAAAAATAAGAGTTGAGAAAAATATTTACTAAATAAACGAAGGGAAAAAATTTAAGGCGTTCTTGGGCACAGGGACTATGGTGGTCTGCTTGAAACGTAGTTATTACAGACTCGGCCAGGGAGAGGTTAAAAAAGTCAGTGAAGACACTTGCAAGTCGGTCAGAGTACACGTCCTGGTAATCCGCCTGGCCTTGTGGATGTTGACCTTTTTAAAGGGGTCCCGAGTGGCGCGGCAATCTAAGGCACTGCATCTCAGTGCTTGAGGTGTCACTACAGACCCTGGCTTGATTCCAGGCTGTATCACAACTGGCTGTAATTGTGAGTCCCATAGGGCGGCGCACAATTGGCCCAGCTTTGTTTAGGTTAGGGTTTGGCCGTGGTAGGCTGTCATCGTAATTCATTTGTTATTTAACTGACTTGCCTAGTTAAATAAAGGTTAAATAACATTGGCTACAACAAGCGTGATCACACAGTTGTCCAGAACAGCTGGTGCTCTCATGCATGCTTTCGTTTTGCTGCCTTGAAGCGCGCATAGAAGTCATTTAGCTCGTCTGGTAGACTTGTGTCACTGGGAAGTTTGCAGCTGGGCTTCCCTTTGTAGTCCGTAATAGTTTGCAAGCCTTCAATTTTAGTCCTGTAGTTATGCTTTTAAATATACTTAAGTATCAAAAGTAGATGTAATTGCTCAAACATACTTAAGTATTGAAAGTAAAAGTAAAAGTATAAATAATTTCAAATTATTTATATTGAGCAAACCAGACTGCAACATTTTCTTGTTTTGTTTAGTGAGTCCGCCAGATCAAAGGCAATAGGATGACCAGGGATGTTCTCTTGATACAGTAAGTGCATGAATTTGACTATTTTCCTGTCCTGCTAGCCATTCAAAATGTAACGACTACTTTTGGTTGTCAGGGAAAATGTATGGAGTAAAAAGTATATTATTTTCTTTAGGAATGTAGTGAAGTAAAAGTAAAAGTTGTCAAAAATATATATTGTAAAGTAAAGTACAGGTACCCCAAAAAAACTACTTAAGTACTGTAGTACTTTAAAGTATTTTTACTTCAGTACTTTACACCACTGACTTCCTTAATATTTGATTTTGCGCACCAACTGTTATTGTCAAATAGACACAGACCACCAACCCTTGTCTTACCCCAGCTGTTCTGTCTTGCCGATGCACGGAAAAAACAGGCAACTGTATATTAAACCATGAAGCTGATTAATAAAAAAAGACTTATTAGAATATAAGAATATAGAAACAGTAGGCCTATATTTCATTCAAACGTTTCACCTTATGAGGTTCTACTAGGATTACATATGGAAATGTTTTAAGATTGTCATACCATGGATCATTTAGCTATTTGATTTTGAATTGTAGGTCGCCTTTATGTATACATTTTTTTTATACAAAATCATTTGATAAAATATTGAATTTGGCCTTTACCACTATAGCCCATAAAAATTAATGGCAACAAAAAAAAGACAGTCAAAAAATAAATCATAAGGAATAAGGTTTTGAAGTGTCTGTCTTATATCTAGGAGATATATATCTAGGAGATAAAAGAAAGCTCCGGAAATATATACAGTGTATTGGGAAAGTATTCATACCTCTTGACTTTTTCCACATTTTGGTATGTTATAGCCTTATTCTAAAATTGATTAAATAGTTTTTGCCCTCATCAATCTACACACAATACCCCATAATGACAAAGCAAAAATTTACATAAGTATTCAGACCCTTTACAACTACTTTGTTGAAGCACCTTTGGCAGCGATTACAGCCTTGAATCTTCTTGGGTATGACGCTACAAGCTTGGCACACCTGTATTTGGGGAGTTTCTCCCATTCTTCTCTGCAGATCCTTTCAAGCTCTGTCAGGTTGGATGGGGAGCGTCACTGCACAGCTATTTTCAGGTCTCTCCAGAGATGTTCGATCAGGTTCAAGTCCAGGCTCTGGCTGGGCCACTCAAGGACATTCAGAGACTTGTCCTGAAACCACTCCTGCATTGTCTTGGCTGTGTGCTTAGGATCATTGTCCTGTTGGAAGGTGAACCTTCGCCACAGTCTAAGGTCCTGAGCGCTCTGGAGCAGGTTTTCATCAAGGATCACTCTGTACTTTGCTCCGTTCATCTTTCCCTAGATCCTGACTAGTTTGCCGCTGAAAAACATCCCCGCAGCATGACGCTGCCACCACCATGCTTCACCGTAGGGATGGTGCCAGGTCTCCTCCCGACGTGACCCTTGGCATTCAGGCCAAAGAGTTCAATCTTGGTTTCATCAGACCAGAAAATCTTGTTTCTCGTGGTCTGAGAGATTTTTAGGTGCCTTTTGGCAAACTTTACTGAGGAGTGGCTTCCGTCTGGCCACTCTACCATAAAACCCTGATTGGTGGAGTACTGCAGAGATGGTTGTCCTTTTAGAAGGTTCTCCCATCTCCACAGAGGAGCTCTGGAGCTCTGTCAGTGTGACCATCGGGTTCTTGGTCACCTCCCTGACCAAGGCCCTTCTCCCCCGATTGCTCAATTTGGCCGGGTGGCCAGCTCTAGGAAGAGTCTTGGTGGTTCCAAACTTCTTCCTGTAAGAATGATGGAGGCCAGTGTGTTCTTGGGGACCTTTAATGCTGCAGAAATGTTTTGCTACCCTTCTCCAGATCTGTGCCTCGTATCAATCCTGTCTCTGAGCTAAATGGACAATTCCTTCGACCTCATGGCTTGCTTTTTGCTCTGACATATACTGTCAACTGTGGGATCTTATATATACAGGTGTGTGCCTTTCCAAATCATGTCCAATCAATTGAATTTGCCACAGGTGGACTAACATCAAGTTGTAGAAACATCTCAAGGATGATCAACGGAAACAGGATGCACCTGAGTTCAATTTCGAGTCTCATTGCAAAGGGTCTGAATACTTCTGTAAATAAGGTATTTTTATTGATGAGGATTTTTTTTATTTAATCCATTTTCGAAGAAGGCTGTAACATAACAAAATGTAGAGGGGTCTGAATTCTTTCCAAATTCACTATGTGTTTTTTTTACACATATTTCACCCTTTATTTTCGTTGAGGTAAAACTGCCTCTTTACTTTTGTGTGGGTTACCTTGAGACGAGTCCCGTGACATTATCGTACTCATGAGAGTCTCCCCTTTCCACAGTGGGGTCATATTAGTTTGTATGCCAAACC